>NC_068291.1:32959343-33286129 GCF_025860055.1 Xyrauchen texanus | reverse complement strand
GGAGAATGAAAGGCCATTCCACACAGTGCTAATCCATCAGCCACACTCGGAAGCTCTGTGAAGTCCCTAAACATGCTTCAGCCAATCCATTATATTCACATTTGTGCCATATAGAGAACAAATACACAGGGGAGAGTTGGAAAATTGCCTGATCAACCTTATGCATAGGACTACAGCCTAATTCTTAGCCTACTCTTATGTATAACTTAAGGCTTATTCAAACAAAGTCAGCATTTTTGGTGTGAAAACAAAAAACACTTTTTCAAAAGAAGCAATGCATCTCCTTGAATTTCTTCACAACAAATCCAAAAATCTGTAATGTCTTGGAGGCTTGTTGTTTATCAGACACTAACAAATTCATTGCCCATTCAAGTACATTTTTGTCAGAAAATGGCTAAATTCAGCATTACGCTTCATGTAAACAAAATTATGAATATTTTGTACTTCTGTATTTTAGTCACTTTGAACATGCTCCATGTAAACAGGCCTTTGCTCAACAGTGCAATTTCTATACATATTATATTAAATGTCATGAATTTTTTTTTATATACACTCACAGTCCTAATAAAGTGCCTGCCGTAGTCCTCTGCTGTTGTAGTCCATCTGCCTCAAGGTTTGACATGTTGTGCATTCTGAGATGCTATTCTGCTCACTACAATTGTACAAAGAAGTTATCTGAGTTACCATAGGCTTTCTGTCAGCTCTAACCAGTCTGGCCATTCTCCGTTGATCTCTATCATCAACAAGTCATCCGCAGAACTACCACTCACTGGATGTTTTTTGGTTTTGGCACCATTCTGAGTAAACTATAGAGACTGTTGTTTATGAAAATCCCAGGAGATCAGTCATCAACAATCATGCCACTGTCAAAATCACTGAGATCACATTTTTCCCCATTCTGATGGTTGATGTGAACATTAACTGAAGCTCCTGACTCATATCTTCATGATTTTATGCATTGCACTGCTGCCACATGATTGGCTGATTAGATAATCGCATGAATAAGTAGGAGTATAGATGTTCCTAATAAAGTTCTTAGTGAGTGTATGTATATTGGAAAGTATTTTATATACTGTCTCGTCAGCATTTTTTACATTTATGTAATTATTATTATTTTTTTGCCATTTTTATCAGTGACAAAAATACATTTCGAAAGTGCAAATATTATATTTAGTCTCTCAATTAATTTGAGGTCATAAAAACTGCATGGATAAATGCATAAAAATATATTTTACAATACAAAAATTTAGTTAATTACAAGAGTTAACATGAAACAACACTGAACAATAATTGTACAGCACTTATTAATCCTGGTTAATATGAATTGCAACATATACTACTATTATTAACATTATCTGTTTTATCTGTTAACATTAGTTAATACATTATGAACTAACATGAACTAACATTGAACAACTGTTAATGTTTAAATTAACATTAATAAAGATGAATAAATGCTGTTAAAAAAGTATTGTTAATTGTTGGTTCCTAATGCATTAATGTTAACAAATAAAACCTTATTGTAAAGTTTTAACAAGATAGTGTCAAATGAAGTATACCATTACACTGCTGGACGAATTTCATGTCAACTACCTTTATAATTTATATTGGTGTGTGAATACTACTACTACTACTACTACTAATAATAATAATAAAAAAAATGGTTTGTGGAAATTTTGTGGAATTTTAAAATGTGGAGTATTTATGGTGTTCATTATATATATATATTAAGATCCAGCTCTTCTCCCAACCACAGTACTATAGATATCTTTTGTGCGAGGCAAATACAGCTGCAATTTGGAATAAAGCTGACATATCTACTCTAAAAGATGACCTGTGTTTCTCTGTGCTTGGAGAATACTATTCTGAAAAGACAGACTCCACTCCTTGTCTGTCACTACACAAGATTCCCAGTACTCTGCTTAGCTACCAGACCCTTAGCAGAGCAGACAGGTCAGGCACCCGAAAACCCTGCTGACTCAGTCGCCCTATTCAGTTTCAAAAGCTATTTAAAAACCTACAAGACAATTACCACAAGAAATACTTCTAAAAGAGGAATGCCCAAAAGGGGGTCACCCACATGCACCCATTCAACACATTCATGTTCTTCTCAAACTTTTCTTTCTCTTATCTTTATTTTACCCTTTTCACTTAAAGGAATAGTTCACCTAAAAATGAAAATTGCTTTCACCCTCAAGTTGTTCAAACTCAAAAAAGAGATCTTGTGTTCAGGGGCCACACATGCAGGTTCCTTAGCTTGGGCTGGGGATGCCAGATTGTGCCTTGCGCCTGAGAGAGGACTACCCTCCTCAGTGGTATTTCCCATGGTGTTGTATAAAATCTCTATCATTTCTGGAAACCATGGCTGATTGGGCATTTCGGGGAAATATACAGAACTATTTCCATGTCCACTCACTTTGCTGATGACAGAATGAGGGAGGCGCACAGGGTTAAGCGCATACTTGCATTTCGCCAGCCATACGTGGGCCAGCGTGTCATGGCAACATATATACGCCACTACTGTTGTGTTGTCCGAGTGAATCAGAATGTGGTCATTCACAATATTGGGATGAAAAGCTCTAAAAGCTAGAAGACAGCCAGTAGCGCTAGGCGGTTGACGTGTCACAGCCGTTTTGCACCTGTTTCCAGGTGTCGAAAGTCGGGTGTCCATTACACACCGTGCCCCAACCTGTGTTGGATGCAGTTGTGGTCAGCATTTTCTTTCTGAAAACTTGAGGTGCACATGCATGAACTCGCCAGTTGACATTAGACCAGATTTTCCATATGGCAAAGCAGCAAGTATCTGTGTTCACTCAGTAGTGCCTCTTATTGGCTTGTAATAACAATCGCTGAGATAATTCAAAACACACACAATGTCCATTTTCAATGGGCTGAGCACCACATTAGGGAGCCATAGACAAACTGAAATGAAGGACTTTAAATTGATATGCAGTTCTCTCGAACGAGAATCTAAAAAGCCACCTGTAATGCAGTGCAATCGGTACATGAAATACACATACTTTGGATCTATTGATGCAAATCAGTCCTGAAGATGGATTTGCGATAAGATCTGTTTCTGAGTTAACATTTTGAATGGGTAATTCAAGAGACTCCGAATCCCACCATCCTTCTGCTGAGTGAGGAATAATGGCTGTAAATCCCGCTGTGTGTGTCGCAGCCTGTGCATGCAACACTAGCATATTGTGTGGTCAGACCACAGATTGTGCTCAGTCATTGTAAACACCAGCTCTGGCATGCCCGTGAGGACTTGCCACGCATTCACGCAGTGGGACAGCAGGCTTATTAATTCATATAAAACAACCTCTATTGCGTTCTTTGCGAGAAGTTTGTGTATTTTGGCTTGTAACACTGATGCGTCTTCAGACGGAACCATGGAAGACAGAACACCATTGAAACGGGGCGGCCGATGTGAGGCTTTGAAGTGGGAAGCCCTTTATTGAAAAAGTGTGAGCATCTCGTGCGAGCCCTGTATTCTTTTTACAATCTTTTTATGTTCATACATGATATAATGCGCCGCTCACCATTGGGAAGTGGTTGTGCATAATGTGCAAACTTTTTTGCATGTGATTAATGAAACACAGAAAACATATTGAACAACATTTTGAACAACAATATTCCTTTCTTGACAAACAGCAGTGGGGAAGAGGGGAACAGTATTGTGTGTCAGGAGTGAGGTTTTACCATGAGCGTAGGGCTTGCACTGAGGTGGCTGCCTTTGTTTGAGCCACGGCTTACGTGGTGAAGGGTGAGGGTCAAAAATCCCTTGTCTCTTCAGATATATCAATACATATATATATCCTTTTATATCAATATCTATCTATATTCTGTTGCTTAACTTCTTTAATAAAGTGATGAATTAACTATATGCATGATCACATAATCAATTCTATTTTCTTATTCATAACTGAGATATACTTTGAATCATATGTGTGTTGAATGTTAATTAGTCTCTTTTAGGAACATTCCAGAGTCTCTCTGTCCTGCACGTCGGCTGAAGGTCTTTTGGGGGATAAGCTTATTTGTGACGCTCTCCAGCCTCTCAGGGGAGGGATCAGGGGAATGCGTTAAACATGTGTTCCAGATGTATTCTGTGTTTGATTGTTACCTTTCCATGACTAATTATATGGTTTAAAGTCCTATGTAATAATACCTGAATAGTAGAAGTGTGATTTTCTCTTATTATTTATTTAGGGAAGAAATGTATGTTATTTCAACCCTCTCCTCTGCCCGAGGAGTGAATATTTTATCTCTCTGTTTTGGTTCAAATGGCCTGATAATGTGTGCTTTGGCTCTCTTGTGCCCAGAGAAGAACTGTCGTTCGTCAGTGTTTTGTGTGTGCGCTTGACCTTCTACCTAGGTTTTGAACCAGGGATGCACACCAGGCCGACTCGAAGACGCTCACGACCATCTGCTGGGTCACTTCAGACGTAAATCTCGGCGCGGACGACAAGTGCGCTGATTAATGTTGATAGGCCATTTAACTATCTATATGTTGTGACTTTATGTTCTTTTAGCCAATCAGGAGTAAAATAATGGAATGTACGTCCTTGCAAATGGTATAATTGATGTAAGATTTTGTGTAAGGTACGAGTTGGCTTTCGATCTCCTCGTGAGACTTTGCCGCTGGCTCTACCAATTTCACTGCAAACTATTCTTCAGTAAATTTTGATTCTTTAATTGAATTTCTCGACTCCTGGTTTTCTTTCTCCATATCTGGTCCAGGTCATAACTGTTATACCCCTAACAGTTTGGTGGAGAATGCGGGCAATCACTCCGTGGTGACATCTCTGGCAAATCAGCAAACAAGGTAGGAAGCTTTTATTAATTGTTAGGGCTGTCTGACTGGAAGAGATTTTGAAGGGGAGCGGGAGAGCTTCACTCCGACGAGGCGTGTGAAGAGTAATTTAATTATACTATTGAGAGTATAAGAAGTCGCTGAGAGAGCTGTTAAGGGTTAAAACAGCAAACAGCGCAAGTGAAACGTGCTCTGTGGGGTGCCCAGGTGGGCATTGGTGTAGCACCACCCCGGCAGGGTGCGTCCCTGGACGGGAGGTCCAGTGGCACCGTAAACCTGCTCAATCTCTTCCACCTCAGATAGGGGTACCCCGAGCTTAGTGAATCAGGCAGTTAGGGATTCAGATATTAGGTATAAAATAAAATAAAATACAATAGGGATTGTTTTGCCAGGGATGCATCAGGAGCGGTCCCAAGTAAATAAATAAATTGTGACCCGAATTGGTATGGATCAGTATATGTGACCAGGATGTTTGTGAAGAATACTTTGTGGTGAAATTGGTAGAAATCCAGTATTGTTGCTGCTATAGTTAATTTATCCGCGTAAAATATTTGCTGCTAAAATCTTTTCGGTAGTGATTTTCAACTGTGACCAAGAAAAATGTCTGATAAAGGGAATTTTCTGAGTAATTCTGACCAAAACGAGGAGGGCACACGCTGTAAACAGCTCTGCTCTGACGAGCTCAAATGAAAGAAATGTGCACAACTCATTAAGAAAATGGTCAGTCAGGGGTTTGATTCTGATTGGAACGTCATGCAGCAGATTGACTGGCTGCAGAACAAAAAAGACGCTGATAGGGCCAAATATCTATCCGAGTTTGCCTATTCATGGATTTGTAAACTGGGTGGTATACCGTTAAACCATGAAAAGGCAATTCCAAATATGATAGACGGATGGTCTAGTTTGATTGCCCAGCGTGATAGAGTGGCAAAAATTATTGGGCAGGAAGTCGGCTGTGATCTGTGTAGTTTGAGTAAGGGTTTCGAGGCTGTTTGTGAAAAAGCAGAAAATACTGTGAAAAATGAGACTGTGAAATGTGATAAGATTTTCTGGGAAAAAGTGTGTGTGTGTGCTCTCAGCTTGCCTGACAGAAAAACAAATGCAGTTCTATTTTGATAGCAGGGAACACTGAGACACTTTATCAGTGATCAAGGCCAAAGAGCGTTCAGTCTCAGTCACCATTCACTTTCATTGAAAAAAAAAAACACAATGAAAATGAATGTGGTCTGCTGTGAGCAGATTTGGGCCCCTTTGTGAGAGAATGCATTAAAGCAACAGATTGGGCTAAATAAGTGTAGGCATGAAACACAGCAAAAGTATAGGAGCATTTATGTCAAAATGTGATTTTGAGATCGAGGTACAGTTCTCTGTAACTGCTATTGTGGAGAGTGCGGTGGAGAAACATGGAAGGGGGCTCTGACAGAAGCACCTCCTAGGTTATGGGTTAAACACAAATATGATGTGGGTTTAATCATAGGATGTGAACTGGTTGTAATCACCCCAAAATCTGATTACAGACCGTGTCAAGTGCAATGCCCCCTAAAAGAGGAGGCATTGTAGGGTATTATGCCAGCTTTTGACTCCTTGTTGAAGGAGGGCATAATTATAACATGTCATGATTCTCCAGTTCGCACTCCAATCTTCCCTGTGAAGAAAATAAGAGATAAGAATTCACCAACTGAGTGGCGATTTGTGCAAGATCTTCAGGCTGTAAATTCAGCTGTCATTGCTAGGGCGGCACGTGTACCAAACCCTTACACAATTTTGTCACAAATTCCACAAAATGCAATGTATTTTACTGTGGTAGATTTGGCTAATGCATTTTTAGCGTGCCTGTGGACCAGGAGAGCCAGTTCTGGTTTGCGTTTGATTTTGACAATGAGGGTTATACGTTCACACGGTTGTGCCAGGGGTACACTGAATCCCCAATGATCTATAATGAAGCGCTTCGAAGAAGCCTTGAACCCCTAGCACTGACAGCTGGAACGGCTTTGTTGCAATATGTGGATGATTTGTTGATCTGTGCATGTGATGAAGCTACTTGTGTGACTGACTCTGTGTCTCTTTTGAAGCACTTAGAACGGGAGGGACACAAAGTCAGTCTTTCGAAATTGCAGTTTGTGAAACAGGAAATAAAGTTTTTGGGAAATGTTATCAGACCAAACAGTAAATCCATCTGTGACAAACGGGTACAGGCCATAAAAGATGTGCCAAAACCAATTACAAAAAAACATTTATTGTAATTTTTAGGAATGTGTGCTTATTGTCGTACATTTATTCCTAATTATGACATTCTTGAACAGCCTTTGCGAGCCCTGATGACAGGGAAAGGGCTGAGGTCATGTGACAAGCTTGTTTGGGCAAGCGAAGCCGAAGAGGCATTTGCTAACATGAAAGAGCAAATGGCTCTGGCTCCCACTTTGGGCCTGCCAGATGTAAACAAACCGTTTGTTCAGATGACTGATGAGAAAAAGGAAGGTCCTAAAGATAATGTTTCTGTCAACAGTGATGCTCCGAAGCTTAACTCTCTGACTACAGCTGAGCTCAAAAAGCTGAGGCAGCTGATAGGGGACGAATAGGGGTCAGCAGCCTCCAGTTCATGTAATTGACGCATCACTCCTGAACGAGTTAAAGCTATCATTGAACTTCCAAAATCAAACACGGTCACTGGTCTAAGGCAAGTAATGGGTCTTTTGAATTATTGCCGCCAGTATGTTTCTGAATACACTGAACTTTCTAAACCACTCACAGAGGCGCTGAAAGGAGGAAAACCTGGATCGGAGCTGATCGACTGGACTGAGGAGATGGAGGAGGCGTTTGTGAGTATCAAAGAAACTCTTGCTTCCTCCCCAGCATTACGTCATGCCGATGCCAGCAGGCCGTTCCATCTATGGACATGGGTGGGAACTCGATCCTATTCAGCGGCCCTGGGTCAAAGGGTTCCAGGAAGAAACTCCTATGGGATGGTAGGATATTATTCTGCTCCTATTCCTGTTTCAATGGCAGGACAGCATCCGTGCCTGTTGATATGCGACTGTGCAGAATGGGCTGTAAATATTACAGAGGACATTGTGACTCATCAGACACCAGATTCTGAAACTGTTAACAAACACTCGTTTAGGCTCTATCTCTAATCAAAGACGAGCTAAATGGGAGGCCACTCTCTTGAGTAAAAATGTGGATATAAATATTGACATTGAAACTGCTTCCAGAAGAAGGAACTGCACACAACTGTGCCCGGCTGATCGAGACGGACAGCCAGAGCCCTCTTCAATCTGAACCACTTTCTGATGCCATGAAGCTGTTCGTGGATGGTTCCAGCTTTCATGAACAGGGAAAACGCTTCACTGGCTGGGCTGTTGTAAATGAACTTGGTGAAACGGTTGACTGTGGTTCTCTTTCAGGAGGAGGGGCTCAAGTGGCCGAGCTGGTCGCATTGACACGAGCATTGCAGTATGGCCAGGGGAAACGAGTCAATGTTTACACTGACAGCCGTTATGCATATGGTGCTGTTCATGACTTCGGCCCTGTGTGGAGACGCAGAGGATTTCTAACCACTGCCGGTCTGCCGATCTCTCATCAACAGCAGGTAAAAGAACTTATGATGATGATCTGTGATCTTCCTGCAACAGGAGCAGTTATCAAAGTCACTGGACATGCAACGGACAATTCTCCTGAGGCCACAGGAAACCGAGCTGCTGACACAGCTGCCAGAGAGGCTGCAACACGGACTGAGACTTGCGTGAGTGTTATGGCTCTTCCTCCTCAGGAGAGTGAGACCCCCAGAGACCTTTTTAAACTCTATGATGAGGATGACCCTGAAGAGATAGAACAATGGACAAAATTAGGAGCTCAGAAAAATGCAGAAGGACTGTGGAAATTTAATGAGCGCTTTGTTTGTCCTGTTTCTGCTAGAACTGAACTAATGTCTTTGTATCATGGTTTGGCACATGCAGGTCCTGAAAAACTACATGCAATGATTTCCAAAACCTGGTGGTGGCCCCGACTGAGGGCTTCTTGCAATGATTTTTGTAAGAGATGTCTAGTATGCCTTAAGGTTAATTCTTCTTCTAAGCTGAAAATTCCCTTAGGACATGCCCCTCGACCTCAAGGGCCATGGACACACCTCCAAATTGATTTCATAGGTCCACTGCCCCCTAGTGGAGGGTTTACATACATTCTAATGATTGTTGATCTGTTTTCCAGATGGGTTGAGGCATTTCCACTGAGAAACTGCACCGCAGATGCATCCGCCAAGATTATGTTGAATGAAGTTTTCCCAAGATGGGGTTTGCCCTTACAAATTGATTCAGATCAGGGTACACATTTTACTGGGAAGGTGATGAAAAATGTCATGAAGTTGATGGGGGTGAGGCAAAACTTTCACATTCCATTTAGGCCCCAATCTAGCGGATCTATTGAACGCACTAATCGTACGCTTAAAACGTCATTGAGAAAGAGATTGTTGGAGTGGGGGAAAGGATGGCATGCAGCTGTCCCAGCGATTTTGTTAAGCATGACAGCCAGCCCTAACAAGACTACACAGCTCAGCCCTTTTGAGGTAATGACAGGTCGCTACATGCGGCTGCCCTGGGATGCCCCCTTGCAACATGAGGGACCATCCAGGCCTTAGAAAGACGCTTTACAAAATTATCTGAAAGCTTTGGATGACAGTCTGCGAGACACACGGGTTAGTGTTAGCACACAACAAGCAGATCGAGATAATGTTGAGCAAAAAGACATGCCTGCTTTGCCTGAAATAGGTGACAATGTAATGTTACAGCGGAGATAGTTTCCCTTAGGTCCGAAATTTGATGGGCCTTATCAGGTGGTATTGACCACTAACACCTCTGTTCTACTGGACAGGGGGGTTTTGGGTACAGTATGGAGACATTGGTCACAGGTGAAACCACTTGAAAAGTGTAACAACTTACTACCTCGGGATCATTAAATGTCTGTCGTGTATGTTAAAATTCTAGAATTCTAGAACAAATGTTTTATCATTACAGATGGCTGAATCCGACGACATACTGAAGCTGCTAATTCTTCAAGAAGAAGTGCGTAGTGAGAGACGACTGAAAGTGAAACAAGCTTTTATCCGATTGGTACTTCCGCTCTCATTGGTATTTTTAATTCTGATCGCTTTATCATTTTTGATGTGGATTCAAATTTCAATTTGGACAGGGAGATTCCATGCGTTTTCAACTCATTGGGATTGTGAGGAGATCGATAACCGTCCATCATGGGTACAATACCCATGTCTAAATTCAACTGAGGGTCTAAATTTAATTCCGACTATGTACCAAAAGGTAAATGATCGTTGTTATCATCTGGACGGAAATGAGACAGTGACCTATTGGCTTGGTCACTCCCCAAATTATCCTGATACTACCCTCATTATGCAAAAAGGTCGGTGGATGAGGAGTGGAGGCGTTGACCTGTTTGAAGGAGATTTCAGTTCAATGAGCTGGATCCCTGACCACATAGCTCGTGAAAACATGAGTGCATGCTCTATACGAATGGATATGGTTAATCGATATTTGTTAAAATCTAGAAAAGGTGAGAGTAGAGCAGAACGAAGGAGGCGTCAGGTAGCAGATGTGAATGACTCCCACATGATTTTAGGTGGAAAAGCAGTGAAACTTCCGTTCTACCCAAGTGTTCCTGATCCTCGCCACATCATGTCATACTATCTTCCCAAAGCTAAGAATGAACTTGGTTACAACAAAGTCATTAAAGATATAGCCCAAAGTTATATATACAGCAATATTGTGATTAGAGAAGAACCGGGGTCTGATGAGTATCAAACAGCAATAAATGATAAGGATTTGATGAGATGGGGAGTGTTAGTCCCAACTAAATGCCACATGATCCGATGGGACACTAATAGGGCTTATGGTGCAGTCTGTGATAGGTTAGGACGGATAGATAAAACTGACAAGGACAAGTTCGATCTGAATGGCAGTAAAAATGGTTTGCCTGCTATTAATGCTTTGTCCCTCTCTTGGCCCAGGTACACTAGATTCGATGACCCTTGGAAGGAGACTGCACATGTTGAGCGTTGTTTAGGTAAAGAAATTCAACAGTGGTTTGTTAAGATGTTTCCTCCTGGAGATGTTGATAAATGTAGAGAAATTTCTGAGAAGCTCACCGGTGTGAAGATGATGGAGATACCCTGGGAGGTGTGTAATGCTTCTTTTGTTAAGTCAGGTTACACTTGGGCTAGTTTTTCTGATGTGTTACACCAGTATGAGTTTGCTAGGAACCTTGCTAACAAAACTGTTTTCAACATGGATCACTTGCATGATTACCTTGAAGATAAATGTTATAGTCCTACATCGATGGCTTATAATGTGACAGCCTGGATGCATTTGCAAGTGTTTAAACTGAATATTGAAACGATGTACACTCGAGCAAAGACTAGTCTGGTACCTTTAAAGTATGAGGAGCTGTTGTGGGACAATTATAAATCATTTCAGGTGAGGATGTGGCCTCAGTTGTCCGATGTAGCTATTGGAGATGAGTGGTTTGACAGGGCAAAACAATTTAGACAATTTCTGAGTCCAATTCCTTCAGTACAGGAAATCAGAGATCTAGAGTCTAAGACTCCATCAAAGGACTGTGCTAAACACAGGTTGACACACCCCATGGGTCCTGCATGGCGTCCAGCTGATAAGAGTAAGAAGGCTAACGAAGCAGAGCTGTCTCTTTGTGTTGCAGAGTTGAAGCAGAAGACTGAATATTTTCCTTGGTTGAAGGCGCAAACAGCTCGGCAGAAATTTATCACTGCATTTCTGGAACAGATAAAAACTAATGATCCATTTGCAGGTTATGAGTATTTGAATTCTGTATGGCTTAAATCTAAGGGCACTCCATGGTATACTGATTCGAACCTCCGTCTGCTATAGCAGTAGCATTGGTTTTGGCTTTTTCGGTAGGAGCAATATTTACTGACATGACGGAAACAGTGGAGGAATATGTGGAGGAAGCTTGGGAGGAGTTTGTGGCTGCGTCAGAGGATTTGGTCATGGGAGCTGTTAAATATGTGTTATATGCTTTTGGATCTCTTTTGGGAGTGGGTGTCCTCTGTCTGTGTGTGTGGATGTGTGTTCGTTTCTGTTTTTCTTATGTATGCAGGTCTGCTTGCAGTAACTTGAACCCTTCCGAGGAGGAGAACCGACTGAGAAAACTGACGACACGCTTGGAAGAGAAACTTAAGAAGGATAACATCCAGGCCCTGTTGTGAGTGGAAGGTGGGAGAGCCTTTGCGTGGGGACTGGGAATTTTTAGTATCCAGCATGTCCACAATGAGGCGAAGAGACAATTGTGACCTGTCAGGGAAGCATGCGTTACTTCTCCACCTTCCGTAGTGACCTCACTTGGTAGACCAGACGTGGCAGTATTGGACCCCACATTGGTCTAAAACAGGGGACTGAAGGGTGAGGGTCAAAAATCCCTATGTGATCATGCATATAGTTAATATGAATTAACTATATGCATGATCACATAATCAATTCTATTTTCTTATTCATAACTGAGATATACTTTGAATCATATGTGTGTTGAATGTTAATTAGTCTCTTTTAGGAACATTCCAGAGTCTCTCTGTCCTGCACGTCGGCTGAAGGTCTTTTGGGGGATAAGCTTATTTGTGACGCTCTCCAGCCTCTCAGGGGAGGGGGTCAGGGGGAATGCATTAAACATGTGTTCCAGATGTATTCTGTGTTTGATTGTTACCTTTCCATGACTAATTATATGGTTTAAAGTCCTATGTAATAATACCTGAATAGTAGAAGTGTGATTTTCTCTTATTATTTATTTAGGGAAGAAATGTATGTTATTTCAACCCTCTCCTCTGCCCGAGGAGTGAATATTTTATCTCTCTGTTTTGGTTCAAATGGCCTGATAATGTGTGCTTTGGCTCTCTTGTGCCCAGAGAAGAACTGTCGTTCGTCAGTGTTTTGTGTGTGCGTTTGACCTTCTACCTAGGTTTTGAACCAGGGATGCACACCAGGCCGACTCGAAGACGCCCCGCGACCATCTGCTGGGTCACTTCAGACGTAAATCTCGGGCACGGACGACAAGTGCGCTGATTAATGTTGATAGGCCATTTAACTATCTATATGTTGTGACTTTATGTTCTTTTAGCCAATCAGGAGTAAAATAATGGAATGTACGTCCTTGCAAATGGTATAATTGATGTAAGATTTTGTGTAAGGTACGAGTTGGCTTTCGATCTCCTCGTGAGACATTGCCGCTGGCTCTACCAATTTCACTGCAAACTATTCTTCAGTAAATTTTGATTCTTTAATTGAATTTCTCGACTCCTGGTTTTCTTTCTCCATATCTGGTCCGGGTCATAACTGTTATACCCCTAACAGTGGCTTTACCAGTGGCTCGGCAGTGACATTCTTCCCTGTGATCCACAATAGAGACGATGTAATTGCTGCCGTGCACCAGGATTTTGACAGTTCGTTATGAACTCCAGGGAAGAACGGGGCAGATCCACGAGACGTGGTCGCTTGACTGGACCGCAGGAACCACTCATCAAGGCGAGAATGTGTAGCTTCCTCTGGAGGAGACCATTCGATGTCGAGCTCTTTGACCGCCCTTGAAAGGATGTGAAGAATCTCCTTGTTAGTTGCGTGTAGCATCATCCACTGACCAAAGTGCAAGGCAGAGTGATGTTCAATCGAACAATACAGGGGAGCGGAGAGTCTTCTCGTTGCATGAAGATTCCGCCTGCTGACTCGTGTAGTTGATGGCAAAGCAGTAGAGGGTTTCTATACTTTGCCAACAAAAGCAGAACATTAATCAAACAATATTAACTAATAAAAAAAATATAAACTAATAAAACATTTTCAAAACAAAGTTGAAAGCTGGGAATAATATGATCTCTAACAATCTTCCAGATATCAGACCAAAAACAAGTCGAGTAGGGACAACTCCAAAATAAATGGAAAATGTTTCCGCCTGCAGACCACAAAATGTACAGAATATTGACATCACAATTAAATCTCTCTACAAGAAAATAATTAGTGAGGTAGTACTTATAATAAGTTTGAAGGAAATTTCTTTGATTTTATTCATGATTAAATATTTATGGGTAACTTCCAAATTTTGCACCATCTCAATCCAGCCACACCCTGCGTCAGATATGCTTGTGTAGCGTCTCGGGATATGCTTGTGTAGCGTCTTTTATTATAAACATAAAATGTTTAGATCACTGTGTCAGGTTAAATATAATTTAATACTCAATCTTTAAACACATCTTGAGATCTCTTAGTTCGCATTTGCACTCCTTCAAGTGTTTCGAACGCAAAACGCGTTTTCTTCACTGTATAAACTGCGTGTTGCTCATACAGCTGAAATTTCACTTACTGCCCTCTGGAGTAAACAGGTGGTACTACAAGCTTGCATTTCTCAGGACTCGTCCTTATTATGGTCTGGGGAAGTGCTATTAATTGCGTACATTTTTTAACGCATTATTTTTTGTAAAATGAATCGCACTGAATTAATGCGTTAAATTGACAGCCCTAATATATGCATATTTGCACTAGATAATCAAATGCTGTTTCACATCAATGACGTCAAACCTGGTGCAACATGTCTAAAGGCACCATTTTTTATTTAACACAAAAATGAATTATATTTGTGCGCACTGGCGAATGGGAAGATTATCAGTGAGAATTACATAAATTTCAGTCTGGCTTCAGAAGTCATTTGCACTACTTCTATGGGGCTTTTTTGTCCTTTTTGGACTATATCCACATCCATTTATCACCATCCACTTTCATTCAGTGGAAAAAAGGCTTGGTCATTCTACAAAATATCTCCTCTTGTGTTCCACAGATGAAAGAAAATCATATGGCTTTGGAACGACATGAAAGATAGCATAATTTTCAGAGAACCATCCCTTTAGAGAACCATAATGTGAGCAGAGAGAGAATGATGGAGGGAAGGAGGGCAGGTGAGGAGGTTAGAGACCATTACACAAGTCCTTTTCCCTGGGTAAATGGTCTACAGTCTGAGAGTGTGGCAGGCCAGCCTTTATTCTTTGTGTCAGTGTCACTCAGTATGATTTATGGCAGTTATTCAAACACAGGGAACTCCCAGACCGAGAAATATGACTACCGCTACCTAATTACTTTAGCATTGAAGTACCGAGCAACTGGTGCATCGACAGGGCAAATCTAGACTATGGGAAGGGGTGGCCTCTCAATACACCATCAATCCTCATAGTCAAGCTGTCAATCAGACTCTATTGGGGGGTAGATGGTATGGGACTTTTTCAGCTGGGGGTCAACTCAAGGGCCCAGTCCCATATCAGCCCGATTCAAAATGATTGACACCTATACTGAGTCTTAAAGGGATAGTTCACCCAAACAATTTAAATTCTGTCATTTTTTACTCATGCTCATGATTTATTTCTTCTGTGGAACACAAAATGAGATGTTAAGAAGAATGCTACCCTCGGTCACATTTACTTTCACTCTATGGAAAAAACATGCAATGAAAGTGAAAGATGACTGAGGCCATCGTCCATCTCACATTGAGTTTCACTGTAGAAAAATAGTCATATGGGTGTGGAACAAAATAAGTGTGAATAAATTATGACATAATTTTCATTTTTGGGTGAACTATCTCTTTAAATGTGTTGAAGGGTATGTTGGCGACCTTATGTCACCAAATGTTTAAGGTCTCAATATGGTGTGTAGGTCTCCCTCGTGCCGCCAAAACAGCGCCAACCCACTTCTCAGAATAGCATGCTATTCTTCTCACCAAAATTGTACAGAGCGGTTGTCTGAGTTACCATAGACTTTGTCACTTTGAAACAGTCTGGCCATTCCCCATTGACTTCTCTCACCAACAAGGTGTCTCCATCTGCAGAACTGCCCATCACTGTTTTTGGCACCATTCTGAGTAAATTCTAGAGACTGTTGTGTGTGAAAATACCAGGAGATCACCAGTTACAGAAATACTGTATCTGCTGATCTCCTGACCCGTATCTGTTTTTTTTGATGCACTGTTGCCACATGATTGGCTGATTAGATCACATATGTGATTATCTAATCAGCCAATCATGTGGCAACAGTGCATAAAAAAAAAACAGATACGGGTCAGGAGATTCAGTTAATGTTCACATCAACCACAAGAATAGGGACAATTTTTCTTCTCAGTGATTTGGTCCACGACAGCCATCTGTCTATGGACCACCTTGAACTGAAATGGCTGAAGAGCCAGATACCAACATGTGACTCCTTTTTAGTACAATCAGTTAATTAGATTAATCAGGCTGACCTCCACAGTATCCAAATGTATTAAAAATAAATGTAAGTATATTATAGTGGATGTTGACATTGTGTAGGGTTTTATTCATGTCAAACTGCCTAAACTCTCACCGAGAGTTCAGACCAATAGCGTGATTGATTACAGCATCGACCAATCGCCTACCTACTATTGCAGTGTGTGTTCAGTGTTTGGGCTCTTGCAGGTTGATGAGCTTATTTCCTAAACAACAATCAGTTGTTTCCAAGTATTCACTGAATGAATATTAAATACATTGGGTTGAGATGGGTGAGAGGTGTCCTCACTACTTTTTGAAATAGCTTTCGTCAGGTATGTGTATAATCCAGATGAATCATCTCCAGTTCTAGAAGTTACTTTTTCATCTGTGTGTGATTTGACTGGCTATTCGGCGCTGGAATGTGTTATTTTGAATGTTATGATAAGTGTTCGTTGCGGCTGCTATACTGGATGTGTCGACAGTTCACGCTCTTTTCCGTGTCCCCAAATGTGAATGCCAAATTTTTGTGTGTATATAAAGTTTGTGTTGTCTCTTTCTCTTTCTCTCCCTCTCTCTTAATCACTCTCAGGTGTGGGTTAACCAGGTGCTGATTGTTAATGGAGCTTACCACTCCGTAGTGTTTTTCCTCCCTATATAAACGGCTTTGTCATTTCGTTCCCGGGCACTAAGGAGCATTTTGACTTTTATTCCGGGTTCCTGCTGCTGGTGCAAAGAGTTTGTGGTTGTTGCTGTCTGAACTTCCGAGTTCGCGTTTTTTTCATATACAGAACTGTTAATAAATGTGCCTGTGTTTGCGCTACTCTCATCTCCCTGCATCTTTTATTGCATTTTGTTTTTAAAGTGTAACACCCATCCACTGATGTATAGATACAATCTTGGTTTAGTAAAATAAAAAGTTATATTTGGGTGAATTATAATCCAAAACCTCTAAAAACCAAAGGCAATAGGTGATCACTATATCAAGGTTAACTTTATTATCCCACAAGGGGAAATTCATGTGGTCATTCATTACGCGCCCTTGTCACAACATATTCTCTAAACAACACATAAACACAATAACTAAACAACACATAAACACAAAAAGAAATAAAAATACTGCAGAATTTAAAAACCACAATCCAACATTTAACGCTCAAAAAATGTATAATATTATCAAGTGACTAAAACTATGATAACTTGCGATGTACTTGATCATTATACAATCTGATCGCTGTAGGTACAAATGATTTATTGTACCTTTCTGTTCTAATTCTCTGTTGTAAAATCCTACCAGTTGACCTATTGCTTCTCATAAATTTATGATATAGAGGGTGAGCAGGATCTCTGAGGATTTGATCAGTTTTTTAAAAAATAAGCTCATTGTACAGTTGAGCTGCCGACACCTGGTCAATGCCGATAATCCTGCTGGCCATCTTAATCATGCGCTGCAGTTTCCTTTGGTCCTTAACATGCATGTTACCAAACACACAGATAAGGCCAAAGGACAGAACACTCTGGAGGAAGCTTTTATAAAACATTACAAGAATGTGTCTTTCTAATCTAAAATTATATAATTTTCTAAGGAAGTACATCCGTTGGTGCATTTTCCTAGTTTTGTTCAGTGCACATTCATTAAAAGTTAATTTCGAATCAATTTCAATTCCCAAGTATTTATATGTTGAGACCCTCTCCACTAATTCACCATTGATCTCAGAAGAGGGAACTATTTTTTTGTTTTTACTGTGTAACTGTGTGGTTCCTGTGGATATGCAGTTTTATTGCAAATTCATGGACATTTGTAATTTGATAGTGACTCCAATTAAAGAACTACTACTTGTAGCAATGAAACTTGTTACCTTAATCAATAAGAACTATGCATGGGCACTTGCTTTAGTGTTGCAACCCCTCATAGTCTGCATGCCACCCCATAAAAACAGTTCAGCATCTGCCCCTGCTGGGGCTAAGTTCAATGCAATATGTTTGTTTATTTGTTTATAAGCATTGTGTAATAACGCTCACCACGTTAGTAGGAAATGAATGTAACAGCTGAAAACTGAAGTCATTATGTGTAATATTGTGACTCATAAAGCCTGTGGATAACAGCTGAGCAAGTTTGCAATTAATTTGAAATGTGACATAGGCTGCAACGCAATATTCTCAAACGATTCTGGGTGCATCTGCAAGGATGTATGCCACAAAAGTGAATAGTGACTAAGGCTGCATTGTGTTTCTTCCTAAAACGGTTCTGGGTGCATCTACAAGCATGTACAGTACACTACGAAAAGAAGTTAGACAAAATGATAGCCTCAGTTACCATTCACTTTCATTGTATGGAAAAAAGATTTAATGTAAAGTAAATGGTGACTGAGACGGCATCATGATTTTTCTCAAATGATTTTGGGTTCACCCGGAGGCATACACACCAGGGTTTCTGTTAGCTGGTAAATACTGTTTTTTGACTGTTAAAACATCCCAATGTATGACAAATAAAAAAATGTCAGACAAAATATCCGGTAAAAATATTAACACTAAGCGTTAGCATCAACTATTTTAGTTGATGCCACAAGTGTACAGCGTGTCGCCATTCCAATTATGACAGGTCGTCGCTACCACAGAGGTTTAATCTTTCCCGACAGCTTGTGAACTCCTGATCCGCGACTACAGTTGTTAATTTCCTGCACACTGGCAAAAGCAGCCTGCATTATTCCCCTCTTTCATTCCTGCAGTGAGAAGCATCTTATCACAGAATCGCATTAAAACAGTCTTGCGTTGACATCTTCTGGAGGAGAAGAACTCCAGGCTTATGTGCATCTCTAGCTGTAGAGAAACGCTGCATATATTTGACTTGATGTCAGCGGTAAAACGCTTATGTGCTGTGTCAAATTGAAGGAAAAAAGTCATACAAATAAAGAGAAAGAAATTTGCCAAGGTGAGAAATTTTATGCATAACCTAACTATTTTTGTCATCTTAATATTTCTTTGTGAAATAGCAAATTTCAGTTTAGCTTTTTGCTTTGCCCTTCCTTTTTATTTTTATTAAATTTTTTAATTAGACGATAAATTGCCATTTATTTATGTAAAAGCAGCTATAATGAACAAATACTTATTTTTCATTTGAATAGATAGAATTGATGTTGGGTCTGGCCCAATCATTATAATATCGCATATTATGCATGGTCCATATCGTTACAGTGCAAAATAAACACCGAATTCTTTAGAATTTCCAGACACATTGGCTAGCACCAAAATTCCTTAATGGAATCTCTAATGTACACTATAAAAATCTGTTCATGAGTCTTGTGAGTTTTCATTTTTGGAAGAACTATTTCTTCAACTAAAGATTTACACCCCTATCCACTGTTGCTTAAAATTGTGAGGAGCCTGAAAATTCCTACCCCTAGAAGTGGCCGTCTAAAGGCAAAGTATACTTTTGACTTAAGGTATTTGTAGTAAATTTACCTTTAGCTCTTAGTCTTAAATGTGCCTTATCAGCAAGATTAAACTCCTGTTGGCACCGAAGCAGCAGGGGGCTCATTGTAGTCACAGATAAATTGCTACATGCCCATTAGGCTAAATAAACTGAAGAGATCTTAACCCTCCTAACTTAATCTGTGAGTGTGAGTTTATGTGTGTTTGAATTGGATTAGGAATTAAGCTTGTGTGAAGACAAACATTTTTAGCAGTGCAACAGAATTAGTGACACTGCTTTGCCATAAGAATGATGAAGAGAGATGGGAGGGAGAGATAGGACAGAGTAAGGAGGGGTAGGAAAGTAAAGGCTTATTCTCTCAGGGACATGGTCTGATGGGTAGAGCATGTGCTCTGACGGTGGCGCTTAAGCAGGTAACCTGAGTTTGAGTCTGGCTTGTCTCATTTCTGGATCCCTTTTGTTTCCTGTCTCTGACTGTCCATTTAGAACATGCAAAGTATGCATGACACAAATGTTGTCATCAGCACAGTCGAGATATTCTCGAGGCACGGTTGTGTATATTGTCAGCACATGCACCTGATTGTACTAAAAGAGTATCACAAAGCAGTCATAGTGCGCATGCGCCATATGCATTCGTATCCGCTCATGGTCAAAAGAGTATAATTTGAAAGGCTGAGCGCTCAACCGTGTGCAAGGCTATCCGGAACTTAGAAAAATTAAGTATACCCAAGCCTAAAAAAGTGGATATTTTTTTATTTTTCTCAACCAAATTTACATACACATTGGAGAACACAATCATTAAATGTTTTATATCAGCAGAATAAGTCTTACCTCTTATTTCTCACTCCTGATTGCCTTTCAACTCTTACCCCAATAACCCCTTGACCCTTGTTCCAAGCTAGCCATCACTTTCTTAACAACAGTGTATCCTCAAGTCATCAAAACCAGGCACACACACACACACACACACACACACACACACACACACACACACACACACACACACACACACACACACACACACACACACACACACACCAAGCTCCAGACAGTGTCATCTTTTGGTCCAGTGCCAAAGTTTCCACTGCTCTGTGGTCGACTGAATTTCAAAAACATAACTCACTCACCCCAACTCCTTACTTGTGCGTACCTGACTCTAACTTCTAACTCTCACTCCAACATCGTTGATTTAATTAAACTTATTATAAGCAACTACACAACACTACTCATGCCTGCCACGAGGCCCATTTCCTTCTCCCAGTGCCAGTCTCCATTATGGTAATTATTCTCCAACAAGTGTGAAGCACAGAGTTTATGACCTCAGGAATGGCAAAAGATAAAGCAGTATTCCTATTAGGGTGCGCTGTTTCAATAGTGTACTTGTAATGGACTGTTTGTGTAAGTTTGAATGGAAAAACCTGATTGCAGAACTTCTGTCATAGGGTTATTTGTTCTGCTCATATCTGTATTTTAAAAGGGTTCAGGATTTCCACAAACTGATTATCAGTTTTCAGATCATGCATTCTGACAACTGCAGAACAGTTACAGGGAAGTTTCCTAGATCAATTAGCATAAATACAGGCTCAGTTTGCTTTCATCTTTATCTTAAACCAATATTGATGGTAAATGTCAGCCAAATTACCTGGAAATAGTTTTTACCATGTTTTATTCAATAGTAGAGACAGGTTCTTCTCTGTAATCTACAGCATCCTTCAACCACCAGATAAAGCATGCTTATATTGTCTTAAAGTGACAGGAGTTGAGTAAGTTGATAATAATTGAGACACACACACACACACACACACACACACACACGTTTCCTTTGCTAAATATGTAAGATAGCTAGATAGATAGCTAGATAGAATGATAGACAGAAAGAAAGACAGACAATGTACACATTCTTGCTCAGCTTTTTTCAGGTTTCTTACTCACAGCTGGTAGTTAATGGTTTTTCTTTTCTTAGTTGTGGTAAATATTTACTGAGGGTTAATTGGTTGGTCATTGTAGAAGGTCTTGAGCACACAATGTCATTAATTCATTCTCATTCAGACCTGTTTGATTGTCTAAGTGTGCACTGGGGTCTATAGAGAGCTCTACAGGAGTAGCTGATGTCCTGAGTTCTGCATAGATAAAATCTGCTGATATGAACAACTCAGAACCAATAAACCCTACCTAATGTAATCAACCATTTACGGAATCAGCTAAAATGGTAAACTGCACTTCTGTAAGACAAGAGCTTGCAGTCCAAAATGGAAAGTAGAAAAGGGAGATAACAATCAATCAATAAAGGCTGAAAGGGTGAACTTTAAGACTCAGCATTGTAGTAAGTATTATAACTACATTTACATTACCCTAAAATTCTTTATAGGATATTATCAAAAGTGAATTTGAATGATTAAAATGAAAAATAATTAAAAAAGTAAATCTAAATATTTTTTATAATAAAAATTTAAATTCTGTCGTAGCCTACAGTATGCCAAAACTGGAAGGTAGCACATATGGTTTCATAAGAGGTGGAAGCTTGTCTTTTATTATTTTACATCATAAAATGATCTTTAATACTTTAGGATTGCAGTCAGTGCATTGTATTTACAGGTGAAACTCGAAAAATTAGAATATCGTGCAAAAGTTCATTAATTTCAGTAATTCAACTTAAAAGGTGAAACTAATATATTATATAGACTTATTACAAGCAAAGATATTTCAAGCCTTTATTTGATATAATTTTGATGATTATGGCTTACAGCTTATGAAAACCCCAAATTCAGAATCTCAGAAAATTAGAATATTGTGAAAAGGTTCAGTATTGTAGGCTCAAAGTGTCACACTCTAATCAGCTAAACACCTGCAAAGGGTTCCTGAGCCTTTAAATGGTCTCTCAGTCTGGTTCAGTTGAATTCACAATCATGGGGAAGACTGCTGACCTGACAGTTGTGCAGAAAACCATCATTGACACCCTCCATAAGGAGGGAAAGCCTCAAAAGGTAATTGCAAAAGAAGTTGGATGTTCTCAAAGTGCTGTATCAAAGCACATTAATAGAAAGTTAAGTGGAAGGGAAAAGTGTGGAAGAAAAAGGTGCACAAGCAGCAGGGATGACCGTAGCCTGGAGAGGATTGTCAGGAAAAGGCCATTCAAATGTGTGGGGAGCTTCACAAGGAGTGGACTGAGGCTGGAGTTACTGCATCAAGAGCCACCACACACAGACGGGTCCTGGACATGGGCTTCAAATGTCAAACGTCTTACCTGGGCTAAAGAAAAAAGAACTGGTCTGTTGCTCAGTGGTCCAAAGTCCTCTTTTCTGATGAGAGCAAATTTTGCATCTCATTTGGAAACCAAGGTCCCAGAGTCTGGAGGAAGAATGGAGAGGCACACAATCCAAGATGCTTGAAGTCCAGTGTGAAGTTTCCACAGTCTGTGTTGGTTTGGGGAGCCATGTCATCGGCTGGTGTTGGTCCACTGTGCTTTATTAAGTCCAGAGTCAACGCAGCCGTCTACCAGGACATTTTAGAGCACTTCACGCTTCCTTCAGCAGACAAGCTTTATGGAGATGCTGACTTCATTTTCCAGCAGGACTTGGCACCTGCCCACACTGCCAAAAGTACCAAAACCTGGTTCAATGACCATGGTATTACTGTGCTTGATTGGCCAGCAAACTCGCCTGACCTGAACCCCATAGAGAATCTATGGGGCATTGCCAAGAGAAAGATGAGAGACATGAGACCAAACAATGCAGAAGAGCTGAAGGCCGCTATTGAAGCATCTTGGTCTTCCATAACACCTCAGCAGTGCCACAGGCTGATAGCATCCATGCCACGCCGCATTGAGGCAGTAATTAATGCAAAAGGGGCCCAAACCAAGTACTGAGTACACATGCATGATTATACTTTTCAGAGGGCCGACATTTCTGTATTTAAAATCCTTTTTTTTATTGATTTCATGTAATATTCTAATTTTCTGAGATTCTGAATTTGGGGTTTTCATAAGCTGTAAGCCATAATCATAAAAATTATATCAAATAAAGGCTTGAAATATCTTACTTTGCTTGTAATGAGTCTATATAATATATTAGTTTCACCTTTTAAGTTGAATTACTGAAATTAATGAACTTTTGCACGATATTCTAATTTTTCGAATTTCACCTGTATGTGCTGTATGAATTCACGTATAGCATGCTGACTAACACAATATTTGTGGTAGTACTCTTCAAAAAATTTCCATCAGCTTACAAGACAGCACAAGAAACACACAGCAAACTTCACAAAAATGATTCTGCAAGATTCAGACATGAGCTAGCATGCAGAGGCCGCTATAGAGTCCTGCTTCCTTAGAACACAAGCCCCACCAAAGCATGCCAAAGTGCCAGCAAAGCACACATATTCATAAGCTAGATATTTAGACAACAGAAATTTCAACATCTGGCAAGAGTTTACTCAATATCAAAAATGTGTTTCTTTCCAGAAAGATGTTTATACTCAACAGAAATATTTGGTACTTATAAAGCTGTTTTGAAAATGTCAAATATGCTTTGTGTGATACGATTTTGTGTGTCTAACAATGACAGTTCTTTGGCGATGCCAAATATGATGCATATACACAACAAGAGCCTTGACTTAGACATTGTTTAGCAAATGTAGTAGGCCATCCAGATATTTCATGCATACATACTGCATTCTGCACAAAAAGTAATTTGGTTGCATTCAATTCTGACCATGATGGATAATTGACATCAAGAGAAATGCTGTTAATGTACCAGCAGAGGCAGTTTAATGTATAAGTATGGAGTGAAAATGGCGAAATGTACCCTTTTTTATTCAATAAAGAGAAATAAACTCAATTTATTTTTGTGAAATTAATTAAATATAGTTTTTTATTATAAAAAAATAGTATTTCAACATGCTACACATTTCTTAAGTATGTTTATTTATGACAGGGAGGCTAAACTGTCAGAAATAACTTTCACTGTGTACTCTCAATCACATCTATTGTTTTGCCATGCATCCCTTGTCAAAATGCACTTAACATTTGCATATTTGCATGACAATTAAAGTTAATGTTTCCATATAATATTATGTTCATATTTGTTTGATGGATTGCTGTTCATTTGCGTTCTGACAGATGTTTGCATCCATTTGTGTTTTGCATTGTGATGTCCATGTCTGTTTGAATGATCTCTCTCCATCTAAATGTCCTCTGCATGTTCAGCGTTGAAAACATGATTGTCTCTATTTCCTAGTTCCCCATTACTGCCTTGTTTGGAAAATACTGGATTTGTGCCATCATCACTGTCTTAGCCATATGTAATTAGTGAGAGGTCAGAGGTCAGTCTGGTCTCAGCTTTTCCTGATGGGGGGTGAGACTGAACCTTTTCAGAAAGACTGAGATGACGGACATCTGTCCCACCCTATGGCTTTAGTTATGAGAATTGGAGGGGGGTGGGTGGCGGGAGGAAATTAGTGCACAGCTTCCATTACTCCTTATTTAAACTAACACTAATCGGACATAACAAATGCACACACAGGCAATGTTCGACATGGTATCCTAGCTAACTACTTACTGAATACAGTGCAGATATCTGCATGCACAGTGTACATTCTATATACATATTATTACAAAAAATATTAAAGAGTAGTGAGTATGCATTTCTGCACATACTTTGTTGCTCTCTAGCATTGCACAACAGGGGAGCATGTAGTATTGTACTAATTACCTGGTGCTGACATACACAGAATTGCCACAGGATGCAACAAATGCACACATAAACAAACACTTGGCTGTGCCTTAGCAGATTCCTGGCATGAGAGCTGTATTTTTATTTATTTTTTATGCCAGGAGTGCGTTTTTGTGTATATGTGTAGTGAGTGAAAGGTTGTAATTTAGCAATACATGCATAGAAATCAGCTGTAAGGCCTTGGTCCCTAAACCTGATTTAATGACAGCACCACACACAGAAAGAGAGCAAGTTGACACTACATCCCCTCTGTCATTATAAGAGTGTGTGTCAGCTTGTTCAAGTTAGTGCATGAGTATAGTTATGACTACAATATGAACATGTTGAATGGCAAATTGGGCTATGGTGGGCCCTGCATTCAACACAGAGCAAGGGGAGAACTGAAGTGTGTGATAGGTCAGTTGCCACACTGAGCGAATAAAGAAATACCCACAAATTCCACCAATAGAGTGGTTTAAACAATATACATATAAAAAAAAAAATACAAATAATAATGTATTAGAGAGAGAGAGAGAGCTCAACCATTTAAATTAAAAAGTAACCACTATATCCCCATGTCTCATTCATTATACTGTAATTAACCATTTATAACACAGTTATAAAGCCTAAATAAATGTCTTGTCTACAGAAATTAATTTATTTCAGTGAATTCAATGAATATTCACACAATAAACTAACATATAACAATTTACACTCCCCAATGAAATAAGATGCCACTATAATATCTAAATTCTTGGCAACCCAGAGGAATCCTGTAAGTACCTTAAGTAACTTATCATTGTTGCTTAGTGTGAGGAGGAGGAAGGTATGGCTGGGCCAATGCTGAATTAGCTAATCAGTGGGAGAGCAAGATAAAGGGGAACCGGAGACACCAGTTTGAAAGAGAGAGAGACACACACGGCTGCATTGCATGTGTGTCTGTGTTTGTTTTAAGTTAAGTTTGACATTAAAACTTTATGTTTAATGGTCAGCTGGTTCCCGCCTCCTCCTTTTCCCATCGGTTAACTGTTACAGTGTATATATATATATAGCCTTGGACTTTCATTAGACTTCTCAAGATTCCATTTCAAGTTAAAACAAAAGCTGTCTGTTGATGTAATCTAAATTGAATCTGAATCTAAATAGACAGACGAAGTCACAACCTCCACTAATGCACCTGTATGGCTCTGTAGGTGGATACGGCTCAATGGACAAAGCAGCGCGAGCACAAAGCAGGTGAGTTTTTACTCACAGACCGGTCTCGAGCTCTTAAACGCACAGTTCTGATCATTGCAGTGCTGCAAGAATCAGTGAGAAGCTCAAAAGTCGGAAACCATTTTAACTGGCTGGGGAAGGGAAGGATTTAGATCCTGGATTGCAGTGGTAAAGCAATGTTTACAGTCCCTGCAAAGTATGCTAGATTGTGCTTGTCACTGTTACCTGATTTGCATAATTCCTTCAATGAATGTGGCACTAAACAATACATACAATGTGTGCAAATAAACAGCACTACCAATGGGCACAATTAATCTTAGTGAACTTCCCCCACCTTCTTAATAACTGTGTGTGCTGTTTTTGAGGCAGAGAATCGTGCATTCAGAAAAATTATTAGGTAAACCGAAAGAGGTTCATGGCCCAGAGAGAGTGACGGGGTGAGAGAAAGAAAAAAGGTGATGATGGAGAACAAGAGCATGATGGGAGTGAGATCAAAGGAGATTTATCCTCCCCATGTTTGAGAGCACAATTACACTAGACACTTGGTTGAAATAGAAATGAACTGCCTGAAGTGCTATTAAAGCAGTCTTGCTGTCACTGTCTCTCTGTCTCTCCACCCCAGATCTAATTAAAACACATTTGAGGTTCATCCAGTTTTCTGGCTGGAAAAAGGGAGAGTTGCGGAAAGATTAGTACTGACACTCTCAAGAGTCACACTTAAGAGTGTTATACGATTATTTCCTCTCGGTCTCTCTCAATTTCAAGTTTTTAAATTTAAACAAGCTGTATTGGCAAGACTGTGTTACTATATTGCCAAAGGAATGTCCATTTAAAAATACAATGAAAGTCTTAATAAGATAAGAAGGTTAAAAAAATGTTCCGGGTTCAAAACAATCCATATTTATCAATTATTTAAAGGTGATAATTGTGACTCGCCCCTCAACTTGTAAAAACGTGCAAACATTTTTACAGTAATGCACTTACAATTGAAGTCTATGGGGAAATGCATTCCAGAGGGTTTTAAAAGCAGAAATGTAAAGCTTTTATTGTTATTAAAGACCTTATATTAATCCTTCCATGTAAAAATTTAATATTTTAAGATGTTAAGTTGTCTAAAGTGTCATTTTAAATTATCAAATACTCTTCTATTCAGATAAACTTGGAATGTGTTTTGGACACATTTCTGTGGGTGGATTTTTCTATGTAAAAAGTGTGCTTCTGGCATGCTTGCACATATTGTTTGAAAGTTATCAGGATTAACATCATCATTGGATATAACTTTGCACAGACAAGGTTAGTTGGTGATTTTATCAGACTAGACTCATGATAAAATGTCTAGTATTTAAGTCTTGCGGCTATACTTTTGAGTCCAAATTATTTTGTGTTGTAATCGACATCATGTCACAGATGGTGTCAATAGAGCTTGATTTGTATTGAACCTAGAACATTCTTTTAAAGTCAACAAAGTTGAGCATGCACACACAGGCAAGGTTGGGAGGGTTACTTTTGAAATGTATTCCACTACAGATTACAGAATACATGCTGTAAAATGTCATTTGTAACATATTCAGTTAGATTACTCAAGCTCAGTAATGTATTCTAAATCCTTTGGATTACTTCTTCAGCACTGGTAGATTTTTTCACTTGTTTTGACTATAAAAACTGCCAGTACATTAAGACAAAATACACATGTTAAAAATACATTCTCTGAAAAAATTTAATATCTTATGCAGTGATAAATCAAATTGATCTTGTTTTAAGGATTTTTTAGATATTTTTACAGGAAAATAATACAAAAATTATTATCAAGAATATGATTTTTGCCCTAATATCAAAGGTCTTGCTAGAAAAAAGAAATTACAATCCAACGTGAATTTTCTTGATAAAAAAATATGATCGTGCCTGGTAACGTGCACATAAAATGGCTAGAAATAGCATTTTAGCTTAGCATAAAGCTGACAATTTACACAAGGTTTATTTCTATTTCTTCTGCTCCAAACATACTTCAAATGTACTTCTCTGTCTGCTCGTATGAAAGTAACACATCATAAGAAAGTGTTTCACTGCTGTTAAAATGCACTTTGGATCGCATCATTTATATGTATGTTTTCCATCTGAAAGGACTAAATATTAAATGAAACAAATGACAATAATATGCAAAGTAATCTCTTCAGTAATCAAAATAATTTTTAATGTAACTATACCAATGATTTAAATTGTAACTGTAGTGGAATATAGTTACTTATATTTTGTATTTTAAAATACATATTCCAGTTACATGTTTTCCCGTAATATACACATATATTATTGTTTTTTTATTATTATTATTATTTATTTTTTGATAGTGCCATATGTTTTTATTGATTAATTTTTGGGGGGAATTTTCTCTTTTTCCTCCTTCGCGCTCTCTCTCTCTCTCTCTCTCTCTCTCTCTCTCTCTCTCTCTCCTCCTCCTCCTCCTCCTCCTCCTCCTACAGCCTTTGAATACTTAGAGTATTCAAGCTTAGAGTGTTTTTGCTGCTCCGGGTTAGTGCGCGGTCACTCTCATCAGGAGCACGGCCGTGTGCAGGTCTTAAGAACACAGGATTACACTGGATCCATTCTGTGGGTTTATGTCTGAACAAAAGGAAAGAGAGAGATAGAAAGACAAAGACAGAAAAGGCGCAAGTCTCCAACTGCTAAACTCCAGCCTAGGTTTTTCTGTGTTGAGCTCAAAGCCTAAATCAAAGCCAGAGATTATGAGGCCCACTGACCCGCGTGAGTGCAATAGAAAACAAGAACAGGGTCAACTTTATTATGACTGTGTGAGGCCTCCTCTAAATAATTTATTTCTTGCCCTGCATGACATTTTGTGTAATATTTGAACTTTTTGATTGTACCACAAATCTATGAGAAAACTATGAAAAAACTGTAAATTAGGGGACATGGTGAGAACTTAAACATTGTCATTGGGAAATGTTACATTCTCATTTGAATAAACCATGTTATGGTTGAAAAACAACCATATAAAAGCTCATTGTTTATACAGCCCAGTGGTGTAGTTGTTGTATTTTTACCAACCTAACTATTTTTAAATGGAGTATGTTTATATTTTGAATACAATCATGCTAAATTTTGTATGATCAAGTAGTCATTATCCTCATTCTACATATGAAAGTCTCGCTGACTTTAACTAAAGTTTATGTAATTGTTTTTTAAAAAGAAAAGTTTTTGGTGTCTTTGGTTATCATGTAACATGCAACATGGAATAATGCAGGTCTTTATTTATCACATCACAATGAAAATTTCTTCAGCAGAAGAAAGAATGTCATACACATCTGAGTTGGCATGAGGGTGAGCAAATGATGAGAGAATTTTCATTTTGGGGTGCACTATCCCTTTAAAAAAAGGAGCAGACAAAAAAACAGCATGATTAGGAATGCTAAATTGTTGAGCTGTGGATCATTAAGAAAACGATTGCAGAGTGAATGCCATTTTGAAATGTTTAGCATGTTTACTGGGTTTACTTATGTTGTCTTAGTCTAATCCTTGTCAATAATAAATGTTGCAACATGAAAACCCTGACAAACTGATATTCAGGTCTGCCATGAATGACTATAAACTACAGATGTCATTATGACAGATAAATATCTGAAATATATTAAGATATGAGTGCATTTTTGTTTGTGTTTTTTGAAACTCACACAAAATTGTGCACCACAATACCTTGCACAACTTTATATGATACATACCACACAAATGTTCTGAAGTATGAGAGAAATCTCCTACATTCCAAGCCAAAGAATTTAACATGGAAATTGTCTTACTGTTAGGGTTACCTGTCTTGTTTCACTGTTGCCCTTTTGTTTGCTATTTTTGTCACTTTTGCATTTCTTAGTTTTCACTTTTGTCCCTTGTGTAACTCCATAGTCTCTTTGTTAGCTTTCGTGTTCACCGTTCATTGTTTGCACCTGCCCTCGTTTATTTGCCATTTTGCTTCTGTTAATCACGTTTGAGTTCTGTTTGTTCATTGGTTCCTGTCTTCCAATGTCCACGTATTTAACCCTGTCTGTTTGTTTAGTCACTGTCTATCGTTGAATGTTGTTAGCCTGGTGTGTGTTCCCTGCCCGTTTTCCTCAGTCTTGTGTTCATTTCCCCATCAAGGGTTTTTCCTTTGTTCCCGTGTTTTCCATGTACCTGCCTTGTTTGTTCCTCAATAAAAGTTGAACTGCACTTGGATCCGCATCTCCTCGTCTGCCTTCGCTGCCCATTCATAACAGAATGATAGACCAACTATGGATCCAGCGGTTCAGCAAGCAAACTACCACCTGCTCTGCTTACAACAAGAAGACCGCCCTATAGAGGACCACATCCGTGACTTCCTTGAGCTTCGGAACTTCCTTCGGATTTCCCGGACTACTCTCTGGTGGTCTTCTTCAGGGGCAATCTACACCCCGCACTGAAGGAGCGGCTGCCACAGGCGACGCGTGACTGGACCCTCCGCGACTTCCTGGTGGCGACCCTACTGGTGTGCGCCTCACCGCTCGCGGTGGGCGTTGCTGAGAAGGACCCTGCCTCACCGTCCACAGTAGTGTTTCTCCAGCCACCCCCGGCGCAACCCGTTGACGGCAACTCCCTGTCAAGGAGGTCACCCTCACGTCAGTCGCCTTCCACGAGCCAGCACGGCCCTCTTCGTCTGCCCGGAGGAGGGAGAGAAGACGGGCTTCCGCCTTCCGGTCCATGCCTGCCCCGGTCTTCGAGCCTGTGCCCACGCCTTCCACGGTCAGCGAGCCTGTGCCCACGCCTTCCACGGTGAGCGAGCCAGCGTCTACGCATGTCACTGTGAGCGAGCCTGCGCCAACGCATGTCACTGTGAGCGAGCCTGTTGCCTCAGAAGTCAGTGAGCCAGTGCCTGTCGCCTGGACCATCCCCGAGCCAGTGCCTGTCGCCTCGACCGTCCAAGAGCCAGCGCCAGTAGCCAGGACCGTCCAAGAGCCAGCGCCAGTAGCCAGGACCGTCCAAGACCCAGCGTCAGTAGCCTCGACCGTCCCCGAGCCAGCGTCAGTAGCCTCGACCGTCCCTGAGCCAGCGCCTGTTGCCTCGACCGTCCCTGAGCCAGCGCCTGTAGCCTCGACCGTCCCTGAGCCAGCGCCTGTAGCCTCGACCGTCCCTGAGCCAGCGCCTGTAGCCTCGACCGTCCCTGAGCCAGCGTCTGTAGCCATGACCGTCCAAGCGCCAACGCCTCCCGAGCTTTCCAGAGCTCCGCCTCCCGAGCTTTCCAGAGCTCCGCCTACCGAGTCTTCCAGGGCTTCTCTCGAGCTTCCCAGAGCTCTGCCTCCCGAGTCTTCCCGGGCTCCGCCTTTCAAGTCTCTCGAGCCTCCCAGGGCTCCCCCTCTCGAGCCTCCCAGGGCTCCCCCTCTCGAGCCTCCCAGGGCTCCGCCTCTCAAGCCTCTCGAGCTTCCCAGGGCTCCACCTCTCAAGCCTCTAGGGCCTTCCAGGGCTCCGCCTCTCAAGCCTCTCGGGCCTTCCAGGGCTCCGCCTCTCAAGCCTCTTGAGCCTTCCAGGGCTCCGCCTCCAGAGCCTCTCGAGTCTTCCACGGCCCTACTCCCCGAGCCTCCTACGGCTCCACCTCCAGAGCCTCCTACGGCTCCGCCTCCCGAGCCTCCTACGGCTCTGCTCCCAGAGACTCCAGAGCTTTCTAGGGCTCCACCTCTCGAGCCTCCTACGGCTCCGCCTCTCGAGCCTCCTACGGCTCTGCCTCTCGAGCCTCTTACGCCTCCGCCTCCCGAGCCTCCTACGGCTCGGCCCCCAGAGACTCCAGAGCTTTCTAGGGCTCCGCCTCTCGCCTCCTATGGCTCCACCTCTCGATCCTCCTACGGCTCTGCCTCCCGAGCCTCCTATGGCTCTGTCTCCCGAGCCTCCTACAGCTCTGCCCCCAGAGACTCCAGAGCTTTCTAGGGCTCTGCCTCTAGAGCCCCATGACTCTTCTCCCCGAGCCTCCTTCGGCTCCGCCTCCCGAGCCCCCTACGGCTCCGCCTCCAGAGCCTCCTACGGCTCCGCCCCCAGAGACTCCCGAGCCTCCTACGGCTCCGCCTCCGGGACCTGTCCCTGTCCGATGGCCTCCTCCCAGGTCCCCTGGGCCGGCCCCTGCTCTACGGCCATCTCCCAGACCACCTAGACCTGTCCCTGTCCAAAGGCCGCCTCCCAGGCCTCCTCGACCTGTCCCCATCTTGTGGCCGTCTCCCAGGCCTCCTCGACCTGTCCAGTCCTGTGGCCTCCTCCCAGGCCCCCTGACCCGGTCCCGGTCCTGCGGCCTCTTCCCAGGCCCCCTGACCCAGTCCCTGTCCAGTGGCCTCCTCCCAGGTTCACCAAACCTGTCCTTGCCCTGTGGCCAGCTCCCAGGCCTCCTGAACCCATCCTTGCCCTGTGGCCAGCTCCCAGGCCTCCTGAACCCATCCTTGCCCTGTGGCCAGCTCCCAGACCTCCTGAACCTATCCTTGCCCTGTGGCCAGCCCCCAGACCACCTGAACCTGTCCTTGCCCTGTGGCCAGCTCCCAGGCCTCCTGGACTGGTCCCTGCCCTGTGGCCAGCTCCCAGGCCTCCTGAACCGGTCCCTGCCCTGTGGCCAGCTCCCAGGCCTCCTGAACCTACCCTTGCCCTGTGGCCAGCTCCCAGACCACCTGAACCTGTCCTTGCCCTCTGTGCCCCCTTGGACTTCCTGCCTGCCCTCTGTGCCCCCTTGGACTTCCTGCCTGCCCTTTGTGCCCCCCTGGACTTCCTGCCTGCCCTCTGTGCCCCCCTGGACTGCCTGTCTGCCCCTCGTTGCCCCCTGGACTGCCTGTCTGCCCCTCGTTGCCCCCTGGACTGCCTGTCTGCCCCTCGTTGCCCCCTCGACTGTCTGTCTGCCCCTCGTTGCCCCTGGACTGCCTGTCTGCCCTTTGTTGCTCCCCTTGGTCTGTCTGCCCACCACAAGCTTCCCCCCCAGTCAATGGACATTTGTTCTTCATGTTTTTTTTTTTTGTTCTGTTACTGTTGATCGTCTGGAATCCGATCCTTGAGGGGGGCTATGTTAGGGTTACCTGTCTTGTTTCACTGTTGCCCTTTTGTTTGCCATTTTTGTCACTTTTGCATTTCTTAGTTTTCACTTTTGTCCCTTGTGTAACTCCATAGTCTCTTTGTTAGCTTTCGTGTTCATCGTTCATTGTTTGCACCTGCCCTCGTTTATTTGCCATTTTGCTTCTGTTAATCACCTAGTTATCTTGTTTGAGTTCTGTTTGTTCATTGGTTCCTGTCTTCCCATGTCCACGTATTTAACCCTGTCTGTTTGTTTAGTCACTGTCTATCGTTGAATGTTGTTAGCCTGGTGTGTGTTCCCTGCCCGTTTTCCTCAGTCTTGTGTTCATTTCCCCATCGAGGGTTTTTCCTTTGTTCCCTTGTTTTCCATGTACCTGCCTTGTTTGTTCCTCAATAAAAGTTGAACTGCACTTGGATCCGCATCTCCTCGTCTGCCTTCGCTGCCCATTCGTAACACTTACAAATAAAATACCTCTTTTCCTTTAGATGATAAAGTATATTAATATTAGCATAAATTACAGTATTAAATTATATGAATATACTGTACTGTTTGACAGTGCCCAAGCTATATGTAAATGCTCAATATAAATATGCATTATGATCATATGTACACCTACTTATTCATGCGATTATCCAATCAGCCAATTGTGTGGCAGCAGTGCAATGCATACAATCAGCAGATATGGTTCAGGAGCTTCATGCTTGTTTGTGTTTTAGTTCACATCAACCATCAGAATGGGGAACAAAATGTATCTCATTGATTTCCACTGTGGCATGATTAAAGTTGCCAGATGGACAGGTTTGAGCATTTCTGTAACTGCTGATTTTCCTGGGATTTTCATGCACAACAGTCTCTAGAGTTTACTCAGAATGGTGCCAAAAACAAAAAACATCCAGTGAGCGGCAGTTCTGTGGACAGAAATGCCTTGTTGGTGAGAGAGGTCTATGGAGAATGCCAGACTGGTTTGAGCTGACAGAAAGAATACGGTAACTCAGATAACCACTCTGTACAATTGTAGTTGGCAGAATAGCATCGCAGAACACGTTGAACTTGAGGTGGATGGGCTACAACAGCAGAAGACCACATCATGCACTTTAATAGGACCACAGTGTTCTTAATAAAGTGCTCAGTAAGTGTATATACAGTTGGAGTCAGAAGTTTACATACACTTAGGTTGAAGTCATTAAAACAATTTTTTTAACCACTCCACAGATTTAATATTAGCAAACTATAGTTTTGGAAAGTTGTTTAGGACATCTACTTTGTGCATGACACAACTAATTTTTCCAACTATTGTTTAAGGACAGATTGTTTCACTTTTAATTGATTATCACAATTCCAGTGGATCAGAAGTTTACATACACTAAGTTAACTGTGCCTTTAAGCAGCTTGGAAAATTCCAGAAAATGATGTCAAGCCTTTAGACAAATAGCCAGTAGCTTCTGATAGGAGGTGCACTGAATTGGAGAAGTGCCTGTGGATGTATTTTAAGGCCTACATTCAAACTTAGTGCCTCTTTGCTTAACATCATGGGAAAATCAAAAGAATCTGCCAAGACCTCAGAAAAACAATTGTTGACCTCTACAAGTCTGGCTCATCCTTGGGAGCAACTTCCAAATGCCTGAAGGTACCATGGTCATCTGTACAAGCAATAGTAGTATAAACACCATGGGACCACGCAGCCATCATACCGCTCAGGAAGGTGACGTATTCTGTCTCCTAGAGATGAATGTATTTTGGTGTGAAAAGTGCAATCAATCCCAGAACAACAGCAAAGGACCTTGAGAAGATACTAGAGGAAACAGGTAGACAAGTATGTATATCCACAGTAAAACCAGTCCTATATTGACATAACGTGAAAGGCTGCTTGGCAAGGAAGAAGCCAGTGCTCCAAAACCGCCATAAAAAAGCCAGAATACAGTTTGCAAGTGCACATGGGGACAAAGATCTTACTTTTTGGAGAAATTTCCTCTGGTCTGATGAAACAAAATGGAACTTTTTGTCCATAATGCCATCGTAATATTTGAAGGAAAAAGGGTGAGGCTTGCATGCCGAAACACACCATCCCAACTGTGAAGCATGAGGGTGGCAGCATAATGTTGTGGGTGTGCTTTGCTGCAGTAGGGACTGGTGCACTTCATAAAAGGAACAGATGGCATCATGAGGAAGGAAAATTAAGTGGATATATTGAAGCAACATCTCAAGACATCAGCCAGGAAGTTAAATCTCAGTCACAAATGGGTCTTCGAAATGGACAATGACCCCAAGCATACCAAGAACAACAAGGTATCAAGGTTCAGTCAAGGTATCAAGGTACCATCACAAAGCCCTGACCCAAATTTGTGGGTTTAACTGAAAAAGTGTATGCGAGCAAGGAGGCCTACAAACCTTACACCAGTTCTGTCTGGAGGAATGGGTCAAAATTAAAGCAACATATTATGAAAAACATATTATGGAAGGCTACCCAAAATGTTTGACCCAAGTTAAACAATTTAAAGGCAATGCTACCAAATACTAACAAATTGTATGAAAACATCTGACCACAGGGAATGTGATGAAAGAAATAAATGCTGAAAAAAAATCATCTTCTCTACTATTATTCTGACATTTCCAAAAATTACTGCCAGGGGAGCTTTCTTCCAAACAATTGCAGTAAATGGAGTCGAGCTCTTCAGTTTCAAAATGGACAACAAATGTCTATAAAATGACTCCATATGGCTTGTATTCAAGTCTTCTGACACCATGTGATTGCTCTTTGAGTAGAAAATAAATGTGTTACACTAATTCATGAAAATGGAGTCGATTTGCATTGTATTTACTTCCTTATAACCAAACCCCTCACTGTTGGAATACCAAACCTCGTGCAGCCACAGTGGTCCCACAAGAATCAAATGGATAAATAATAATGGATATTATTGGAGAATGGATATACAGTAATGATCCGATTGAATTTTTTGCCACTGTATGTGTCAGAAGACGTGTCCATCTTTGACTATGTCGATTTCAGATTAAAAACAGTCCATTCTTTCAACACATGGATTGCCATGGTCATCTGTTGTAGATCTTTACAAGCGCAGTCTTTCCACATGACCTGAAATCACAAAATAAATAAATATTTTTCACACACCAGCATATGTTCCACAGACACAATGCAAAACCTCAACCAGAAATTCAGTTCTAATGAGGGTTGAAAAGTAAAGGGGGTTAGACCTAGCAAACATCTACCCTGTGGCATCTGGCCACTTGCATGCATGTGAGCATCATTGGGCCCCCCACCACCCTATTCCCCTACAGAAGCGCCCTTGAGCTCTTCTACCAAAGGCCCATGAAAATAAAACTTAATTGTAAATAAATGGTGTAAGTAATGTTCTGTGTTGTGGCATTTCATTCTTTGATATACATTTGTACAGATAAATGTCAAAAGCTCTAAATTAAGTCAATTAAGACACAAATGGCAAACATGAATAATCCTATTTTAAAATCTTAATTTTCCGCTGCATGTGAATACAGGCCAGCGTTGCATGTTCTTAGACATACGATGCGCACAACAGCACTGCTGCTGAAAATAAAATCTAGGAGAAACACTGAACACATTATTATAAATATCAATGGCTAACAATTGTGTCATCTCTTGATCTCTTCATGTGTTTATAATGCAATGAGACTTCAGCCCCTGCATTTAGTTGGTTTCTAGTCAAATATATTGTTACAAACTAGAATGAAATGAAGAATAAAATGAAACAAAGAATGTTTGAAATAGAAATAAAAAAGCTCATTCCAAACCAACAAAACACTTTGAATCCCCTTGTCAATATATAGGAGAAAATATATATACTTTTTTGGTTATATATTATCTAAATATATCTAATGGCTCATTTAAGCTCTTCTGAGAATCTCTTAGTTATACCAACACTGTTGATGTGACAAAGGATTGGACTGACATAGATAAAGGTCTATATTTCTATATTTAAATATGGTTCCTAATTGTATAAAAGCTATCCAGGCTTCCTCAGATTTAGATTTTACAACAGATCGAGGGTAGAGCATAAAAGAGCTGTTCTATTTTTTATGCTGCTCACCTTTAGGCAGCATAAAAAAAAATCAGCATAAGAGCCCTCCAGGTTAACTACAGGGATTGTAATAATTGCACTGTAAGTCGCTTTGGATAAAAGCGTCTGCCAAATGCATAAATGTAAATGTAATTTGAGAAATAGATGCCTCACATGTTCTCAGCTGACAGCTTCATTGAATTCTACCCACTCAACACCAGTTTCATGTACAACAGTAAAGAGAAGACTCAGAGGTGCAGGCTTTGTGGGAAGAATTGCAAAGAAAATGCCGCTTTTGAAATAGAAAATCAAAAAGAAAAGGTTAGAGTGGGCAAAGAAACACAGATATAGCACAAAAGATAATTGGAAAAGAGTGTTATGGATCTTTTTTATCCCCTTTTTCTCCCCAAATTTGGAACTTACTAGGTCCTCTTGGTGGCACGGTTACTCACCTCAATCTTAGTGGCGGAGGACAAGTCTCAGTTGCTGTGCATGACACCGCAGAGACTCACAGCATGTGGAGGCTCATGCTACTCTCCGCAATCCATGGACAATTTACCACGCACCCCATTGAGAGCAAGACAACTTAATCATGACCACAAGAGGTTACCCCATGTGACTCTACCCTCCCTAGCAACCGGGCCAATTTGGTTGCTAAGGAGACCTGGCTGGACACCCTAGATTCGCTCAGCACTCAGCACACCCTAGATTTGAACTCGCAACTCCAGAGGTGGTAGCTACCCAGGCCCAGAATGTTATGGATCTTAACCCCATTGAGCTTTTGTGGGATCAGCTAGACTGTAAGGTGCATTAGATGTGCCCAACATGACACCCTAACCCTAACCCTAAGTGCTACAGGAAGTGTGGGGTGAAATGTCACCGGAGTATCTGGACAAACTGACAGCTAGAATGCCAAGGATCGCCAAAACTGTCATTGCTGCACGTGGAGGATTTTTTGATGAGAACTCTTTGAAGTAGTTTAAGAAGTTCAGATTTTTTTTTAAAATTGTAATAGTAATTTTCACATTCTTAATGTCCTGACTATACATTGTGATCAGTTGAATGCCACTTTGGTTTATAAAGGTACCAATTTATTTACATAAACGCAAAATTTGTACATTATTCCAAACTTTTGGCCGCCAGTGTAAATTACTTTCTTAATCAGAACAGAAATTTAAATTATCCTAGCTTCGATGCAAGTGTAGAGCAACCAATTTTGATGGTCCAAAATGCACCTTTAGGCACCCTCAAAGTAATCCACACAATTCCAGTCAATCAAATAATGTCTTCTGAAGTCAATCGATACTTTAGTGTGAAAAACAAATCACTAATTTAAACTTTTCTTCCTGTGAACACACGTTGCCTCATGATGCTGTCACGTGACGTCATCACGTTGGCACGTTCATGCGAGAATTCAGACGTTCCGCTATGTTTAGCACAGAGGAACGAACGTCACTCGAGAGTTAGGTAATTTCAAACAGCTAACCGCATGCTCTGAATTCAAGTTAAAAACATTTTAATTATTGATTATGTTTTTCACACAAATGTATCGATTCACTTCAGAAGACGTTACATGATCAACTGGAGTGGTCTGGATTAGTGCCCGACCGATACATCATTGTGTCATTACGTAGTTTGTCCAGCAGAGCGTGCTCCGACTTCACTGTTTATAGAGCTGACTCTGAACTGGTGACTCTGCACAGGGCGGAGATAAGTGGTGGTGTGTTAAGTGGTGTCTTTTTGGTAAGTTGCTAACTAGTTTGTGAAATACATACTGGAAAGTTAATAAACAATGACCCCATCATTTTACCTTTTCAATATAACTAACATAATGTTAACCCTGTCCCTGACAACCATATCACATCTGTTATGTTAGCCAGCTATAGTTTATTAGTGCAGTCAATAATGTAGCAGATTGAAAGGTAAGCATGAGAGCATCTTTTTGCAGCTCAACAGACAATGGTGTGGTGGTGGATTGTGTCTGTTGAGTGTTGATTTCATGCTATGTTGTTACCTAGTTGGTGAAACGCAATGCTGGAAATTAAAGAAAGTCCATCTTTTGCTCTCTATGACATCAAGCTCATAGCTAACTAGCTAACCACATGGCTACTTTCATCACTTGTCAGTTGAGTGGAAGCTAATGTGTAAACATGTATTCACCAAACTGTTTTGTTCAGGATTCAAAGTTTGGTACCCCTTTCAACCGAACAATTCCAATCATTGCATTTATAAAATGTAATATTTAAAAGTCTGGTTTTCCACCGTTGAAAGTTTACCCTGAAATTGTATAGCAGAATACAGTGTAACATCGCTTCTGTATTAATATAGTCAGCATTTGAATAATACTAAACATACAGTACTGATGTATATTTAGCTATTTATTTAATTTGAATTGATTCTTTATTTTAATGGTCAGCATTGGACTGGTATTAAACATACAGTACTGATTTTTATTTAAACATAACATCTGCATAGTCATATTAGAACAAAATTGGTGAACAATCCACACAGAAAAGGTCTGTTTTCATTCCAGCTCAGAAATTAACTATATCGGCCACCATATCCCCCCTCTAACATCGGTAAAGTATCGGCCTCAAAAATCCCATATCGGTCGGGCTCTTATGCTGATTTTTTTTATGCTGCCTAAAGGTGAATTTTGGACCATCAAAAATTGGTTGCTGTACACTTGCATTGGAGCTAGGATAATACTCCTAAAAATAAAGATGAAGAAAGAAAGTTATATACATCTGGCCTGGGGGTGAGTAAATTATCAGCAAATATTTTTTTGGGGGTGAAATAATCCTTTAAATACCCCTGATTATCCACCTATGGATAAACATGCATTTGATTAGGCAATCCATGCAAACCTTTTGGCCTTTTCTAGACAAATGTTCTTGAGAGACAGAAATGTTCATTTCTAATTTGAAAGTTGTCTTTTTTCATATCACACATTACAGATAGGCCACCCTAAGATGGAAAACAATATAAATCTATGGGAATCTGTAATTAAAGCAAGCTTACACATCCACCATCTAAACTTGTATTTTGGCCACTAATATATGTCATTAGCTTAACTGTAGTGTCTAAAAATGAACATTAGCTTGAAAGCAGAAAATCAATGAGAACAAGGCTGTTTTCCATAATAATAATTTTATGATGCACTTAATATTAGCTACATGAATGAATGTTGCATTTATATAGCGCTTTTTCAGACACTACACTCAAAGCACTTAACACATTTATAGATCAATTAGCTTTAGCCATTTAGTTTTCCTTTAATTAAGCTTGGTTGATGATGGGACCCAGCTAGGTCTTATCTAGTGCTCTTATGGGCCACAACAGGTATATAAATGGGCTACCATATTTGTCTGCTTGGGTTATCTTATTTTACAGTAAACCCCTAAATACAAATATTACATTTAACCGACTTAAGTACACTAAAATGTATAATGTATTTCTTCAATGAAGAGAGACCAGTAGTTCATGCTTTACTTTAATAAGCAAGGTTTTTGTGGGAATAATTTGTACATAACATGCATAACATGCTTATTAACTTAACATGACTTAAAAGTTAAGTCATGTTCTAAAGATATTAAAAACTCTATTAAAAAATAGCATATATATAACCATTTTTCAACTTATTCCCCCATTTCACAGTTAAAACAGATGTGTTAGGTTAGCCTTATTATTTTAATAATTAGTATTTATTATATTATTATTTTATTGTATTATGGGGCCGGCCTTTTGTGTCGACCACGACCCTGATCTAGCTTTTAACAGACATTTTAAAAGTGTAAATGCTGTGTCAGCAGAAAATACATAAACATTTATGCATTTGGCAGACACTTTTATCCAAAGTGACTTACAGTGCACTTATTACAGGAACAATCCCCCTGGAGCATCCTGGACTTAAGTGCCTTGCTCAAGGACACAATGGTGGTGGCTGTGGGGATCGAGCCAGCAACCTTCTGATTAACAGTTATGTGCTTAAGCGCACTACACCACCACCACTCTAAAACACTATGACACACTAAACACTAAGTTTTCTAGTTTAGGGCCCTATGATTTCGGCGATGTGGAAAATGTGGACGGAATCACGGAATCAAGTCATAAAAACTGAATTAACTGTATAACATGGAATGTCACGAAATGTGTCTTTTTTTATCAAAAAAAATGTAAAGTAGGGCTGTTAATCAAATTATAATTGCGAATAAATGCAAAAACGTTATTTAAATATGTAATCTGCATGTTTCATATGGCCCTACTAGTTCAACTAAAGTAAATTGCATATTAATCAAATACATAAAGATGCCTTGGAGTTTTTGTGCATTGTAGTTCCATTTAAAACATAGCGACTTATACCCATCTTGCTCTCCAACATGTGCCCTCGCATTACGGTTTCCTCCCCTGTCCCTGGCACCAATTAGCCACTTCGACACTGCCATTTCAGCATCTTTTCTATTTATTTGGTTTGTAAGGAAAAAAATTCCAAGCTGCCTGTGAAATACACAGACGTGAAGAGCATAAAAGTGAGATAAAGTTCCATATTTGAGCCCTTGCAACAAAGAAGCAGTTATCTCTACTTTTACATTTTTTCAGGAAATAGATTTTTTTTTTCATTGTCAGATTATATATACAGTAGCTTAATGTGCAAGGTGGTTTTACATTTTAAAATAACAGAAAACAATAATGGTATCCAATATAATATTCTGTCATTCCCAAACAGTTTTCTTAACTTTCGATTCTTAGCATTTACCAAAGTGGATATAGTAAAATTTTTGTTGCTAGGGTTTATTAACTGAACAAGCACAGAAACAAAGGCACAGAGCAATATTTAAGTTCAATAAGCCACCATGGTATTCTTATGGTATCTTTTTGGAGATCAGTGTATATTAAGTGCTGTAGGTGATGGCCCTAGTTTAAGTCACTGGAATTGGCAGTTAGCCTGGCCCATATTGTCACAATTGAGAGTGTTCTCTGCCCAAGTAGGGACAATTTTCTATTGTTTGCATATGATCAAATTGTTTTGATTCTGCTGATTTATGAACAACAACTCAACTCTACTGAATATCCTGTTCGAACATGAATATGTTACAAATAATACTACAGCAAGTAAACATACAGAATAAAACCTCAAAAAGTTTAGAGTCCCCAGAATTCTTGCTTTCCATGGCACCCAACAAAATTGTACTCTCTTGATAAGGGGTGGTCTAAAAGGATGGCCATCATTCTCTGAGTGGCTTCATCCACAGACACGCCAATATTTGCCACCACGGCAACCTAAGGGGAAAAAAAAGGTTATCGTTATAGGGGGAGACAACACAAAAACACTTTAGGGCTTTTTGGAAAATTCTTAACTTGTGTCATATTTCAGAAAGCCCAACTTAACTTGATAAGTCCTGTATTAGAGATATTTTAATTTCAGAAAATTTTAGTAAGAACTCTGGACATTGCCATTTTGCTGAAATTGTTTATATTCAGGAAGCTAGCTAGCAATTTGACTAGCAGCATGCTAGCACCAAGAAGCTGGCACTTGCAACATTATTATCCACTAATGTAGTGTCCGTTTGGGGAGAGTCACATCCATAAAGGCAATGTACACAAAAACTAGAGTGTGAAAATGTTTCCATTGAGACGATTGTGTTCACATCAAGTTTTTCATTCACGTGGAGTTGCTACATGTTATTAGCTACAATTTACAGTCCCATAAATGCCTTAAATGCAAGAAATTAGTTGTTGTGAAAGTGTAACAGAAAACAGCTTTTAGCCAGAATACGAGAACCCAGGGGGGTCCCAGAGGGACCGAGCAATACACCCGCCAATTTTGATTGCCGATTGGATAAAATGTTGTTGAGATATGCAAAGAACACACACACACACAGAGATTCCTGTATTTTATAGAGATATGCATGACATAGGACATACTTACCACTTCTTTGTGGAAGGTGGAGTCTGCCAATTTCCGCTCCATTGCTTCAACATTGCTTCAACATCTGCTGCAACACTGGTTGCATCACGTTGTATGAGGAGTAAATGTATCATCTTCCCATGAACCCTCTGAGTCTCCTTGATTTCTATGGGGTTATCTGGTGTAACAACTGAAGGTATTGGAGGTGGAGGTGAAGGGGGCTGGATAAACGAATGGGTTTTGAGTGAGTGGGGAGCCTCTGGTTGGAGGTTCTCTGGAACTGGGGGAGGTGAAGGCACATTGGATGGTGGATGATCATGCCCAGCACCATCTGATTCCTCATCTGAGCTTGACAGAATCACTGGCCTTGAACAAACAAGCATCTTCCTACGGTCCTGTAAACCACTTGCAGGGTACAATAGCTACACCTCCACCATCCATAAAATCCACAACTGCAAATGGTAGCATGGTAGCTTGAAAAATGCAAAACAAGTCGGCTAGTGCACTTGTGGCAATGCCACACATATCCAGAATTTAATGGCAAGAGGACCATTTTTCTCTTTAATTCCTCAACTGACACAACACACAAGTCTTTGGATAAGTTTGAAACAAAGTGAATTCCAAGGCATGCTGAGTCAATTGTGTAGGTGAAAAAAGAGTCATAGTTTTCAAAGAAATGACACAGTACGTTGACAGCTTCACAAGAAGAAAGCAAAATATTTCTCACAATGAGAATTCTTCTCCCTACGGAAAATGTTATCGCATTTAGAGCAAGAAATTAATGTCTGTCAATCATTATACTGAATGTACTGTTGACATGTTCCAAGAACATCAATGTACATCAATGTACAGTGGCAATGTTTTGCCACTCACTGCTTCTCATGGATGCACCTGACAATTTGCTGCACAGGATTTTGGGGCCTCCGTACAATCCTTTTAATTTTACCTAAAATTGTTTTGAATGGGAAGCAGGAAATGCTATCCAAAAGACCAAATTTCCGTGCATCTTGGGCAATGTGTATCAAATTCAAGGCCTTAAATCAAGCCAAAATCTTTCACAAAAATATTCTAAATATCATCAGCATAGTCACAATTTTCAGTACATAAATCAGGGCTAAGAATAATTCTTACAGATACAGACCAGAGCCATATAGAGAGAGAGTTGCGACAACGGAAGTTCTAAATGCTTGATCGTCACGTGATTCACGTAGACTTCAGATAGTTCCAGGAAGTGCTTTGGCGGGCATTTCAAACTGTTAGAGTAGAGTGACAGAACTGCGATTTCTGGTAATTAGTAGTCAATAAATGCATTTATTTTATATATTTATGTAACACACCGACATATGTATGTAGCATGAGTATGTTGTTACAGCGATGTTGTTTTTTTAAAGATCAAATCAGCTAATATTTGAGGATTAGTGTTTGCTTACCGTTATTTGCCTCAATTTATTTCAGGCTAGGGTTTCTGTTGCCTTTTTATGTTACCTCATGTTCATTGTTTTCACTAATCTCATGGTAACTAATGTCATATTTATGACTTTTCAGATACAGGCTGGTGACAGGTGATTTCCAGCTCGCACCGCACAATGGGTCAATGAACTATTAACTATTAGCAGCAGTTACGTAAATGTAAAATTTAGTGAAATGAAGCTTATTGTTTACAATTCTTACAATTCTATATATAGTAATATAATTATTTATGTATTATAAATATTATATATCTAATGTATAATTCTTACAATACTTATTCATATACACAATATATTCAGCTTTAAAACAACTTAAGCATACTCGTATATAAACTGCTGTTCAAAAGTAATGAGGCTGAAAATGCAGCTTGGCATCACAGGAGTAAATTACATTTTAAACTACATTAAAATAGAATACAGTTATTTTAACTTGTAATAATATATTACGATATTACTTTTTTTTTTTTTTTTTTTTAATTCAAATAAATGCAATAACTATTTACAGCAATTCATGAATACATTTCTAATAAATTAAATAGCATGCCAAGCATTTTGTATGTGTCCTTTCTTTCATGTTGTCGTTGCATAGTGCGTCGCAAACGGTTTGTTCTGCGTCATCTCTACGGCGTGGTATGTGTTTGCTGCTACTTCCGGGAACTATTGAGAGGCTCCACGAGCCGCCATTGCTGTAAAAAAACTTTCCATTGGAGTCAATGGAGTTGTCGCAACTCTCTCTCTATATGGCTCTGATACAGACAATAGTATAACATTTGTATACATTCTATTGGGTATATATAGGACAACAGGAACCCATAACACTAAATGTCTGATCAGTCCTTTGCTCAGCAGACAACTCAGGAAAACACATTCTTCTGTTTACATATACACCCTTTTGAGTGCAGCGCTCACATGCATAATAGCCAGTGTGACCCTACACACATCTGAGGAAAGCACGTGCTGGAGCATCACAAGTGAATGCATCGGGAGCAGCAAACTCTGAAATGCACTCGGGATAAAGGTAGACCAGTGTCTGTCAGATCTCTCAGATCTAAATCTAAAGATGGCAATTCTGCTACGACTGAATTCTTAATTCCAAAATGACAGTACAACCCCCCTACTATATTTTTTACATCACATTTGCAGCCTGTAGACATTAGGGTTTAAGCATCCATTGGCACATTAAGGCCTGTATGTCTGAGAATTTTCAGAATAGCAGACAATGCATTTTGTGAGATATTGCATTCTGCAGCCCACCCTGCAAGCCCATTTGTATCATCTAGTCTTTCTGAAGCTGCATCTGAATCTGAACATCCAAGATCCAGGTCAAAGTCATTGGTAAAATCAGGCATCCCGTTTTCAAAATCATAAAATATGCCAGTGTCCTAAGCACCATAAAAATGTCTGTGGGATATTCATTCACTATATTGTGTTTACACAATCATTAATCCTCCAATGATTCATTATAAGCAGATTGCGAATTAAAATCCAGTGGTTTTTCAAATTCAATCTGTTGTGAAAGTAGACGAAAAAGTTTTCCTTCTCTTTGTTCTCTGAGAATGCTCCATTACATTATATTAATGTAATAACGAATAGAATAGTCTTAAATAACGTATAGTCACCTAAAGGGCATCTTACACGGTATGTGGCAAGCTTTTCTTGTGATCTTGCCACCTCTCATGTGTCCAGGTACTTTTTATACACAGAAGCACGTTCAACGCGGACGCGCGAGTAACGAACAAAAAAACCTGCTTGTGACAGCGAGAGAAAATATCCCGAATCGTTGGCTAAATCACTAAATGTTGAAAATAAAATGAGGAAAATCAGCAACAGTGATTCCTATGATTGCCCACATAGGAAATCAATAACTTTTAGTTTAAATACTACCGTTAAAACCACCGGGAGAGTCCAGTACAGTTCAACAGTTGTTTGATAAATTGCTTTTAAACACAGGACAGATCTGAATGGCTAGTTTTTTTTTCTCATTTCTTATTGTTTTGGTTATGGAGCGCCAGAAATTCAGGAAACATTGTATACCTTCTTCTAACAATAAAAAAAGTAGCATGAACTCTGAGAGAGTTAGCTTGGTTATGTTGTGAAAACAATGTATTTCTAATACTTTTGAGTTTGTATATAATATTGTTCTTACATTGGGTACACTAATCACAAATTTAGTTACCTCTGCCTGAAGCAAAAAATCAATTAAGAGTCAGGGGTGGGGGATGGGTATTGCTGTGTGAGATATTGCGAGATTCGCAAAAGTTACGCAAGTTCTCACACTATTTATTTCTTTATTTTTTCTTTATTTATTTTTCAAACTTTTTTGATCCATGTCCATGGACTCTTGACCTTTTAAAGATCATATTGGATAAAATTGCATGAGTGTTGGCATTTTTAGATTTTGATTAGATTCAAGTATCTACCAGCTATTGCACTTGAGTCCAAATGTAAAAAAAACAGCAATAAAAAAAATTTACCCAGTGCATATTTGTGTACTATTTCCGATCCATGTAATCAGCCTATATTGGATTGATTGTGTTTACTCTTGTCTAACCCATTTGGTAAACCAAAATGGGCCCCATTTGTGTAGCCCATTTTGATCCCATTCACTAATTTCCCATAAGTGACCCAACTAAGAAGCACTCGCCCATGTGGGACCTACTTAGTTGACCCAAGTTGGCCCCATATAAGATGCCGATTTTGGGTCCATGCCTACTCGGTACCTCTGTAGCCCAAGTGTAACCCATGTGGGGCCTACATTAACATGTTGGCTGGGTGGTATATCACAATAGATAATCAGTACAAAGGCATTTGAATTTTGCTCTGGAATAATGTGCTTAATCGCTAGCCAAATATAAATAGAGTAATTTATCTCAGTTTATAGCTCACCTGTAAATTTTAAAGAAAATATTTTGAATCACCACACATTTCTTCAGTAATTTCTTCAATATCTAGAAAAACAAAAATAAATCTGTAAAATAATAAAGTACTCAATGTAGAAATTACTGTCTCTCCACAGTAATTTACAGTAAATTACTTCTGTGTAAAAATACTAGAAATTACCCTTAAAAAACATAAACTCACTTTAACCCCACATGCTCAATGACCTGCTATTTTGAGGAAAACACTTTGAGTGACTACTGATTTCTACAATTTTACATTCATTTCTTTGTTATCACGAACAAGAAAAATCTGTAAAATATTACTTCACATTTTATGTAAAATAAAAAATACAAATCTGTAAAAGTACTATAAATGCCAATATAAAACATAATATTGATGTAATCTCAAATTATGGTTAATTACCTGTAATTTTAAAGGGTAAAATTTCAATTACAGCAAATATCTGTAAACAACAGGCATTTCATTGTTTTACAGAAAAAAGGGAAAATCTGTGAAAACATACAGAAACTTTCCTGTAAAATAATAAAAAGAAAAATTAACAGTGATGTTTTTCAGTGAATAATGAGTACATTTGGGTCTTTTCCTCTCCGGAGCTATCATATAGAAGATGTGGAATATCACACACAAATAATAAAGACTACTTTGACAATTCTTTTATGTTACTTTTATCCTATTTATAGCTTGACCGTCAAAACTGCCATCCTTTTTCGTTGTGCGGAATAAAGCAGTTTGGACATTCTGCAAAAAATCTAATTTTGTTTTCACAGAAAAAAATCAACAACAAAAAAATTATATAGGTTTGGAGCAACATGCAGGTGTGTATATGATTCCAGGATTTAGCTCTTTAATAGTTTCTCGCTTTGTTTCACATACACACAACAGAAATCTCTACTCTCACATGTTTTCAACATCTCAGCCACATGACACGTCAATGAATGCGAGAATCTACAGGTATCTGTGTGGATGTGTGTGGTTGATTAGACTGTAATCGCAGAAGACAGACAGCTTTAGAGAAACAGTGTGGCTAATTACCTCCATTATATTGTGGTAACGTGACAGCTGCTGGGGAAGGTCACACAAGGTCAGTTGTGGAATAGCTGAACTCCTCTCTGATCTGCCACAATAGATTAAATAGACAGTTATGAAAGGGGACAGGTCTTTCAAAATGAGATCAGCATATGGCCAGCACACATGGCCTCTCAAAATCACCCCTACTGTTATCTCACTGTCCGACCTTTTGATGTCAGTTGTTTTGGAGAGAGTCAGTCGAGGTGCTGAATAATAGCAGCTTTGTCAATGCTTAATGGACAAATTATGCCTGAAGCAGTGAGAAAATACACTAAAGGTCCATTAGAAGGTTTTCTTGTTTAAGGAAAAAAGACATATTGTGATTCAATGATGCTCTAAATCTACACTAAATTTTATAGAGGGCTTTGCCAAATTATTGGCAATGAATACAGCTACAGAGGCATTTAATCATATTTTAACAGACCCAAAAAAATAGAAAACAAAATAACGGTATGTTCTGAAAAGTTGCATTTATACAGACTTTTTTTTTAATTGTAAAAAACTATTTAACAGGGTAACACAATCTCAAGAACTGGTGATGCAGGTAATGTGAATTATAATCTTACATAACATTTTCAAAAAAGTACTTCAATCATTAAGTCAAATTCTTTAAGAACAGTGCAATACAATAATACTGACCCAACCAGGGGCGGATTTAGGCATGGGTTACCTGGGCAGCCCTGAAAAAGTGGATGACCTGAACTCTACCAGCCATCTCATTTCTAACCACCCACAACATGGTCATTTTGACAGTCAAACCAAAGCTCCCGATGCCTGAGACCACAGATAATCAAGACAAGTTAAGAAAATATACATTTACTGGCTTTTATTCGCTCAACGTCCACATCCTTCGCTTGCTAATATGGTTGCATGACTCTCGCCGATGCTGCTCAACTGTGCTTAGGAGAGACTGTATCTTTACGTCCAGATGGAAATTCATCTAATTCAATCTTCAGAGTTGTCATTAAAATATCTACTTACTTTCAAACATAATATACAAGTGAGTACACCCCTGTGCAATATCACTTAAATGTCAAATTATTAAAGAGTTGACAAGAACAGTATTTCCTCTTATGAACAAACAAAACAAATACTTTAGAAAGACTATATTGAAAATAGAGGCTCAAAGTAGAAAATCAATGCAACAAAAGTCAGTACACTTTTTATTAATGAGATTCAAATCTTTTATTTTTTCAATACTATTTTGTATGTCCACCTTTATTTTGATAACAGCAGACTCAATCCTCCTCGGTATGGAGGATATCAGTGTTGCACAAATGTCTGGAGAGATTTTCTGCCATTCTTCAGAGACTATTTTTTTAGCTGCTCTTTGCTGGAAAGGGGTTGTGCTGTTCTACCTTTCTCTTTAAAATACCCAAAAGGTGTACTGCTGGTGCTCTGTTGAAACAAAAAACAAAAAAAAACTCCAGACTCAACTAAGCCAGTGGGGCAGCTGACATCATTATATCATGCCTGAGGAAAACAGAGAGCCATGCAAATTCAGATTAGGTGGGGGCTAGTGTGTGTCCATTTGTGTGTAAGGGACAGGACCTTTTGATCATTTGGGCGCTTAGAGGGCACGCTAATCGCTCCTGACAGGCCCTTTCTGACAGATTCAGCGACAAACAGCGTAGTGTCGTTTGGGTGCTCACACAGGTGCTGGGTTTTCCCACCATACAATGTGGCTCATTAGGTCATCGTGATGATGGAAGCACATTATGTTTAGTTGAATTGTCATTAGTGCTGCTACAAAAGACCAGCCAGTGACCTCGTTGTACCCGATGGCACCAAGCTTGTTATCTGCATATCCTTTTGCATAACGCTTAATTGCTGTTGTGAATAAACCGCTGTATCTACGTGCAGGAATTAGTGCCTGCTAGTGTAAATGGAGCTAAAGGTGTGTTTATGTAAGTGAGGGTTAAGTACTCACAAATACATATGCTGTACAATGGCCATAAAATATATATGGACACTTTTGGACACTTGAGTCATTCTTAAAAATGCATACATTTAACTGTAAATTCAAATTTCAAGCCAAGTGGCATTTGCAAACAAATGATACTATACCTCTTCTCAGAACTAAATGTTTTGCAGTGACATTTAACCAGTGTTGTAATCTGATTACAAAGTAATTAGTAACTGTAGTCTGATTACTTTTAATGTTAATTACCTTTAAGTACATGGGTAAAACATATTTCTTTTCCAAAATACTATTATTGATGTAGAATACATTAAAAACATTAACTGTGTTTATATGTGTGTCTGTTTGCATAAACAAAAATGTACCTGTAAATAAAGTAACAGAAAGTAACTTTAAATAAATTAGTAATTTGATTACTTTTTTCAAAGAATTAATCAGTAAAGTCAGTAATCTGAATACAGTTTTAGAAAAGTAATTAGTAACTTGTAATGGATTTTTAAACTGATCCCAATGTGTGTTACTTAGTGACTGTATAAAGTCAAGCCTCCTCAAGTTCACACAGGTGTCCTAGCAGAGTAGTGAACCTGTGTAGTTCATCACATTAACTTTGGATGCAAAGTTGGACAATCAGAATGTATCCAATATTTTTTGTCTTAATTTTGGACAATATGCATATTGTCTTTTCACTTGGAACCTAAATGACTTCTTTAAACTGTTTCGATTGGAAAGTGTGATTATGCTATTAATGGCTAAAAAATGCAAAAACATTTATAAGTTTTTAAGCATGGCTTAAGTGTCCAAATACTTTTGGGGACACTGTAGATCTCTTCCTCTAGATTTGAATCCAAAAGCATTGCAGCTGCACACAATTCTTTGAATTTAGCCAAAAAAACATTTAAAAAAAAAAGCCACCAAAACCAACTAGTCCACTAAATATAGATGTGCATGTGCCTTTCAAGGGTCCAGAATTATCCTTGATGGTAGTGTTCTCTTTCTAAATGCGTCCCGAGACACATTATTTTTGCGAAAGGAACTCTCCCATGGAATGCCACACTCCAATTTCAACATACAGTTCTCTGCAAAAGTTTTAGGCGCTTAAGATGATTCACAAAAACATTTGCTGGTTATTTATATCTTCAGTTTTATTGTGTCAATGTAAATACATTTTAGACTCCCAAACATTACTTTTGCAAATAGAAAAGATTAGAATAGAAGAACAGGGCACTCACAAAAAGAGATGTTAAGCAGAATGTTAGCCGCAGTCACCATTTACTTTCAAGGCATCGAAAAAAAATATATAGTTAAATTGAAGATTGAAGTCATACGAATTTGGAACAACATGAGGGTGAATAAAAAAAGAAGAAGAGGAAAAAGGGAATTTTAATTATTGGGTAAAACATTTCTTAAAGTGTCCAAATACTTTTTTGGGCTACTGTATACTGTATGTACTTGTAAATGCATCACTTGTTCTTTTTGTTTTTCTTTTTCTTGTCTTCACACTTGCTGTCTGCCCCCATATTGCTAACATACCCCAGGTGGAGTGACACTGAAGTTCTAAAGAGGTAGCAGGGAATAGCAATGGAGCTAAAGGTGTCAGACCCTGAAAATGCAGTGAGAGGAACCCGATAGTGGCTGGGTGTTTGAGGTCTGCTCCGGGTATTGAGGGCAGGATTATTGGGGACAAGCTGAGGAGAGATGAGGGCAGAGAGCAGTCTGACACAGGGGGAGAGGGAAAGAAATCCAGAGAGAGAGAAAAAGAGAGACAGAGAGAAAGGATGAATGGGTGAAATGGGGTTCAAAGAGTGACTTTGTAAAGGAATGAGATTCAAGGAATGTCTTGAACACCCAAGCTCAAGAAGAGTTCAGAAATAAATAAATAAGGAAAGAAAGTCCCTGACAACTTTAATAATCACATACACAGACAAACATACCCAACTGATCCCCATACAATTGATATCCTACTATCTACTCATATAGACTGATACACTGGCAAATGTAGCAATTATATGGTTCATTTTAGAGAGACAAATGCCACACTAAACCTCAAGCCATGACATAATACAACAGAGTTATAAGCGATGTCACTTCATCATAACATAATGGTGAAAGCACAAGAGGGGTCAGATACTCTGAACATCAGTGCTGGTAAAACAAACTGCACAATTACATCAATGCAAAGTATCGCTGATAAATCTGTCATAAGGCATTGTGTTCCTCCATTACAACGTAAGCTCTAAAATAACACTCAATTGATAGAGATCACTTTCAAATGTTCAATGTGCCTTAGAGCTAAATTATACTTGTTAATATTGTTAGATTTGGAAGCCTTTGAATTATAAAGCAATGAAAATGAAAATAAATATTTGAAAAATGAAATAAGTCAGTATGATGCAAAGATGTTTAGCCCACACTAATATTCCAGGAGGACTCGACCTTCTGACAGATGACCCTATTTCTCTTTCATTTTTTCTCTCATCCTTTTCCTACTCTCTTCCCCTCTTCTCTCTGATAGCGTCTGAGACACAGGATGTCTCCAAACTAAAGTGCTGAAAGACTTGGACATGTCCTGTATCAGAGAAAGCAATGAAACAACTGCTGTTGGACCACACACACTGCAAATTCTATTCAAAGCTTTTTGTCATGTCAACCTTACTGTCATAGACATTCAAACTAATATAAATACAAGTAAAAAACAAACAAACAAAACAACAGGGTGTCTATTCAATACCAAACTGGTGGTGACAGCATGTTTGTGAGAGAGGTTGATCTCTTTTTTTTATTGCCTAAAATAGTGAATATGCAAATCAACTATTGCCTAAAATAGTGAATATGCAAATCAACTAGCACCTAACATAGGATAAACTTACATTCACAGATTCCATCATCACGCTACTTTAAGGACAATTCTTGAAAATTACAAACAAAATATATGAATAAATAAAAATAACTGTTTAATCCAATAGTGATGCTGTTTCCTCATTTTTCTTGCTTTGTTTTGATTCATATTTAAACCTCGGATGAAGTCATCAGATGCTGAAAAGGCCATGGACATGTCCAAAAAAATCTAAAGGTTTGTTCCCTTTAAATTTCTGCTCTCAAAGAAAAGTTGTGTGTTCTTGGATGTGGACAAGTGTTACTGACGGTGTCTGTGGTGAACAAATACTTGGCTTTCAAAACCAAGAAGTGACTCTTTTTGAACCAATGTAAGAGAAACAAAAGCAGAACTTGACTGCCCCTTGTGGATAATGAAGAAATTGCAACATGACAGGCAAGAAGCACAAGGAATCCCATGCATTGCTGTGTAAAGAGCAGTTCAAATATAATAAACGGTCTTTCAAGCCTAGGGGAAAAGTTAGAGTTAGGTTAAATCATAATTAAATGGAAAATGCACATATAACTTTGATTACTGGTTAATTGTTTTTTTTAGTGGTTTTCTACATACTGCTGAGGCAGAATTGAATTTCTGTCAGGTCCCAATCTTTAAAATCCATAGAACTGTACTGTACTTTAGTGTACAAATGTTTCCTAAATGTCTCAACAAACAGACAAGTTTTGTTCAAGCACTCACATAGAGCAACATCTAGACAGTTAATTAATTTAGAACAGAAAAAACTAGAGTACATATATATTTACAGTACTGAAGACATTCCCATAATGTTTCAATTACGTTTTGAGATTTTATTCATATTTCCTTGGTTAAATGTAACATATGGAGGTATTTAAATAGATGTTAATTAGAATTCATAGAGGTTTTAGCATTTTTGTACTATTATTTATGTTTTTTTGTTGCAAATTGTTTCGTGTGATGTCACCATGAGGGTGAACTGTTGGACCCTATAAACACCATCTCAGTTCTCCTTGTGCATGTGCAACTGAAGTACAGGTGTCTATACATTTCTGTGGAGAAATAAGTTTATATAATGATTGGCCTAGAATCAGATATAATCTTTAGTTAAGATGTGTTATTGTGTAACCTAAATTTGAGTCAATTCAATTATTAAGAAACAACATTTAAATAACAAACCTGAGTTGTCTTCTTGCATCTAGTTATCTTAATTTTAGTAGCCAAGTTCATTCCATATGATCAACCAGTGTGGAGAACTAAATTACACATGTTTTGGAGACACCATTACTCAATTCAATCAATTGAGTAAAGTCAATTTATCACGGTTTTCAATGTTGTAAACTAATGTTTGCAAATGGAACCTTATGGTAAAGTGTTACCACCTGACCTTTGTACAGTATATCCACTGACACATGGACAATAAAAATAAACATATTTTTAAACTTAAGGCCCAGGGTTTATTAACATACTTAAGGCAACTGATGGACACAAACCTGCATTATCGACAGGTGTTTTCCATAATTTAAAATATACAACTAAGATTCCCAACTGCTCTGAGATTTCCCAAAGCATAAACATGTCTGAAAAACAGTCAAACACAAACATATTCAAAAATGGACAAATCATTCCCAATGTTTATATATGAACAAACCACAATTTTTAACGTCTGTCAACTTACATTATATCAACTCTCATGCTTTGGGGAAGTACAGCTGGAGTGTTTGTTTAAATATTACATTAATTACTGCATTTCTTTATTAAAATAAGAGATGGCAGAGAAAATAGAATGGAAGGCTAAATGCAGAAAACATAATCACACTAAAATGCATTGCACATAATGTATTTAAAAATATCCTAAGACATGTAAACTTAATAAATGTATTTGGAGACAGCTAAAAATACTGTTAAAATCTAATAAAATTAAAAATGTTTAAATGTAAAAGCAAGCTGTAAACATTAAGAAGCTCTCTTTCATAGTGATAGCACGTCAAGCAAAGTCAGTTTTTTTGGAAGTGTTAAAGCTTTACATATTCATCGACCCTTGTACTTCTCCAGACAGTTGTTCCATTTCATTACAGTGAATACAAGCTAAAAGTGACACACTACAGAAACCGTGACCTTAACACTTGCTCTTATAGAGGGAGAGTGTGGACACCAGAGATCTGTGTGCTTACCACGACACTAACTTTGATGAGGTTCTTAGTACATTCTTAGTATACTTTGCATAGAAAAGACCCAGGTCTTTACACTTTTAAAGGATGCACAGAAAACAGTATGAGCCTTTCTGTACTCTAGGCTTTTATACTTTTTTGAGTGCATTCAATAAATTCATTCAACAAGATAAAAAACTAACATTTATAACCTACATTGTGTTTCTCTGCATCACTGTCACTTGTATTGTAGTATTCCTCATTTGTAAGTCACTTTGGATATAAATGTAAGTGTAATTGTGTTTTCTATTAATCTGTGTACTGTATGTAGTTCAGTTTTGAGCTAAAGTTTTAGTCAACAGTGTTTTGTGTTGCTTTAAAACACTATTCACTTACAGAAATGTAGACCAAAGTTTAGGATTTAACTTGAGCAGCTTTAAACTGAGGTTCAAACTGCAGTTAACTATTGGTTTGATGCTGATCCCCTTTGTGGAATTGTAGTGGACAATCAAGGATGGTCAAATGCAGATGATGTTATCAATGGCCGCCTTCTAGGTTTCAGCTTCAAAGAGCCATAGCGAGGCTTGAAAATAAAAAAACAATACACCATTATCTATAATCTTGAGAGTAACTCCAGCTATGGATTGCACACACACACAGAGATGTTTGCATGCATAAATATACCTCTTTGCGTGCTGCTTTGGCACGGGTAATTTTCACACTCTGAGATCTACGAAGACCCTTCTGCACTGACGCCTCGTCTTCTGAGAAAACTCCATCTGTTTCCACCTCATTCCCCTCCCCTTCTTGTTTATGCACAGAGGAAGCAATAAAGACTTCAAAGTATGAGTAAATGCACCTTAAAAACACCACAGGTTGAATGTGCAGCTGGAAAATCTATTATTTTAAGGAAAAGATGAAGACCAGGCTTGTTATTTATTTGAAAAACTGATAAACCTACCACTTTCAAACTTACATTACTATCAAAACAAATTGTAATCCCTCTTCAACCACTAGATGGAGACATGATAACTATTTACTGATAAGAAATAATTTGTTCCAATTCATCCATCCTTGAGCTCTTACTATGTCCATTTTGACCATCTTGATCAGTAGTCAATTTGGATGAATCAGTTTGTTATAATTTTTTTTACAATAAAATCATAAAGGCATGAACTCACCAGAACCAACTGAGCTAGGCTTAGCAGCCTGTACGGCCCGTCGGCCGGGGTTGGAGAATGCCGATTGGTCAGAGGGGATCTGCGTCAAGTCAGGAATACTAAAACTCCTCAGACGCTCACTGATGGCTCCCTGTCCCTGTGACATGAGTCATGTGATCAGCTCATCAACAGTGACATCACTGTGCATGATATATTGTACATTGTGTGAATTCTTGAAGAATCAAAGCCTTCATTAGTGGTTTCCGTTAAAGAAATGTTCCACGTTTAATACAAGTTAAGCTCAATCAACAGCATTTGTGGCATAATGTTGATTAAAAGGATGAACAATTTTTTTTTTTTTAAACTCATCCCTCATTTATGTAAAAAAGGCTGTTACAGAAAGACACTTACAATGGAAGTCTATGGGGCCAGTCCATAAATGTTAAAATACATATAGTTTCAAATGTAAAGCTACCAGACTTAAACATTATATTGGTTAACATAAACCTTGTATCAAACCTGAAATATTCCTTTAAAACATATAATAGAGCTAGACCGATATGTCCGTTTTACGATTAACTGTTGCTGATAGTTGCTTTTTGAAACTATCGGTTATCGGCACAAACCTCTGCCTATAGTTTTTTTTTACAAATTTGTATTCCTCATCAATAAACCCTATCTGATGGAACAAATATACAGTTGAAGTCAGAAGTTTACATACACCTTAGCCAAATACATTTAAACTCAGTTTTTCACAAGTCCTGATATTTAATCATAGAAAACATTCCCTGTCTTAGGTTATTTAGGATCACTACTTTATTTTAAGAATGTGAAATGTCAGAATAATAGTAGAGATAATTATTTCTTTCATCACATTCCCAGTGGGTCAGAAGTTTACATACAATTTGTTAGTATTTGGTAGCATTGCCTTTAAACTGTTTAACTTGGGTCAAATGTTTTGGGTATCCTTCCACAAGCTTCTCAATAAGTTGCTGCGATTTTGGCAGAACTGGTGTAACTGAGTCAGGTTTGTAGGCCTCCTTGCTCGCACACGCTTTTCAGTTCTCCCCACACATTTTCTAGTAGATCGAGGTCAGTGCTTCAACCTTGACTTTGTTGTCCTTAAGCCATTTTACCACAACTTTGGATGTATGCTTGGGGTCATTGTACATTTGGAAGACCCATTTGCGATTGAGCTTTAACTTCCTGGCTGATGTCTTGGCCCATGGGACCACACTGCCATCATACCACTCAGGGAAAAGAGGCATTCTGACAATGACCCCAAGCATAGAGCCAAAGTTGTGGCAAAATGGCTTAAGGACATCAAAGTCAAGGTATTGGAATAGCATCACAAAGACCTGACCTCAATCCAATAGACAATTTGTGGAACTGAAAAAAAAACTGAAAAAGAGGTTAAATCTGGTGAATATATAGGCTATAAAAAGATACAATTGGTAAATACTTACATATAAAGAATTGTAACAGAGCCAAGTCCCCGTGGTTTTCAGGCTTCTTTAAAATCCAGCGTTATGCTCCAAATCTTAATTTGTATGGTAATTATTGGGATTTTGTTTGCACACTAAACTGCTTTTGGAATTTAATTTATTTTGGCCTCTTGTAGCCTTAATGTCTGTACCTTTCATAGTAAGGAAAGACTAAGAAATGTTTTATCATTCTATAAATCGATAAAAATAAAAACTATCGGCCGATTGATTGATTATCTGCCTTTTCCACCACCTTGGTTATCGTTATCGGCAAAATCCACAATCAGTCGATCTCTAATATGTAACCTATTTAAGGACAGTACAAGGCAAGGTGACGGAGCACAAGGAATTCTTAATGTACACAGAAAGTTTAAAATCACATGCATAACATAACACCTCTGTTTACATAGAATCAAAGCTGTTAGCTGACAATATCAGCTCAGTTAGGTTAGCTCATGTTCCCAGCTTTGAAGATGAATATAAACAGTGTAAGAGTGCATTAATGAGTATGTGGGTGTGTGTGATACCTTCACAGCAGCAGAGACAGCAGCTGTAGCCGCGATAGTGAGACCCTGGCGACCAAAATTCAGCATGGTCTCATAACTCCTCTCTTTGGCCTGGACTATATAATCATCAATCTCCTGAAAAACAAAGCATATGTGAAACAGTCAATTAGTTAAATTCTTAATTAAAAGTGCAGTAATTTATAATATGTTTATGTTCTGCTGACACCTAGTGGCATACATAGATGCATCACGTGACAGAAAAAATTCTGCTAATGATGCAATTGAAGAAATGTGCCATTCGCTGAGAGTGATATTGTCCAATTACAGGTGATTATGTGACATTATTTTAGTCAGCCCAAACCATTCTGGCCATTTACTGTTGACTTCTCTCATCAACAAGGTGTTTTGGTCTGCAGAACTGCCACTGACTGGATGTTTTTTGGTTTTGGCACCATTCTGAGTAAACTCTAGAGACTGGTGTGTGTGTGTGTGTGAAAATCCCAGGAGATCAGCAGTTACAGAAATACTCAAACCAACCCCGCTGGCACCAACAATCATGCCACAGTCAAAATTACAGAAATTAAATTTTTCCCCATTCTGACGGTTGATGTTCTTGACCCACATTTGCATGATTTTATGCACTGCACTACTTCCACATGATTGGCTAATTAGATAATCCCATGAATAAGTAGGTGTAGATGTGTTTCTAATAAAGTGCTCAGTGTATATTATTAAAAAATACTATAATTTCTTTATTTTTTAAAGTTTAGCAAAAAAAAAAGTGAAACAGGTGCAATTAAACCAACCATTCTGTTTACTGTCTGAAAAATCCTATCAGTCTGCCTGTTTATCGCCTAACATCATTTATGTAATAATTGATTATGTAATCCTCCTGAAATTATCTGTACTTTCACAATACATTCCAGCATGGCTGTGTGTGTTACCTTTGTAACCACCTTTTCCAGGAAACCTGGTGATGTAAATTGTCATGTTATCATTTTTTGGGTCATTACCTTTTCCTTGGATGCCAGCATAGGGTGTAGGAACTTCCTGTAGATAAGACTGGCTCCTCTGGTGTAGGGGGTGAGCAACCAGATGACAAAGGCAACTTTAAGTTCATGGTAAAGTGGGAACCTGAAACATATTTTAGTGCAATTAGTGTTAGAGTAGTGGGATGACGGATGAGAAAAAGAATGAGTTTGAGCTATCCAGAAATGTTGATTTAATTTAGGATGACTTGAGCCAGTAAAATAAGTTGAACTGATCTTTTTTTGGAAAGAAACTAATGTAATGCACTGTAATTTAGCTGAACTGAAACTGAACCTATCAAACTGGTTCCTCTAAGTAGCCTGAGGAAAACAAACTGTGCTCAAAATCAGCAGCAACAGATAAAAGGACATACCACAATGGCAAGACAAAGAAAAGCCACAGATACAGTGGAGATGAATGGCAAAATGTTAATAAAACCACTTAATACACATTTACTCCATGCAATCAAATGGCAATTTTTATTTTGTCCAGACAATGTATGTGTGTATTTACCATGCCATAGAAAGGTCTGTGATGGTCTCCAACACTGTGTAAAGAGCAAACACGATCCAGTACATCATCCATCGGACCTGTCAAAACCCCAAATACAATGTTCATTGGAAGTACTGAGGGGAAAGCAGAGAGACACTTACCAAAAAAAAGCCCCTTTTTTGTTTTTAAATGGGAATACTGTTATTTGGACACAAACCATGGCCTTGAAGTACCTTAGAGTACCATGTAAATATCATGGTATATGAATATTGCAATCATTCTGTACTATACAGAATCAAAGTACCATGGTACAGTATAAGAGTCGGATACCATCACTGAACCAAGCTTACAGTGTTAAATGTGCACTCAGTAACTTTTTTATTTTTGGACTTAGAGTGCAAAAGATGCAGAACTCTTCAAAATCAGTAGTTTTCAATTACATATGCCAATGTAAAAATGCACTATTGACAGTCAGACATGATTAACTAATCTATGAGTTAACTAATCTATAAGTGTCCAATAGCAGGATGGCTACTGAGATTAAGCCAGTTGTATTTGAATGGTCATGTGATTCAAACATGGCAGCCCCATGAGGGGGACCCTCTCCATGTAGGATAAAAGAGGCTTTCATAAGGCTACTGATATGACTGGAGTCTTCTCATAAGCTTGGTCATGATTTTAAACATATGTTTCAAAATTACAATTCATTTCTTTAAGGGTAAAACTTTTTTGATGAGGAAAAACTTACTGAGTGCTCCTTTAAGTTACTAAACCCATGTTTTGTTTACTGACTGTTAACTACTAAGAGTAACCTGAAAAACATTCCAGCTGTTAAACCACTCTTAAAGGGGTAGTTCACCCAAAAACTGTAAATTATTTCATTATTTATTCACCCTCATGGTATTCCAAACTCATAAGAATTTTTCTTTTTAGTGGATAAAAAGGAGATGTTACCCTCAGTCACCATTAACTTGGAAAAACATATGCAATGAAATTGAATGGTGACTCAAGAGTTAAATTCTCAAATAACATCTACTTTTGTGTTCCTATATGAGGGTTAGTTAATGATAACAGACATTTTTTATAGGGTAAAAAAAAAACATAAATACAAAAAAGATCTTAACGTCTGAAGTAGGACTGTGGAATATGGACAAAAATATCATGTTGCAATTTATTGAAAGCTATTTAGATTTAGTTTTAACAGGGATTTATGTAAAGACAACTGTCTTTACATAAATTTTACATAATAGCTTTGGTTATTTCTTTGTGCCTTACTGTTTTTGTTTATTCACCTTCACAATTTCTATTTTGTTCTCTCACTGTTGCATTTTTTGTGCACTGCATTATAATTGGCACGATCTTGTGAATGTGCAAAATATTTGCACAAATCAGAAAGGAGAAATAAACATAAGAGAATTCAGAGTTAAAAAATAAAACAAATAAAAATATAGCCTTTTACGGTGGTTTAAAAATGACACATAGTCATATCGTAAATTGTGCAGTCTTAATCTTAAGAATCAATAGAACATAGATTAATGATAATATACAGTAGATTTGTGTGTTTGTGTGTGCATATGGAGTGGGCAAAGATAGGTTTACTTACATATTCTTTGACATTCTTGGATTTGACAGCTTTAAAAGAGTTGTAAGCAGGATACAATGTTCCAAACACAAGACTGTGAGAAAACACACATTTCACAGTTATATTTTAAAATACTACTTGCCTGTTATAGGCAGACACTTAACTATGAGTGGGCACTAGCACAATTTTTGCATAATTTTGTATAATTTGTATGTTGAGGGCCCACCAAAATGGCAAATCCAGCCTTCTCCCCTGGTTAGAGGCATGCTCCGCCCAAATATTAAAACATGGTCATATGTCTGTCTGCGGGAGAGGAGAGCGGTAAGGCTCATCGCCTGGGTTGTAATTACTCTACCACCTGTCTCTCATCATAGTGATGGCGGAGGGAGGCCTGATAAGGCATGCCAGAGCGTCAGAGTGAGAGAGAGACAGCGACACGAGAGTGCGGCATGATGTGTTCTAAGAGTGTGAAGAATTTATGTTATTGAGAACCTGTTTGTGTGTATTTTGGCCACCAAGAGCCTTTTTTACTGGCAAAGTGGCAAGGACCCTTTGAGGTCACACAATGAGTTGGATATCTCGATTACGAGGTTAGGTGAACGGATACAGGGAGGGGCACGTCAAATACCGTCTTGGCGACGGTAGTTCCAGAGAGGGTGGAGCTCGGGCCGGAGTTGACTCCCAATCCAAATTCCTTCACCCCGGTCCCTTGCAAGAGGAAGTTGTTGACGCATTTTGTCTGTCAGCGGGAGAAATATAGAGGTAAGGCTCAGCACCTGGGTTGTAATTAACACCTGTCTCTCATTATAGTGATGGCGGAGAGAGACCTGATAAGGCATACAAGAGTGTCAGAGTGAGAGAAAGTGACACAAGAGTGCGCCATGACATGTGTTCTAAGAGTGTGAAGAGTTTGTTATTGAGAACCTGCTTGTGTGTATTTTGGCCACCAAGAGCCCTTTTTGTTTAGATTTCTTGTGATGCTGAAAGAGTAATAAAAATACGCACATTGACTGTTTGCCATCTGCTGACTCTTCCATTGCCCACGTACTCAGAAGCTATCACAGAGGTAATTTCCCAACGATCTACTGATTGTGAAACTGCCAGTGAGATTAAAAGCTGTTTTTCAGAGAGGTGCTAAATACCTCACTTTACTGCATACACACAGGAATACCCACGGCCTTCACTGTTTTCCTCAACCATGTATTTTCGAGTAGCTATGGTAACAAAGGCACCGCCTGATACTGTCTACAGTTATGTGGAATCATGGGTGTATGTGTGTGTGTGTTAAGGGACTGTTGGATGGATTCCATTTATTGCATAACTGTTTCTCCACTCAAGAACACCTCAACCAAACAAAGCTAAATAAGTGCTGAAGTAAAGAGCACAGGTCATCTTTTAACTTTTACAATGTAAAACTGTCATTGTAGTTAAACAACTTCAGCATCACTGGCTGCTCAGTACAGTATAAGCCAAGTCACCGTTTCTATACTGAGCCTTGCTATTACTACTAGCCAGAAGAAAGTGCTTAAATGTCGACTGCTGTGAGAACACATTAGAGTCACAATGGTTTAGTCATGCATTTCCTATTACGATGTTAGCTGGGCGAACATGTGAGTGAAAAAAGAGGGGAAAGAATAGCAGAGAGAGAGAGAGAGAGAGAGAGAGAATAATGTTAGTACACATCTCTAAAACAGCTAGGCCTTGTTTGCAATCAGCTAATAGGACTTTAACCTACAGTAAGAACAAAAGGGAGATTAATCATTTTAAAAGATGTTTAGACTTTGAAACATGCCATATTCTACAATACACACAATGTATTTCCATTCAACCAGTGACACCCACAGACCCTTATCTCTTACAATGACAGTGTCACAGTACACTAAGGACAACTAAATCCACAGCAAACAACACCTTGTGAGCTGAAGCACAAAATGTTCTTCACTGTGCTGACCTTTTCCGAAAAGAGAGGGACACACCTAATATTACAGTCCTGCAGGAAAACAGAAGTTCCTCTCTGGCAGACAGGGAACTCCAGACAAAAACGTGACGCATTTCCCGAGGCACTCTATTACATTAATCAAGAAAAAATATAGGGTTTTGCTGAATAATTTGTCATTATTGTGAAGTTTGACGATTTTTGGAAGTATAATGTTTATGTTGCAGTGCTTTGGTGAGGGGATGTTCACATCGAACGCGTTTTTGTGCTAATAATGCCAGATGCAAAGAACGCGGGTGTCTCGAGACCGGTTTGTAAAAGTTCAATGTTACACGGTGACTAAAAAAACTAAACAAAAAACGAGTTCAGTGTGAACGCCCCCTAACAGCGTTGTCTGTGAATGCAACGTTATTTTTCATTCTTGGTCAGTAGCAAACAAACTATCATAATATAAAACTGTTAAGTTAAAATACTATTATGTACTGTGACAGTGCAGATGCATACAAACTAAATGCACAGTCAGCAGTTTTGACTAACGTATGAAAGTTCAGAAAGCAAATCGTGTATATTAAATACTCACACGATGACCCTAGATATAATCCACGACACCATCGTCCAAACTGTTGCACTTGAAAGTTCACTGCAAGATACTGTCCAGACTGATTAACTGCATCAATTATAGCTAATAAAAACTTCTAGTAGTTCACTTCTAAAGCTAAAACTAATTGTTCTTAACACCTTCTTCCTGATGTCCACAATTTTCCAAGTTAACATCGTTGTGTGACAGATAATCACTCTTTTAAGTTGTTGTCTTCCCTCTACATCATGTCCCGTTGTTTTGAAAACGTATGTATCTATTGTTTTCCTCTTCTCGCGTCCTTTCGGACAAGGGACAAAGTTGCTCTTGAGTTGTGACTCATCTCGTCACTGACTGGATGGAGCTGCTGGATAGTCCCGCCTTTTGCGTTCACTGATTGGACCACTGAAACACTGCCAAACATCGTCTCAGGGCGGAGCAGTTTCCCGCTACACACTTTCACTGTTTGAAGAGGCTAAAAATGATTGAATTTGAATTTGGAAAGATTTCCAAATTTGTGTGTTAAGAGGTTCTGAAGGCCAAGTCCAACTGTGCCACTTTTGTCATCGAAAAGATGGGCAATGAAGTGGCTCAGTTTACCTGAATTCACCTGTAAATACAATAGGCTACTGCAGAAAGGCACAAGACAGTCTCAGAGTAACACAAAGACAAAGGTCATAACTGTGTTCTATTAGCACTGTGCTTTTTGAGCATGGTTAGTTCACCCAGTTTGCTTAAAACTTTCATTTCCATAAGGAAATTATAAGGGAAATTATGACTGGACTCTTACCCATATAGCACATTGAATTCTCCTCAGTAGGCTATGTACATTTCATTTGAGTAGAGAGGAACGGCTTAAATTTAAAAGGCTTCAAGTTCACAGAGTTAATCCTATGGCCACCGGCCATATACATATATTTACACATTTACATACTTATACCTCATTCTGTACAATGCACCTTCAGTTTATGCTTCCTCATTTGCACCTTGTACAGTATTATAGACATTTGCATTGAGCTGGTCTCTGCTTCTCTACATCATAACTTTGCACTCAAAAACCCATATTGTATATACTGACACACACACACACACACACACACACACACACACACACACACACACACACACACACACATATATGCATACTATATATACATATTGCTATTTGCACTTCTGGTTAGATGCTAACTGCATTTCATTGGCTCTGTACTTGTATTTTGCACAATGACAATAAAGTTGAATCTAATCTAATCACCCTAATGGTGACTTCAACAAAATTAGTCATAAGAATGAAAACTATATTAATTTTGAATAAAAATTATTTTATTTCTCCATAAGTTGTGCACCCTTATGACCAAACATACATAATTTATTCAAGTGAAGGGCTTATTCCACACAGCAACAATTTTGTACTTGATCATTTTGAGTTAGTAGTACTCAAAGCCAAAGTTTAAAGAATGTATTTATTTGAGATATGATTCCAAAATGTGACATTCCAAGTACTTTTTAATTAGGACCACTTGGTTGTTTTTATTAATGATAACTAGGGTTGAGAGAGTAATGGTAACTTAACTACTAAGAATATATATAAAAAAAATAAAGCTTAAAGTCAACATTTTTTTTTTTTTTTTTATCTATTAGTATTTACAGTGTGGAGTGGTAGATGGTTAATGGTGCCTTTAAAAAAATAAGGACAAAAGTTCAAGAAAGAAGAAAGTGCTTCACATGAATATTCTGCACATTAAGAATCACAGTTTGTCTTTGTGCTTGTTTTTTTTTTTTTTTGTGTCAGTTCCAGTCAGTGCCACTTGTCATTGGAGAGGAACCTTTTCCCATACAATTGCCACTCTCTCAATAGCTGTGAACATATATATATTTTTAAGCAAATTAAACTTTTTTTATGCACAAATTTTGTTCTGCCACATATTACCACCACTGCAATATATACACTGCAATATATACACTGCAATATATACCTGCAATGTACCTTCAATGCATGTGTGTATATATATATATATATATATATATATATATATATATATATATATATATATATATATATATATATATATACACACACACACACACACACATCTAACCAATCGTAATAATACTAGTAATAATAATAATAATAATAGGCCAATAACCTAATAACAACAACAATAATAATGTATAATAATAATAACAATAACAATAATTGCTTAATGGTGATGACTGAAAAAATACATGATATAAAATGCCAAATCCCACCAAGTAAAAAACATTTCTTTCGTGAAGGCTCCAGGATTGGTTCAAGGTTGGATGCGCGTGCCCTTGTCTCTGGCGCGTGCCCCGTCCTTCAGTAGAATCCCTGCGCGCGATAACGCGTCAGAATCAACCAAAAGAATCTTTAATTTTTCCAATGAATTGTACGTCTAAAAGCTGATGAATTGCACGGGAGATTGATCCTTTTTGGATCGCGGATTCATATATTGGTGGAGACGGGCGTGTTTGAGGTGAGAGTGAAAACAAGTGATGTGCCTTATGTTTGTCTTGTGCATTTTACTGTTGATGCCAGGTTTCTGGGAGACTCGTGCAAGGGCTGCAGTTCCGCCAGAGGAGCTGTCTGTGGTTCTGAAAGGATCGGGTGTCTGTGCAAGACTTCATTTTTGGTTAAACGAAAACTCGTTTCATGCTTCCTTTTCTAGCGGATTGAAACAAAATAAGACTGTAAATCAACCATAACATAGCATAAAGCGGTCGCATGCATGACAAGGTGGCGCAAGGTGGAACTGTGTTTTGCATTTAATTGTCTGTCCCACCAATCCAACAAAAACTGTGAACCATGGATGTCTATGACAAAATGTTACATTGTTTACTTAATCTGTAATCTGTTCATGAAGGAATTCTTAGCCTACAAATTCAAACCTTGAGTGGGAAATCATGCAACAGCAAAATAATTTTAAGAAAGCCACATTTAATTATAATACAAATGATATCAATACATTTTGGCATTCACATAGACTTTCTTGGTCTAAAGCATGGTTGGATTTAAAGAAAACTTAAACGACAAAAAAACGACTGAAAAAACTTCTACACTTCTGCACTGGTATTGTAGCATTATAAATGTACAGAATGCATTTATTTGTGTCCAGTAATATGCAGAATCACACCGATTTGGTTATCACAAACATGTGTATTGTTCTTTGCTGAGTGACCCCTTTCTCTCCATCAGGTTTAAAGATCCACTGGAGTAGCTTTTTTCTTTGAGGTTTTGAACCATGGCAAAGAACAACAGCCTCCATCCGAACAGCAATGGAGAGATTGACGACTCGCCAAACATGTTGGTTTACAGAAAGGTAGGACTATTGGTTTCCTGAAAATTTTCTGAAGAGATTCTTTAGTTTGAGAAATACAAGTTTAGTTGTGATGGTTGGTTTCTGTGGTGGTTGCTTCATTAAATTTACAAAAATAATTTGTTAAAGCTAGAATAATGTGGGGAATTTTCTTCTGAGTGTAGTTTTTGGGTAAAATAATGTCTGAAATCGATGGAAATGTTGTAGGGGTGACCGGGGCAAGTTGGCACACTGGAGCTTGCTATAACAGTAAATAGCTTTTCAGCAAAATACAAACAGTTAAAGAGTTATGAAGCACAAAATTATTCCTGAAACCATCAATTTGACCAACAGAAAACATATGACACATGAAAATGCCATTGACACACAGTTTAACCATTTGGTTAAAATCTGTCTTCATAACATAGTGTAATATCATAATATAGTCAAACTCATGCCATCCCAGATGTGTCTGACTTTCTTGCTTCTGCTGAACCCAAACAAAGTTATTTAAAGAATATCTCAGCTCTATAGGTTCATACAACGCAAGCGAATGGTGGACAGAACCTTGAAGGTCCGAAAGCACATAAAGGCAGCATAAAAGTAATACATACGACTCCAGTGGTTAAATCCATATCTTTAGAAGAAATATGATAGGTGTGGGTGAGAAACAGATCAATATTTAAGTCCTTTTTTTTTACTATAAATTCTCCTTCCTGCCCAGTGGGTGGTGATATGCATGCTGATTTTGAATCACCAAAAGCAAAGTGAAAGTGAAAGTGGAGATTTATAGTAAAATACTAAATATTTATGAATTACCGGTACTTTTATGTGCTTTTTGGAGATTCAAAGTTCTGGCCACCATTCACTTGCCTTGTAGGGACCAACAGAGCTGAGATATTCTTCAAATAATCTTAATTTGTGTTCATCAGAAGAAAGATGGCATGAGAGTAAATAAATAGATAATTTTCATTTTTGGGTGAACTGTATGCCAGTGTGGCTTCACTGTGTTCACTTGTTTACCCAACAACTACTACATATGATCATATTGGAATATTCGTTTAGAGGATAAAATTAACAAAAATAACAATTGACAACTTTTGCCCATGTGAAAACTAGTCCTGGTCTTATCTGTACAAGTTACATTGTCGGGCGTTTTCATCTGGAGCAATATAGGGGATAAAAAAACGTTTTCACTCCCTCTCAATCCCCCACTTTTTCTCTCCCTTACTTATGATTACTAATTTGCTCTTCACTGCTTGAGTGTAAGTCATTTGTGTTGCTGATTGAGAACTAGCATCTGTCATGATGGCTGAGAGCTACTAACTTGACCATTTGCCCTATATGGTGACTCAGAGGGGAAACGTTACATTTTCAAGAAGCCATTATCACGTAATTCAAATACTTGCGCTGCAAATGACAGTTTCAATCATGGTCAGTCGTTGTGCCATTAATTAGTGGCCTGCTTAAATGAGGTCTGATGATGAATCAGGAATCAGAGTGACTCCCTGTGATGAATTTATAATTTCTGTTTTTATGCTCAGCCTACATAATAATGTTTTAAAATGACTTTTAAAGTTGGAGTGAATTGCCATTTGCAAGCAATTTTACTTTCGCAATGTGCTGTATTTCAGAGTGAAAAATTATATTCAACGAGAACAAATGTGAGGCTAGACATATTTTATTTGGGAAAAGTGAATGTCATATATCAGAATTCAGACAGACCTGAATATGCGTTTGCTTAAACAATGCATTACCCAAACATTATCCAAAATTTGAGAATGGAAAGAAGAAGAGGAATGGAGAGAGAAGAGGAATAGAATCAAGGCATGACCCAGACCGGATTTAAACTCGGGTTCCCATGAGCACAACTGATATTATTATGTTGCAAGCAAACTCACTACATTCTATGCCACTGCTCTGACATAAATAACTTTTTATGTTGACTTTAATAGACCCACAAACCAAATTTTAAACCGGAATTTAGGAGTTGTGACCCTATCTCCAGTGTGATTACAGCAATTATGTCCTGTTTCCTGCACAAGCTTGCCATTTCTCCTGAGAATGTTCAATTTCAATCTGTTCTCTCAGGTGCTGCTGAAATATGTTGTCAGAACATGCCAGTCAAATATAGAGACAGTAAATCACTCTTCTATCAGAGGCTCCAGGATTCTCCTTCAGGACTTATTTCTTCCTTCTTTCAATTTACTTCTTTCACCCTTCAGTTGATTTTCACATTTGCTCTAGGCCGGTTCAGTCCTATTAGGAGTGCTGTGCTGTGGTAATGCAGGGAGAAGCTCTCTGTGACTGCAGTTAGAGATACTGTGACTCTTTCCTCCACACCACAAGACATTAACTGACGCAATTCAGAACTAATAACTACTGGCCAGTCCCTTATTGCAGGCCTTTTTTAAGAGATCTGAAAGAGCTGAATAGATTTATGAAGGCTCTTAGGCAGATCAGTCTAGTAAAGTTCCTCCTAAATGCCATTTATTTTGAAGCTTGATCTTGGAACCAAATAAGATGTTGTCACTAGACTATATTATTACATAAAAACATATACTAAGTGGGCTTTTTTGGATTTTCCAACAAGGTTGAAAGAACAGGGTTCATTTTTTTTAATTGCACTGTTCAAAGGCCTGTTGCTAATTGTGAATGTGAGGTCTTTATTTGCTCTATTTTATATTTATTTTCCATTTACTGTTGATCAGTGAGGATCCACCTAGTCACTTTCTCAAAGATGTCCAATATAAGATGTGCTTCTTGTGGTAACATATAAATTAACTGGTTTTATTCAGTTAAAGTAAAAAATATGAATTAATATGACTGAATCATTAGATCAGGTAGAAGAAGACCCTTATGGTAACAAGTGTAGGTTACCATAAACAACTGAATGCTTACATTGCTATTAAAATAGCAAATAAAACGACAATAAAAATGACACTCAATGACATTGCCATAAAGAACTCATCCAAAGCACATAAAATAAAGCAGGTAATAGGCATTAATGTATGCGTGTTCTGTTAACTCTGGAGTTTGGTGCATAAATTTGTTCTAATTTAGTATGAACAGATGCAATATTTAGGCTTGGTTGCCCACCCATGAGTATGTATTTAGTTGGTGAAGGAAAAGAGGGAAATATAATGAGGAATTTAGAGTAAAATTGGCTTGGACATGTTAAATAATAAAGTGCACTCTGTGTAACTGAGAATGGTCCCCAGTACTCAAGCATAGGATGCTATAACAAACTTGAGGGAAAACTATTGGGTGCATGTGAACAAACCAAAACCAAAAGACTCTTTAACTTTAAAGTGTAACTCTCAGCTTTCTTCTTGAAAAAAAGAAAGAAAAAGAAAACGTTTAGTATGTTTTTTTAAGTGATTTGAATTAGGGGGACACTAAAAATGTCCTCATAAACCACATTTATACCATAATACCTTTTGTAATTACCAGTTTGTAACCTAAAAATGTCCGCGTAAACAACTCAAACCTAAACACAAACCCGCACACACACACAGAGAGAGAGAGAGAGAGAGAGAGAGAGAGAGAGAATGCTAAATGAGTAAGTGTACCTGGTGTCTGTTACATAGCATTCAGAGGTGATGGAGAAAGATGAGTCATATGTCTCGGCAAAAATAAAGCCTTCAGCTTGATAGCTACGCAGTTTTATATGGAAGATGCTGTTTCCTCCCCCCAAAGCCTGTATTACACATTTAAACTACAAAGCAATTACCTTTGAAGGTTTGTCTTCTATGTGTCCAGTTGTCCATTGACCAACAGGCATCTGTTCAGATGTAGAACTTAATGAACCTTTTTTAAAACCCCTGTCCTTAAAGGAATAGTTCACTCAAATGTATTTTTAGCTCTATAGGTCCATACAATGCAAGTGAATGGGTGCCAAAACTTTGAAGCTCCAAAAATCACACAGGTCATCAAAAAAGTAATCCATGTGACTTCAGTGGTTTAATCAATGTCTGCAGAAGCGATTTGATAGGTGTGGATGAGAAAAAGATCAATATTTTAGACCATTTTTACTATATATTCTCCCACCTGATCAGTCAATCTCCACTTTCACTTTCACATTCTTCTTCTTGTGTTTTTGGTGATTAACATTCTTCATGCATATGCCCCCAACTGGGAAGAATTTCTATCAAAAATTGACTATTGATCTGTTTCTCACCCAACCTATAACATCACTTTTGACGATATGGATTTAACCTCTGGAGTCTTGTGGATTTAACCTCTGGAGTCTTATGGATTACTTTTATGCTGCATGACGTACATCCTTGCCAGCAGGTCTTCCCCACCTTCTCGGACCTGGGAGGGAGACAAGGGGAGGGAAAAACAACAAAAAAAGAGAGGGAAAGGACAACACAGAGTGACAGCAAGAGAGAGAGAGGAGAGAGAGAGAAGAAAAAACGTACTCGCCGGTTCTCTGATATGCCGTAGCCTAGTTGGTCACCCCTCCACCCTCTAGTGGATGACAGTCGCTCCTCCCCAGGTGGATCGGAGGCAGTCCTCTGGCCCCTGGTGGACGAAATGCCCCGCCACATTTTGGTGGCCAGTAGAGGTCTCCTCTGCCCCTGGCAGCGGTTCACCTGCTTCAGGTGATCGGTAGTGAGCCCCTCCCCTCGCGGTCGGTGGTCGTTCCTCCGCTTTCAGGTGGCTGGGCTTCTCTGTCCCCCCGTTGATGGCCGAGACTGCTCCTTTGGGGTGGATGATAGTGGCGAGTACTCTACTATGGTGTATCCCTCCTCCTTCCCGTGCTTCGGCACCAATGAAATGGGGTAAATGGGAAAGGATGAGGCCAGAATAGGCTTGACAATATAAATAATAATTTAATGATTAACTTAAAACAAAAACACACAAACATAAACACATACTGAGCAGCTGCCTGTCGCTCTCTCTCAAACTGCCGCCTCTGGCTTTATCCCTTTCGTCGGCTTGATTAGCCTGATTAGGGGCCATGCGTGCATCATCATCACGGCCCGGCCCCACTCTCCTCCTTGCCACACTGGCTTTGTATGCGGCCACTCAATGACTTGCTAGCTCGAGTTTTTGTTTGTAGCCTGATCAAATCTTTCTGTTTTGATCTTTTAATCTTTAATCTCTGCCAATTTTCAGCATGTATTGTTTTTTTCTGCATTATTCTCTTATCGTGTTTCAACTGCGTGCATTTATCCGTGTGCATCCACTTTCTATTTTTGTTGTGATTAATTTGTGTGCATTTTACCATGTGCATCCATTTTCTTCTCACGGATTATTGCATTGATCCCAAAGCACCACTTATCAAGAACCACCATAACAACAAACGATTGCGTGAGGGATTCACATAGATCTCAAACCACGCTGCCCAAGAAGGACCACAAAAACAAACAATTGCGGTAAGTCATGGCATCACATATTATTGCTTCTTGCATTGCATGCCACATGTTTATGATAGCTTCATCCGTCAGCAGTGAGGGATTTACATGTGATAAATTTAAGGAATTAGAGTAGATTAATGAGTTAGAGACAAATATTTGAATGGTAGTGGAGGTCAGTGAGAAAGAGAAACCTGTATATGTTGTTTTGTATCTGGGTAGTACAGCAAGCAACACACACACCTCGGTTCCAGCTGTAAAGCCCCTGCAGCAGGGCGTTTCAGTGCCGTCTTGGCAGCAAAGGGCAAAAGCAATACCACTCTGTTATATGCTCTGGTACCCTCCCTGCTCATTGTGGTGATGTGGTTTACAGTATATTAGTGTTGCTAAATGGCTGAGTGGTGTCCTCAGAATAGCATAGGATTTATAGACAATTAGATGAGTTTTTGGGGTAGACCTGACCTGCTAAAGAGAGATGGACTATATCCCTCCTGGGAAGGTGCCACCCTCCTCTCTAGTAATTTGGCTCATAGACTTAATAGTGATAATCTTTGATTAACTGGGGTCCAGGTCAGGAAGCAGACACACTGGCTAATCCGAACGTCTCCTAGCTGACTTAAGTCATCACACAGGTCACATAAACTACAACACACAGAGACTGTATCACCTAGATATCATATAGAGACTGTGTCTGTTCCCCAAACTACCAGACAAAAAAAAGCTACCAAACTTGAAAATAACAAAAAGATTGAAGATAAACATCATATAAAGGTAGGACTACTAAATAAAAAATCGATTTCATCCAAAGCACTAATTGTAAATGAAATTATTACAGATTATAATTTAGATTTGCTCTGTTTGACTGAAATCTGGCTTAAATGTTTAAATGAGTCTATTCCCCAAGGTTATTGTTATAAACATGAGCCTCACCTGAAAGGTCGAGGAGGAGGTTTTGCCACAATTTACTGTGAGTTATTCAGAGATCAGTTCAATTCTTTTGAACTGATAATGTATAAAGATGCAATATGTAAAGTTTTTCATGTAATATTTGCCATTGTTTTGCCAATGTGTGAAAGCAACTTAAAAAATGAGCCCTTCACGGACTTCCTAGGTTGCCTATTAAAGCCTGTAGACTGATTTTCATACGAAGGGAGCAGGTCGCTTTGGCCGAGAAAATCCAATAGATGTGACAATTATGCGCTCTTCCGAGAGCCTTGCCTGAGACAATAGCTTCTCTTCCACTATTCAACAGCGCCAACAGACAGTCTGCAACTCTAAGTAACGTTATCTTAGAGATGGAATCCAGCAAACATCCGGTTCTTCTTATTGGACAGGGAAGCTTACATAACTGCAAATGTGAAATATAATGCCATAAGGATTTATCTTTAATAAAGATAACTGCTAACGCTGATGAATTGCAAGCTACCTTGCTTTGTAACTTTCAAATAATTTATTTATATTAAAAGTCAGGTTAATGTCAATGTTAATGTGTAATTATTCAGCCAGGTAAACTACAATAATACATTAAATGAATGCTAGACAATGTTCGAGATAATGCAAAAAGCTCCATTCATTAGTGTAACGTAACTTGGTTATACAGAAAATATATATATTCTATTACTATAATCAATATATTGAAATGACATTTGTGATGAAATCACATCAGTACTGAATTGTGTCAAAATATTTATAATGTGCAGTCTATTTTATAAACAGCTACTGTCATCATCCACCAAATTTAGCTAACAGCTCTTGATAAAGCTGGCGAGCTAGCTAACGGCAACATAGGCTATTGTATAAATGCAGTCAATGTATCATGCAAAGAAAAGTGATTACTTCAACTACAGTCTCGCATAGTCAGACCTATATCCACACTTTGTTTTAGCCCTGTTCCAGCACTGGAGAGTTAAATATAATATGCAGTCTCAAAGTTTGTATTAAAACAATCATAACTGTGCAATTTTAATTATGCTACCTCATCTGTCAACATGATGTAGGTGAATCACAATGTCTCTTTGTACGATACGCCATTGTTTTGATCGATGCTCGCTCACATCCCTATGGAGTGTGTGCACGAGCAACAGGTAGCTGGCTGCAGTTCACTTAATGGCCACAAGTGTCATTAATAACAAGGGTTTTTGAATTTTACATACTGCACCTTTATTGTTAGATATAAATATAAAATCTATGTTGCCTTTTGTTCTTGCTATAGTATATAGACCACCAGTGCCATATTCTGACTTGCTTAGAGAATTTGCTGATTTTCTGTCAGATCTAGTAGGTACTTTGGATAGAGCTTAATTGTTTGTGTCTTCAACATTGACATAAATAATGAAAATGATACACTGGGATTAGCATTTATCTATATTCTCAACACTTTGGGCTCAGACAAAATGTGACAGTTTCAACTCATCACCAGAATCAAATAGTATATCATCAGATTTAATTCTGTCAAAAGGAATTGATGTTGATAATATAGTAATTCTGCCACAGAGCGATGACACCTCAGATCCTTACCTTGTCTCTTGTATGCGGCGCTTAGCAACGGTCACTCTATCTATGCCAGGTTACCGATCGGGTAGAACTATTCTTTCGACCACTAAAGATAGCTTCACTAATAACCTTCCAGATTTGTCTCAAATACTCAGTAAACCAAACAATTTAGAAGAACTTGATGTAATCAAAGAAATATAGATACAGTCTTCTCTAGCACTCTTGATAATGTTGCCCCCTTTTGATTACAGATGATTAAAGAGTAAAGACCTGCAACTTAGTACAATGATCACAGTCATGTTCTAAAGTAAACATGCATTCAATAATGCTAGGTGTTTATTTAGTACTGTGGATAAATGGAGGTCGCGGGACGGCATGCTTTGCTATTTTTTTAAACTATTAATGACATAAACCGGTGAGATTCGATACACACTGTTCCATAACTGTTGTAGGAGGACAATATGTCAAAGAATTCAAAATCTCAAGTCCTCAGGCTCTGGAGACATTAAAAGACACTTACGTGCTCAAGCTGACACCCCCGAGAAGGCCCCGAGCCAGAGAGCCGATTTGGTTGGAGAAATGAGGGAAATTCTGCGAGAGAAATGAGAGAAAATGTCAGCAATGCTGATGAAGTTCGTTGCTGACTTTGAGTATCTTGCTGTAATACGTCGATTGATCACTGCCATGGAGACTAGATTCTCTGAGGTGGTTACAAGAGTGGGGGATGTCGAGAAACGGATCAATTATCTGGAGTCATCAGAGAGGGTATTATCTGCTAATCCGCTAGCAACCAAGGTGGATTTCAAGCATGTCTGGGAGAAGTTGGAGAACCATAGCCAGCGGAATAATGTCTGAATTGTCTGAATTCCTGAGGCCAAAAAGGGTCAGGATTTTGGGAAATTCCTGGACGGGCTCTTTCCGAATCTGCTTGACATAACAGGCCATAAACTGGAAATCAAACAAGCTCAAAGGGTTCTGGTGACCAGCTTAGGGAGACAGGCCCTGATCAATTCTGGCCAAAGTTCTGAGGTCATCCAATAAAGGTCTTGTGTTCTGTGAGGCGTGGAGTAAAGGAACGCTTTTTTGGAAGAACCAAAGCATTTTCTTGTTCCCAGACTTTGCGAGTTCGACAAGAGGGAAATGTGATCGATTCAAGGAATGCAAGAATGTCTTACATCAACAGAAGGTTGCTTTTGCACTGATATTCCCTGCCAAATTGAGAATAGATGCTAAGGATGGCTGTATAACATTCACATGCCCACAGCAAGCGATGTCCTTCATAAAATCAATGGAGTGAGTAAGTTACTTTGTGGTACTCACGTTGCAGCCGAGTGGACCGACTCACTGAACATTCATTTGACTGTCGAGGAAACTGAATGCCTTTTTTTTGTGCTGGTTCCGCCAAGCAGCCGGAGTATGTTTTGTGGAGTAACACTCCTTCGGGACAGTTTGTGGATGAATCTGCACACTCTGTATGCTTATGCCTCCTATTGGCTGAAGTTTCACCGGACTTGAGCGATCCGACTTCAAAGTAGATGGACTATTTAAGTTTAAACGAATGGACGCCAGTTGGCGGTGTCGTGCGTGGAGTTAATGTGCCCGTTTGGTTCTGGGGAAGTTTGGGGTTTGATTGTTGCACTAATGTTGGAATGTGGTCTTTATAATTTAGTTTTTGACATGAATGGATTGTCTCTCTCGATGTGGAATGTGAATGTGTTGGGGCACCCCATAAAAAGAAGGAAGTTTTATTTCTCTTCTTAATCGTAAGAAATATGATATAGAGTTTCTTCAAGAAAAACATCTTTCCCCGCAGGAAGCTGAAAAATGTGGGAAGATATGGGGTGGACATGTTTTCTTTAGTGCTGGCTCAAGTAAGAGCAGGGGAGTCATTGCACTGATAAGTAAGCATCTACAATTTAAATAAATCAAACAGATTATAGATATATTAGGAAGAGTCATTATTCTTATAGCAGAAATACAAGGGCTTATTTTGGGTAATATTTACACTCCTAACCCTGATGATCAGGGCTTTTTTCTAGATCTTGAAGGGCTGTTGCAAGCCGCTGGCACCCCTCATGATATAATATTGGGAGGAGACTTTAATCTTTTGATGGACTCAGTCCTTGATCATAGTGAAGCAAAAGTGTTTAAGCCCCCAAGAACAACGTTGACACTTCACAGGATGTGTAAAAATCTTGGTCTTACAGAGACTTTTGAATTTGGTAGGGACTATACATTTTATTCATCAGTCCATAAGATTTACTCTAAAATATTTTTTTTTTATATCCAAGTCACTCATCTCAACTGTTGTTGATTGCTCAATTGGAAACATTTTATTCTCAGATCATGCCCTGGTGTGTTTAAAGGTGTTGCCACATATGGAGAAAAGGAAATCATATAGTTGGTGCTTTAATGTATCCCTTTTGCAAAATCCTGAATTCCAACAAATGTTAAAGGCTGAAATCAGTGTTTATATAGAGACCAACTGGTCCTCAGTATCCTCTGTGGGCGTGGCTTGGAAGGCACTTAAGGCAGTTCTTTCAGGCCGGATTCTACAGTATGCCTCATTTACCAAAAAATCCAAAGCACGAGAACTCGTGGAGTTGGAAGGGAATATTAAAAGTGCAGAGGCAGAGCTGAAGTGCCTAATGTCATCTAATAGCCTCAGAGAATTTACCCGATTGAAATACAGTTATAATACTATTTTGCAGAAGGTGGAGTTTTGGCTGTTCAGGGCAAGACAGTGATACTTTGAGTCAGGGGACAAGGTGGGAAAAGTTCTGGCTTGATATATAAAACAGAGAGTCTTTTTCTACCAGTCCCTCAGTGAAATCTGGTTGTGGTTAAATATTTTCCTCAGCCATTGATATTAATAATGCTTTTAAAGAATTATATCTTGATATCAAAAGTTCTACATATTTGTCTACTGATGAGGATATTATAAAATTTGTAGAACCATTAGAACTTCCTAAACTGACGACTGAGCAAAACAAATTCTCTTGATTCTGAGATAACCTTGGAGGAGCTTGGCAAGGTAATTAAGGCCTTGCCTACAGGCAAGGCTCAGAGGCTGGATGGCTTTGCCACTGAATTTTTTCATCAATATCATGTGGTCAGTGGTGAATGATCAGACTCTGGTCGCTGCCATCTCGAAATGGCTTTTGATATGGTAGAACGGGATTATCTTTTTAAGATTTTAGAAATGTATGGGGTCGGGAATACTTTTATTGGTTGGATTAAGTTACTTTATAGACACCAGGTAGTGGTGGTACAAATGAATGGATAAATTTCAGATTATTTTATTCTGGATAGGAGCACCCAGCAGGGTTGCCCTCTTTCCCCATTATTGTTCTGTCATTCCCCGGAACCATAGCAGCCACGATAAGAAAGGAGAATGATTTTCCAGGCATGGTGGTGAGAGGTGTGGCGCATAAGCTTTTGCTTAACGCAGATTATATTTTATTATTCGTCTCCGACCCTACTAGGTCTATTCCTTGCCTCCACAGAATTATTAATTCCTTTTCTAAGTTCTCGGGGATACAGAGTTAATTGGTCTATAGCCAAAGCTTTGTCTTTGTCTCTTTTTTCAGCCGGGCGCCATCCAGTGGCTCATACAGGGCATTAAGTATTTGGGTATTTTATTCGTAGCAAATGTGTGTTATTTAGTTAATTTTGACCCTTTAATAAAAAAATTTTGAGCAATGTGGGCAGGTGGGCTTCATTACATTTATCTATGATTGGGGAGGTTAATGTTATTAAAATGAATTGTATTCCAAAATTCAACTACCTGCTGCAGTATCTCCCTATTGATGTCCCCTTCTCTTATTTCAAGCAATTTGAGAGCATAGCGAAGTCCTTCATTTGGAATGGTAAACGTCCGACTTTACATTTCAGTAAGTTGCATAGGCTGATTGACAAAGGTGGATCTAGGTCTACCCAAGATTTTGTTTTATTATTATGCATTCAGTCTCTGACATTTGGCTCATTGGTCACTTCCACCTGTGAGAGCTCCTCCCTGGTTTTGTATTGAACAGGAAATTCTTGCCCCTATTTCACCATTGCAAAGCCTTTCTATAAAAATAATTGAAGATAAGTTGCACCCCGTTATCTCGCATTTGCACTAGGTATGGAAAAAAAGTGTCCAGAGTGTTTCATTCTGATATTTATTTAAATGTTGCCTCGAGCATATGGCTGAATCCAAAATTATGTATTAATAAGTCCCCTTTCTTCTGGTCAGAGTGGATTGTGAGGAAGGTTAATACACTCGGTGACCTATATGAGAGTGTTGAGATCCTTTGAAAATTTGGTTCAACATTTTGAGATTCCCAGATCTCAGTTCTTTAAGTATTTACAGCAGGCTACCATCTGCTCTGTACTGTTTTTGGGAGTAGCATACACCACCCCAAAGTGGTAGATACTCTGGGAGTGGTGATTACTGCTTTTGGAAAAGGTAATGAGGCCTTTAGTGAATTACTCCCTGCTAATTCAGAGTCTTGGGGATGGAGCTTTAACTTCTATGAGAAAGATTTCAACTTGATATTGGATGAGGGATTTTGAGCTAGGATTCTAAAAAAAATCAGGTCTGCATCTAGAGATGCTAGGGTGCCTTATGCAATTCAAGATTTTACATTGATTCTATTGGACCCCCTCTAGATCATATAGGCTTGGTCTTAAAGTCACACCAACCTGCTGGCGATGCCAATCATAAGATGGAGACACAACCTATGCTTTTTGTGGTGTTAAGATCCAAGAATTTTGGTTGAAGGTTCAGAGTTTTACGTGTGACATATTGGGCACTCAAATTTTGTTTTGCCCCAGACTCTTTATTTTAGGCAATGGGGTGGTCATCAATATTGGGGAAAAACACAAATATTGTGTGTATGTGTGTGTGTGTATACTCATGTGTGACCACAGGGATGTTTGTTGAGGGTCAGGGTGGGGTTGGGGATTGGAAGGGGAAGGGGTAATAGTGGGGATTAAATGTTGATTCTGTGAATATTTGTTTTTCTTTTCTTTGTTAACCCTTTCCCGCCTGAGCCCAAAATTCATAAAATTCCATTCTGTGCCAGAATATGATATTCATATCCAAATTCATATTATATTCATATAACATCACACACCTGAACTGTATATACCATATTGAAGAGAAGAACTAGGGCTTTCAAATTATATCAATATATGTATGATTAGTTAAGGCAAACACTGTGTGAGAATGTCCAACTGCAGACAGCTCTCTCACACTTTCCTTGTGAACAGGAAGCTACACACAATCTAAAATCATGTCTGGATGGGTAAAGCTATCTGCTACATTATAATGAAACCATAAAAAAAATGGTTATTACATGGGAAAATCAACAAGCTAGATAACTTATCTTACTCGCAGGCCAGTTTCCAGGCAAGTCTGAACAACATCTGCTCTCTGCCTCACATTACTACAGGCAGATTTTTCACAAGTGACAAAATTGGCTGAAATATTTAGTAAAAATTTTACATATTATTGCAAGCTAATATTTATTTAGCAAGTTTCACAGAAACTGACAAAAACAATTTTTATATAAAAAGAATAGGCTCGCCGATAACAGTCACTTTTTTTCCAGAAAAAAACTAGCTAACGCTACTACAAATTAATGCTTCGTTACTAAAAAGGTTTGACTATCTTCCACAAGCGACGAAAGTGGCCAAAAAGTTATTGATATTTAGCTAAATATATACATTGTATTGCTAGCTAATGTTTATTTAGCAAGTTTCACAGAAATGTGCTTATAAATAGAGATTAGCTGCCTGTCCGATGAACGCCGATGGCCATGTCATTTTTTCCAGAAATAACTAGCATTACTCCTACAAATAAATGCTTCGTAACTAAAACTTTTTAACTTTCAATAGAAAATATTGACAACACATTTTAAATAACTTTTCTTACCTTCAAAGATTGCCTCAGTTTTCAATTTGAAGCAGTAAGTCCAACACTGGAGGTAATCTCCTGGGACATCCTCTCTGGCTCCACCCAGGCAAATGTAGGATGAAGATGATGACGATACATTTATTATTCACACCCATTAATCCCTTAACCAATCATATTTGCTTTTAGATTATATTGTCATGATTATCTGGCAGTTTTCAGAAATAAAATCAGTGACTGGACAACAAAGATATTGAGACAGGAACCATGGGAATAATTGTTCCCAAATTTGAACACTTCGGCTGGTAAGGGTAATTCAATAAAAACTGTTAATCTGAAAAAGTACTGTGGATAAATTAGTAAGGAATAATGCTTTGACTGAACCAGATATTCCATCGCAGCACATTAATAATGACATTATGAATTTCTTTACTGATTATATTGAAATCATCTGAAACAAAATTGGAATTATGCAACTGTCTGCAATAGCACCTCTGATGATAGTGTGTCATATTATTCCCCAAGAGCAACTTCAATTCTTTGCTGTCATAGGACAGAAATAGCTAAACAAACTAATCAAAACAGCAAAATCAACAGGTATGTTAGATTCAATACCGACTATGCTATTTAAAGAAGTGTTTCCTGTAAACTCAGAACCTCTTGATATTATTAACTCCTCATTATCCTTAGGGCATGTCCCAAGAAAATTTAAGGTAGCAGTTATTAAACTGCTTATCAGGAAACCACAGCTTGATCCTGGAGAGTTGGCTTATTATGTATATTATCTAAAATACTAGAAAAGGTAGTGTCCTTCCAACAATGTTAATTTTCACCAAAACAAATTTCAGTCAGGGTTTAGGCACCATCATAGTACAGAGACTGCACTTATCAGCGTTATAAATTACTTGCTCTTATCATCTGATCGTGGCCGCATTACTCATCACGCATTAGCTTGGTTTAGGTCCTATTTATCTGATCGCTACCACTTTGTCTGTGTAAATGAGGAATTGACATATCAAACTAATGCCACAGGGATCAGTTTTAGGGCCTCTCATTTTCTCCTAATATATGCTTCCCCTGGGAGACATTATCAGGAAATGTGGAATTATTTTTCATTGCTATGCTGACAAAACTTTATATTTCCTCGAAACTATATGACTTTTCACAATTCTCCCAGTTAGCAGAGCATATCAATGATATCAAATATTGGATGGCTAGAAATGTCTTTCTACTCAAGACCAACAAAATAGAGGTACTAATCGTTGGACCAAAAACCTCTAAAAATAAGACGCTAAAATATAATTTGACTCTCGATTTATGTAGTCACATCGTCTTCTACAGCAAAGAACTTAGGTGTTATATTTGATAGCAATCTGTCCATTGAAAACCGCATTTCCAATGTTTGTAGAACAGCATTCTTCCATCTCAGAAATATTGCTAAGATTTCACACATGCCCTCTGTTTCTAATACCAAAAAACGAATTCATGCAATCAATACCTCTAGACTAGATTATTGTAATGCATCATTGGGAGGATGTCCTGCAGGTTCCATCAATACATTTCAGTTAGTTCAAAATGCAGCAGCTTGAGTGCTAACTAGAATCAAGAAATATGATCATATAAGCACAATCTTAGTGTCACTATATTGGCTATCTGTTAAATTTCATATACATTTTAATATACTGCTAGCTACTTACAAAGACTGGAATGGTCTAGCTCCACAGTACTTATTTGACCTTCTATCACACTATATTCCATCACATTCACTAAGACCCCTCTGGGGTCAACGGATGCGCTGGATATTTTCGTCATTACAGCAGAAACAATTTAAAATACTCTGTCATTTTTGGGTATACAGATAAGTGTAAGACATCATTAGAGACTATAAAGGGTCTACTTTTATTTGTGAACACTCACAATAACAACAAAATCTTGTGTTTTTGTAAAATAAAGAAAATAAAAAGGGTGAGCTTTCAGCAGTCTCTGTGTTCACGAGCATATTTCAGAAACATGTCACAAAAATGATCTGAAACTCCACGAATACTTATCACTCAAACATGAAACATATGTCTAAAGAAAGCTTAACATGTCTACTTTTAAATAAAACAATTCAAATTTAAAACAAATATTCTCCTGCAATGCAATCTGTTTGAAACTAAGCAATGTACAGTTTTTACCAGTTCATCTCATTATCTGTAATGTGATCCCACCCACCAGCAGAGCGCACCATTCATACGCTAATGTGCTGAGACGATCAACGCAAATGTAAACGCCCCCGACAGTGTTCAGAGGTTTGATGTAAACACAACACAACTCAACTTTTCTGCCTGTTTGTAATGATACACATTCGAGGAATCTCCTGGATATTAAGGAAGAGTTAACATTTTCCTCAGAAGAAAAGCGGGACTCTGATGAACATGTATTTTGAAGAGAGACTTGATCCAGCCGAGGATACAATTTCGGACGAGTAAGTCAATTAGTTTTCATTAGTTGACATGCTATTTTATATAAACATGTACATATTTTACTAGTGGGACTGTTACCAGACAGGTTTCAGAGTATTGACATTTGAAATATGACTTCTAATAACAAGTTTTAGTTACATTTAAATGCTGTTTAGGCTAAAGCAATTTAAATTGTATGCTGTATAATATAAATATGGTATGTAATATGATATGATATAAAAATAATATGAATGTTTAGATTATATTTTATCTATTTATTATATAAAATTCAGCTTTGATCACAAATTACCTTTTACAATATATTTAAATAGAAAACGGTTCTTTTAAATTGTAAAAAGAATTCAGAATATCAATGTTGTTTCTGTATTTTGGATCAAATAAATCCAGTCTTGGTGAGCAGAAGAGACTTCTTTTAAATGGTAGTGTAGGTCTAAAATTAAGTAAATTCTTTATGTAAAGAAAATGTATAGTTAAAAGATTTCTTCTTTTAACTTAAAACTTGATTTTGATCATTAAGTCTCCTCACAGTCATTCTCTATCCCTCATTGATAGTCCCAGAGGAGGGTCTTTGTTTCTCAGGTGTAAATTATCTCCATATTCATGATCATTCACGCCTCCTCGCATATTACATTTCAACACTAAAATTGTCTTACAAAAGTTAAATTACTATATTGTTTTGTATGAATGAGTGATCAGGATGGTTTTCACATCATTTTGTAGCAAAACCTCTAGGCTACAAGATCCAGTTCTCAAAAGTCTTGTGGACAAATGTTTAGTATGTGTTATATGACCTTATTTCAGTTTTTCAAAAACCATGCATAAATGTTATTTTCTCAAAAATACAAACCTGTACATACATGTTGCTCACATATTATTGTAGCCCAGTTTGTGTTGAATACAGTGTTATCAGACTTTAGCCATTAATAAGTTTTTAAGCAACTGAAAAAAGCACAAATGTCAAGGCATGTCAAAACTTCTCCAGGGCCCAAAATACCCTCAGACCCCAGAGGGTTAACAATACCTAGAATATAAAATTCTACAAAAGGAGGTAGATCCTTTTCCTATTTGTCTCCTAAACTATGGAATAGTCTTCCGAAGATGGTTGGGGACTCAGACACACTCTCACAGTTTAAGTCTAGACTAAAGACTTTTCAGCCAGACATACACCTAATTTATATATAACTCATAGTTATGCTGCATTAGTTAGGTCTGCCGGAACCAGAAACACATCTCATATTCTATAATCCTGTTTTAAAGTTAATGGCATCAATGCTAATATTATTCTATTTGATTCCCTGTCCTTACCTCGGGATACATATCTTGAGGTTACCAGAGCCTACCACATCCAGCTCTGATCCTGCATGATGTTCGACTCCGGTCCTGCCTGATGTCTAACTCCAATCCTGCCTGATTTATGACTCCCATGACTACGCGTTGCAGAGTGATGACGACTAACTGCAGCCCGGACTCCACCGAAAATGTATTTGCCACGATCTTGTAGTTGAACTGCAGTGCACCTTACTGACCTCTGCCTGCATCACCTTCATCAAAGGATGGGTTACTCTCTTAAAATGGAATACGTTGATAATAAATGAATTACAGCCTTCATCAGCCATATAACAATAGACAATGCATCTGTTTGCACCGCAGTTAATTAAGAATGTAAATTCTAAGACTTTAGTCATTAATCTTACAGTTAATACAATATCTTATTGTTTAAACATTATCCCCTAACACTTACTTAGTTTACAAATTTTAAATCTTGACTTGTACTACACATACATAACTAATATATGCATAATTATATTCATGCTGTTTAGCCAGAGGGGAGCTGGCCCCCACAGTGAGCCTGGTTTCCCCCAAGGATATTTTTCACCTTTAACCAACATCTTATGGAGTTTTGTGTTCTTTTCCACAGTCGCCTTATGCTTGCTCACTGGGGGTTTAAATATAAATATAATAATTTTCTGTTATTATTTTAAGGCACAATTAACAATCATGTCTTTTTTTTTTTTAAACGCACTATTGTGACTCAAATATATTACTATATTACAGCTTTTTCTGTTGAAGCATAATTTTCTGTAAAATTGCTTTAAAATTATGTGTGTTGTGAAAAGTGCTATACAAATTCAAATTACTTGACTTGCTATTTTAAGTCAAAATAAGTTCAGCCTCAACTTGTGCAGTTTTTGGCTGTCATAACAACTCAAGGTTGTTAATGATCAGTGTTGGGCAAGCTACTTAAAAAATATAGCAAGCTAAGCTACCAAATACTCAACAAAAAAAAATTGTTAAGCTTAGCTAAAATCTACACTTCAGAGAAAGTAGCGAGTTACACCACACGCTACATGCCAAAAGTATCTTGTTACATTTAAGCATTTACATTTATTAATTTATTTATTTCAACCAGATGCACAGAGCATACTGTCATAGACAAAGCATCTAAAAAACTAATCACATGATGTTTATCTAAGCCATGGTACAGTACAGTACAGTACAGTATAGTATAGTTCAATACAGTATACAAGTATACAGTATGGTACAATATGTAATGTATGTGCATGTAAAAAAAAAAATCTAAATTCATATTTATACATGTTACCTATACAAACCTATGTGTTCAAAATTGAAAATCACATTTTGTACATTTTATTTGTCATATTTATACTACTACCTCTACAAACCAATGCCCATTTGAACAGAATGTCCTTTTCACATTCTTGTATAAACAAACTTGTACATATTCTGTTCATCTCTCATACTGTAATTCTTTGTCTAGCTGTGTATTTCTGTATGAACTAGAAGCTTCTGATCAGAGGCCAAATTTATTGTGCGTGAGAGCACATCTGGGCAATAACAATGTGATATCTGATGATATCAGATGGTAATACCATGGTACTTTGAAATACAGTTACAATATTTGTGTACTATTTTGTATTTACAGGGTGCTTTAAAGCACTTCAAAGAATACCATGGTACTGCCAATTTTAAAAGTGATTTTGACTAAATATACTTATTTTCCTGTCAAAATGTATTTATGTCCTTCTTAGGAAAGAAACAAAACAATATGTAAATATATAATATATTCAAACAAAGCCTTCAACAGTTTAAAGATAAAAATGCCCTAAAATAGCACAAATTCAAGTAAAATTAAAAGTTTCCCAAAGTCTAAGTGAGAGTTTGACTAATTGAAAGAACTAGTCCCCACATAGGTTGCATATTCATTGCAGTGGCCATACAATCTTTTTAACTCTCATCCTCCACAATATTAATCAGTCGACAGACTGATTCATATTGCTTTTGAACAGCAATCATGAAGCAGCATTCATGATTCGAGTCTGGGAGTCAGCTCCAGCATCAAGTGGTGCTTTGAACTCCACATGAAAAGCGCTTGCAGACAAAAACTATTCATTTTCCACATGAAAAGCGCTTGCAGACAAAAACTATTTATTTTGCATTTTGGTGATAGTTAAGATTTGGCTTGCTTCGGTGGTAAGTAAAATGTGCTGTACTTAGGCTTAATTTCTATGCTTGTTTAATACAACAGATATTGTTAAGAGCTCCTTTCACCATCACTTTATCACTGAATCACTACTTTGTTTGTTTGTGGTGTGTGTGTCAGTCTAATTACTCCAGGTGGACATATTGCAAAAGTTCCACGCTTCCAACCAGTGTTTATGCTTTATTAACAGTAAATGTGTTTATCGCGATTAAGAAAAATGTACCTGTCAAACTTTTTTAATTAAACATATGTGTTAACACTTTAATTTTGACAGCTCTAGTTATCTGTCACATTTGTTTAATGCTGTTTGAAAGCACCGGAGATCATGCTTTATTGAAGAGCTCAGTCTATTTGGGGGGATTTTATCTTTCTTCTGGGAATATCTGAGAATATAATGGCTGTCTGGGGCTTATGCAGTTCATTATGAATAAATGAGGGACATCCATTTTACTTTTCATGGGGGAAAAACTGTTTACAATTGCAGTTGTTACCTTCTACCTTATAGCCATTTCTACATTACATAACCCTTAATAATGGCTTTTGTTGGTGTAGTCACTGATTCAATCATATTAAATCATTTCTTTGACTCAAATGAAACAAGGTTAAGTGACATCATTTTTCACAGTCAGGTGTGACATGCATACTGTAGAGCCGCACAGACATGTAGCTATACACTATACATAGAAAAATTTTGCGATTGGCATGTACAAGGTCATAAACTTAAACATACTCACACACAGTACATGCATTTTCAAGCCTATTGAGGTATTCCTAATGCACAACTGCGGTTGTTTATTGCTTGAGGGCTGCATAAATTCCAAGCATTAGACAAAGTTTAGAGAATGCAGTTCTTTTAGAGCAGGTTTAGACTTTCTCTTTCTCACACCAAGAGCTATCACACAGTGCTGAAAACGCTCAGTCACACAAAATGCTGCTGGTGAAAAACAAATCTCTTTTAGCTGATGGAGACACCAATCTGTTCCAACACAACCATCTTCGCTTCTGCCTTCTTCTCATGCATAATTCATATCCAGACCAGCATGCCTCTTTTTTTATCATGCTGTACATACTATGTTGAGTGACTACTACAGTTCTTTTGGCCAAACCCAGCAGCTAAATGTTTCATGTGTGCTTCGCTAGGGAAGCATAGTTGACTCAATCGTGTTTTGAATGCCTCTTGTATTTTCCTGTTCTTTTCTTCTTGGTTTGAGGAACAACACGTCCTTCATTGGTGGTCCATGACCCTGAGTGGAGTTGCCATCAGTGACAGACTATTATGACTCATCGTGTTCTATCTTAACACTCTGCTCAGTATGCCCATCTTCCGGCTGTTACGTCATTGTGGTTTTAAGAGTGGTAACATATGTGCTATTAGCGGGGGTTGTAGTGGGGGGAATGAGATGGAAATGAGGAATTGTCTCTTGTTGAATGTTAAGACCCAAATGCATGCTGTGTGACTGACACTTAGGCGGATATGCATTTAGTCATCTTCTCTTATTATCATGCCTAACGTCATATGTTCTTTTGACTGCTTCTGGTTCTTTGTTGATGCTGTATGTACTACATGCGTGTGCATATGTTTGATGTAATCATGTGTAGGCATGCCTACCTACCCACATCCATGCATAGATATACAGGTACACTGTGTAGGCATACATATACTGCATTAGATTCTTTCTAATTCAACAATAATTATGTTTTAGTGTTTTACAACATAAGACACCTACAATACACCTTAGTCAGAGTAGATTTCATATTAACCCCGAATGGACCAATGTGATCTCGTTAGTATTCATAAGTATTTGTACATAGAGTGTTGATCAAGCTCACATACATTTTAAACGTTTGGATAGAGATTTATCTGTACAATATCAACGTAAGGCAGGCAGCAGCCCCTCCCAGCTCCTATCCCAGTTGTGTTTTTCTTTTCTTGTGTGGAGGTGAGTAATGATGAACAAAATACTAAGATACCAGTGCCTCAACTTTACAGCTAATTAGCCAAAAGCCAAATATAGTTAACTTGTGTCTTGCTAACATGCATAACTCATGAGTTACTAGCTAATGTAATAAGTTAGCTAAAGTTTGGCTAAGGCAATATATCATGGGCATACAGGCTAATGTACTGTACTTAATGGAGACTCTACAGGTGAATACAGTAACATTGGTGTCTAATAATGGCATCACAATCGCCACATTGATATGCAAATATGTGTTAACTAATTAAAATGCGCTAATTTAAATACATTTGACAAAGCATTTCAGGTGAATAGGATAAACAAAATAACTATATTATTTCAAAATTGAAGACCTTTTTTTGTAATAATTTCAGTTAAGTTGCTATATTTTTGTATTTTGTCAATTAATTTTGCAGTGTTATTTCCTGTAAAATTAACAAAATAGCAGCAACAGCCTTTTTCAGTTTAGAGTGAAGATTTTTGTTGATTTTGAAGTGTTATTCCAATAACACCAAAATAATTAAAACGATTTATTGTCTTGTGCAAAATAAACAAATTATTAGTGAAACTATGTCCCTCTCCTTGGTGCAGGCATTTATTCTAAATATATACTTGAAACTAGTAGCACAGAAAACATGCACATTGTGGCATAGTTTCCTTTGCTGTTGCCTGCTCTTGTGATAAACCATGTTTATTTAAGTAAATTTACGGCAACTTGATCCGAAGTGAAAATCATTGAACCCTGGAAAGATGGGGCAAAGCTTTCTCCATCTTTGGCAGATTCAGTGAAACTCAATATTCGACAAGAAAAACAATTTAGACTGGAACTTGATTTTAACCATTGGGATTTGTTTGCATTGTAAAAAGTGGTCTCTATAAGTGTCTTGGGAATATTAGGTGAAAATTTTATTGTATTTTTTTGGAGCAAATTATTACATTTTGATAAAAGATTATGAAAACAGTTAGGCTCACAATTAAGGATGTGCTATGGTGGTTGGCAAATCGACAAAATGTCCAACAACTGATTTGTGGATTAGAATACTAACATTAACATTTTAAACGGTGGTTTTAATGGGACACAATTCTCAAATTAGCGAGTATCAACTTCTTGGGAGCATTTTTGTGTGATTATAGCATGCTGTGCTAAACAGTGAATAATAGTTAGTAGAGTAATACACTCTGCAAGAAGTTTCGTCTATTTAATGCTTTAAGTTTAGTCCTTTAATGCACTGCTGCTGTTGTATCCATTAAAGCACTGCATCAACAATATATTTAAAGACAAGCACTGTCAGATGTTAAATCCTCTGCTGTGAGTAATGCTCCCATATTTGTAGAGAGAATATAGTGAGAATAAAGCCTGCTGAGCCTAATTATACAGTATTATCCTTAACACAGCCTAAAAACATTCAACATCTGTCTGACTAGTCGATAATGAAAATTTACAATTGTTAGTAGGGTCATACCTTCAATGTTTCTGGTAAGAATCATCTCTTTACTACATGAAGTTTACTCAAGTCCTGGAATCAGAAATATTGGTGATTTCTGTTTTTTTTCCTTTCTTGAAGTGTTTTTTGAGCCTGATATCATAAAAAAAAAAAGTGTTTTACAAAATAAAACCACACACACACACACACACACACACACACACACACACACACGTTGTGTTTCCATGTTTTATGGGGACTTTCCATAGACATAATGGTTTTTATACTGTACAAACTTTATATTCTATCCCCTAAACCTAACCCTACCCCTAAACCTAACCCTCACAGAAAACTTTCTGCATTTTTACATTTTCAATAAAACATAATTTAGTATGATTTATAAGCTGTTTTCCTCATGGGGACCGACAAAATGTCCCCACAAGGTCAAACATTTCGGGTTTTACTATCCTTATGGGGACATTTGGTCCCCACAAAGTGATAAATACACGCACACGCACACGCACTCTCTCACACACACACACACACACACACACGAGAGTTTTAAAGTTAATACTGTACTTACAAAATCTAAAACCCTACCCTAAACCTTAAATTTAAACCTATAATGAATAGTGTCAGACAAGAAAATGTGACATGAAAAATACATGATGTTTTTAATTTGAATGCTCTATTGAGTTTTAAATCAACAAAACCTACCTCCCTATCATAAACCTTAAATCTAAACCTCACCATAAAAAGTAATAAAAGCTTATTTTAGATTAAAATAAAAAAAAAAGCACTTGCTGATGCAACCCGTTACATTCAGGAAGGTGACAAGAGCAGGATCTAAATGCAGCTAAAAGTACAGAAAAATGGGGTGAATACAGAAACAAAACACACAAACGCAGGAAACGCAGGAAACGCAGGAAACGCAGGAAACGCAGGAAACGCAGGAAACGCAGGAAACGCAGGAAACGCAGGAAACGCAGGAAACGCAGGAAACGCAGGAAACGCAGGAAACGCACTCAGGGAATACACGGGAGGTCAAACACATACAAGGAGTGAGCAAAGGGCACTCTGACAAGGAGTGAGCAAACAACAGGGCTTTAAATACAAAAAGACTAATGAGGTGAATGAGACACAGGTGAGAAACAATCAAGGACAGCTAGCAGTGATGAGGGCAGGGAATTATGGGAAATGTAGTCCGGGAGGAATAGATGACAGAGGCAAAACACAGGGCAGACAACAGTGAATCGTGACACAGCTACGGCACAACTACTGTGATACTTCAATTATACTTTCAGCATTGTTAATGTGTCGACTCTTGTGTTCTTGAGGACTTGTACCCTGGACATTTGCATTGCAAGTGCAACGCTCTATCAGCTACTGCACAATTGTTTGTTTAGATGCCACAAGAAATAAAAGTCAATGTTTTTTAGCACCTCTTCTGTTACCCAGATTGAACAGCCGTTTCATTATGTAAGACATATGCATGTAAACAAATAAGCCCATTGACCCAATGCTTTAACTATTTGTTGCTAATAGTGATCTTATCATGATGTGAAGTTATGGTTTAAAAGGACACAAAAAATCAAGCTTAGTTAATTATAAAATTATAAAAGATATTGTAAGATAATTTACACACAGGTATTCTCTGAGGGGTTTTCCAGTTAATGTTATGTTTAGTGCTGCATATGATGCTCTCAATTTTTCGTGCTTTAGCATTGAATCGTTACATAGCATACTGTTTTTTCATTTGAGAACGAGCAGTACTTTGCAACCTCATTGGCCAGCTCATCTTGAACTCACATTTACTCTATCTAGCTGTTCAGCACGATGTACAACCTACTCTTCCCTTTCTTTCTTATCACCACCACAAAGAAATTAAATCCTGTTTCTCACATATTAAAACTCTTATATGAAACGTAAGTCTGTAGTCACCTGCACTCCCTCCCTCTGTTCATTCATCTCCATTCACATTATTCATTCTATCCTCCTCATCAGATTTCAATGCCATGACTGTTGCTAACCATTTTTTTCCCCAATCTGTTGAGCTGAGATCAAGACCCTCAAATGCAGTCATTGTTCACTAACTAATGGGTATTCTAAACAAAAAGGAGAATTCTGTCATTAATTACCTGCCAACCTGTATGCTGTTATTTATTTTTTCTCTATGGAATAAAAAATAATAAATTTGAAGAATTGTCATGCAGCTAATTTTCATACAATAACAGCTCATAATAACCATGTCAAGCTCCAAAAATGCACTGTAAAGGCATCATATGTGTTCCAAGTCTTCTAGTCTTCAAATAGACCGAAATCCAAGATTTAAGTCGTTATTAGGCAAACATCTTGCCTTCTGCTGTACCTCTCATATCAAATACGGTGCTGTTAAAGTTTTGTGTCAGATTTGATGTCAATGAAGCTTGGTTAGGAGGCTGGTGTAGGTAAAGGCACCATATGTTATTTGAGAGCTATGGCAAAGGTAAGGTAAGTCATTTTTAGTGAGTAAATAATGACAGAATTTTCATATTTGGGTGAAGTATTCTTTAATAAAATAAGCAATCCAGTGAAAATTGGGATACACCACCGATTAACAGAACTTGAATCAGTACAATATAGCATTGGGTCCCAACATTTAACATTGAAATGATCTGCTCCAAATGTAAATGACATGATTTTGTTAGGTGAATTTTCTTTTTTTCTACAGCACGATTTTTACTTTTCAGTGATTTTTATTGTATTTCTGAGCATTGAAGGCAAAGTGAAGATGATATAAATAAAGAGACAGATGCATTGACAGTTCTAGTCTGTATCTATTAGCCTTTTTCTTCATAATTTCTTACCTCTTTGATTCATCACTCCATGCTCATTCCTTTTACTTTACTTTCATCCCTTCCCTGGAATGAGCTGTTTTTTCTCTATTTCTTTCTTAAGCCATGAAATTCCTAACTTCATATTTCTCTCTTGCACGCACGCACGCACACACGCACGCACGCACGCACACACAAACACACACACGCACACACACACATGTGTCACTGTGTTCTCTTGCACATACTGAGATCCTGCTTGTGATCACCTTTTTCTGTGTTGACAGTATGACTCAAAAAAGCTGAGTTATCAGGAAGGAGATGAAATGACTCACTGCCATAAGACACGGTTGAGTGTGGAGAGCTGTTTGCACCCTGACTGGGTTTTGGATTAATTAATTTCACTGTTGATTTTGCAACACACCTTTTAACATGAGGTTATGAGAGAGTCTTTAATAATTTTGCCCCAGTGATTAGGGCAAACTTTGGCTCTGATATTGGTTAGAAACCAAACTGTTTCTACTATAGCTAAAGTGATAGCTGCACATTTTTTGTATGATGTTGTGCGAAAATAGAGACATGATAAGGATGAGATGGGCCATTTGTATACATCAGAATGGGAGAATTCAGAATGCTAAATATGGGAGCTGTTGTCTCACCTTATAATTAAAGGAAACTATTGTACTTTTAATAAATGCATTGCAATGCCAGAACTCCCGGCTTACAGTTAAAGGAGCCAATCACCTGTTTGTGTACTCAAGAACACAAATTTGCATTAGCTGGATCAGCCTGTAAAATATATTTAATAATTAAAAAGCCTTTTATGCAGAATTTCACAAATTCACTACTCTTCCTCTGCCACCCTACATTTCAGAAATTTGTGCCGGAGATGTTATGAATGTGGCCATCTGGACCCTAAGTTGTAGATGTTTGTATTGCCTGATCAAAATGCCTTGTAATTTTATTTCTGTTTTAGCCAGGGTGTCAAGATTTGGCTGGTTAGTTTCAACATTACCCACTGCTGGTAGATGCTGTAACTACACGATACTGTGGGCAAAAAGCATGTTTCTCTATTGACTGACATTCAAAAGTAGCCATGCATTTTCAGTACGTTTAAAAAAAGTTATTGTATTATACTAGATATCCATTTACATTTTACATTTACATTTATGAATTTGGCAGATGCTTTTATCCAAAGCGACTTACGAGAGAAATAAGAGCCCTTATTACAGGGACAATCCCCCCGGAGCAACCTGGAGTTAAGTGCCTTGCTCAAGGACACAATGGTGTTGGCTGTGGGGATCAAACCAGCGACTTTCTGACTACCAGTATACCAGTTATGTGCATTAGACCACTACACCACCACCACACCATATCCAACATTCAGACCAGCACTAACCAGTATATACCAGCTTGCACCAGCATGTAAATTCACTTTGGTCTTTCCAGCAGGGATCTAGAGATGCAGGCAGGGGCAATCCCTCAGTCTACTCAGAATAAACGTGAAATACAATCCAAAGACAATACATTGATTTTTCTATCCTTCAACAATGGAAGCTGATGTGTGGATCTTAGAATTTGCATTAATCGACTATTCAGGTCCAGTGGCGGATACATGTGATTTTTCTTTCTCCTCATCTCTTTTGTCATCCACTAAGCAGCTCTGTTCATCCAGGATTTCAGTGTGGGGATTCTTTTCTCTAGTCAAAGATATTTCAGGTCACTGGGTTTTGTCTGCATAGGTAGATGGTGTAAACAGGGCAAGACTCATCGTCTGCGGGCATGCATGACTTTTCCAGCTTTTACTTATATAAATACACACAGTAGCCACATTTCCACTATGGGTGAGTGCAATCCAGGGTTATCAACTGGTCAGCCGGACCTCGAGGTGCGAGACCAAAATTGATCAGCATTCTCATCATCAGGCCAAAAGCCCCACAGTTTTGCCCTAAAACCTGCCCTTAATACGCTGCCCTGGTGGCAATGTCACACACCCTGCCCAATTCACAAGCAAGAGGGAAACTCAAGAAAGGTATCAGTCTCTGGAGAAGAGCTAGCCCTAGAAAGGAACTCGGATTTGTACTGTGTCAGCAACGTTTTCCCTCCCGAACCTGTAATGTTGTGCGCTGGATTTACAACTTAGCAAGTTTGGCAACAATATACTTAATCACGTCTTTGTTTCGGCTGATGCCGCCGTTCTAACATTGCACATTTTTATCAGCCCAAATATTCAGAATAGCCCTGATTTCGTAAACTGACCAATACTGACATTTTTCCATTTTCCGTTGATCTGTTGAGGTAAGCTGGTTGCTATATATGAAAAATTGGTGCTGTAACCTCTGACCTGACCCAGCAAAACTCTGCCTTTGACATTGACACCGCTTCAATCCCCAGTTGGCCTTCTTTTGCCCAAGGGTAATCAGTGGACCAGGGTGGTTAGATGTTGGTCCTGAGGAAGTCCCGAGGAGGCATGATGAATCCCCTGAAGTAACAGTAGGAATGCAACTGGCCCTGGCACGCATTAGCATGCCCTCATTTAGTGGCATGCTCATTTAGTGGCATTCTCATAGTGGAAGCGGGGGTAGTGACGTCACAGGTGCCTGGTCCTGTGACAAGTCAGGAGCAAATGGATGGTTCAGCTATTGGCACTTTTATGTCCAAGTGGACATAAAATTAGCAGATTTCAATATTTCTTCTTTTATATACGTACTGTATATAAACACACTGAACAGGTGGCCAGTCCATCCACACAGTCCATCCAATACATATAGACAGACAAACACATTCAAACTCTCACTCACACTTATGTCCAATTCAGTTCAGTTTTCAGGTCACCTGACCTGCATGATTTATGGACTGTGGGGGTAACCAGAGGATTTGCTATTAAATAAACTAGTGAGAGTATGAAAAATGTGTTTATTTTCTATAAGTCTGCATGGCCAGATGTGCCCGTAGTTAAAGAAACACCTGAAGTATGTGTATGCTTTACCTCTCTTTGCTATAATACTGAAGTAATAACATTTAGAATCTGATATCCTAAACTCCTGAACCTGCACTGACAGAGACAACTTGCAGCTATTGTGTCTTACAGGAGAGGAAATGGTTGTGAAGAGTTTCATTAGGGCACCTCTCTTTTAGAATTGCAGTGAACACTGCCCCATATATCACACACTAGCCTCCAGAGAGAGCTTGTGAGTGAAAGAGAAAAGGAAAAGGAATAGACAGAGGAGAAGAGAGCAGAGGGAACGCTTATTACTTTAATTGATTATACTATAACGTTTCTCCACCACCATAGACCTAAAATTTTTTTCCTGTTTACCTAGTGTATAGTTCATTGAGTCATGTACATGTCCCCCAAGCCCTGCATGTCTGCACTGATACTGCTTATTTTCTGTGATTTGGGTTCTAGAGTATCCTCAGGAAAACTTGTCCATCTACCTTTCCCTCATATATCGATTTCAGGCTCCTGGAACATCCGCTAACAGCTTGCTCTGGACCTTTTTCACAATTTCTCTGACACCTTTGTTGAGAAACAGCAGCTTTAATAAATTAAAGCTTTGTAATGTCTGTGCTACTGGCATCATCAAACAGAATTGCAAAAATAATGACTTTTGTTTTGTTTTTTTAACAGGTTTCCTGAACACTCCCCTCATCTGCTATTGGTCGTCAAACATATAGTGCCATCCAACATAGTCTCATGACAAAATGTAATAATTTGTATGAGATGGCAAAATCTCAAGATATATTATGAATCAGCTTGTGCAAAAAGGTACGACTCTTGTTCCCTTAGAGGTTACAGTGAGGCACTTACAATGGGGCCAATGTTTGGAGGGTTTAAATGCAGAAATGTGAAACTTATAATTTTATAAAAGCACTTACATTAATTCTTCTGTTAATAATCATGTATTATTTGAGCTGTAAAGTTTTTAAATCGTAATTTTCATAGTCACTGTAGGGTTTTAGGGTTTGTTGACATTACATCGTCATGGCAATGAAGTTGTAAAATTGGCTATAACTTTACACAGAAAAGGTTAGTAAGCGATTTTATCACACCAAAATCATGTTAAAGTTTATGTCCTGTGGGTATACTTTAGTGAGTATTTTAATGTTTACAGATTGGCCCCATTCACTTCCATAGTAATTGCCTCACTGTATCCCAGATTTTTACTTCTTTTTTTTTTTTTTAACCCTTTAAGAAAAAAAATTATCATCAAAATATTAACAACTTCAGTCTTGACCAACAGAAAATTGGTATCGTTTGAAAGCTTAGAAGCTCTACTTTCCAAAGCATGCAGGCAGTATGATCAAAACTGAACAAATTCTTTGAAATTAGCAGACAAATCAGAAATGTTCTGTTTTTTTTTATTTATTTAAAAAATGTGGACTGTATATTTACATTTTACATTTACGTTTACATTTATTCATTTGGCAGACGCTTCTATCCAAAGCAACTTACAAAAGAGGAAAACATAAGCGAATCATCTTAAGGAGACATTTGTACGAAAAGTGCCATACTACAAAGTTTTACTAGTATCAGAATAGCATTCAAAACAGATTTTTTTATTTTATTTTTTGATAATAGAGCGACTAACCATTCCATTTATATTTAGTCTTTTCCCTCCAAAATGTTTGTTTTTAGTGGCAAGAAAAGAGATTAGCTGTCAGCAGCAATGGAATGACATCCGTGAATGTCATTTATAAACGTTACTAGGCAACCAGTAGTGGGAACACCCACTAGCGACTTCACCACCAGCCACTGGCGACCTGCAGCGACTAATGAAATTGGGTTGGTCCCATTTAAATCTCACAGTATTGGTTGAGCCAATGTTGCTATTTTTGGGTGGTCGGGATGCTATTTCACCCCAAAATCAAAAGAAATAAAAATGAAGTTGTATTTATAAAGAAATTCCCATTATTCTGAATAGTGTTAAGTAAAACATCTGGGCACATGATGGTCTTGAGAATATTGGCTTGAAATGTGCTTAATTCCAATGAAAATTATGTCACTATGCTAAAATCTTAATCTACCTATATATTATGGGATGAAAATGTCATCTAGACACATTTTTCTGTGAGATTCATGTACAAATATATCCTTAAGTGACTAAAATAGCTATAGCCATATGTAGAAAATCACATGATAATATTTGACTTCTTTAGGGTCTGTTAATTTGTATGCTTTTGTGCTGTATCTACACAGTGTGTGGCTTTACTAAAAATTTACAAAGGATTTGTCTGAAGGCCAGTGGTTGGTCATAATGTTTAATGACTCTACGTTGTGGCTTATTAAACACATTGGATACAGCCTAACAGAGAGGCAGGTCATTTGTATGCTTTTCACCAAGTCTCCCTCCTTTCATCCAGTGCTTGTTGAAAAGTAGTAGTGCATTTATTTTCCTGTTACAATGAGTGGCCAAGGTCTTTGTTCCATAACTACTATCATGTATTAATGCTAACGTGTTGAAATGTGGTAATGCCTTTAGAGATGTTCCAATACATTAGTAAACAAAATGTTCATTTGAATAATTATTCTCAGTTGGTGTAAGCTTGCGGATCATAACAATGACATCTTGATGGTAAGGATGAAGTCTCTCAAGGCCTTGTTGTTATTCAAGACACACATGTGGACACGGCGGGCCAGAGGTTTTTGGCTAAAAATAGTCTACTCTCCCTCCTGCTTTTCATAAAAGATCCCAAATTTTGTCTGTTTTCATCACATCGCACACTACGTTCATCCTTTTCTCTTCTTCTTATTCATCTCATTTACTTTCTGTGGTGTTTTTTTCTATCTCTCTATCTATCTCTTTCTATCTATCTCTCTCTGTTTCTGCTTGCCCTTTCTCGTACTGGAGCCGCTTCCCCATCTTGTCCTGTCCTGAATGTTGTTTTATTTAAGAGGACACGTCAACTGTGCTGTAGCTGTTGATTACAAGTGGCTGACATTGTTGATCTGTTTAATTTGTTTGCCATTGTATACTTTATTTGTCATAGGATTGAGGGAGGCAGTTTATCCAAGAGTCCGAATTTTTTCATATTGAAAACTGGAAAATTATTTGGCTTCAAAATGTCGGTGAACCTAAGATAGCTATACACTGTGTATACTGTCTTCTATTATTTTAAAAACATATCTTATGAAATGCTAGATAAACAGTAGTATGCTACATTGTTATTACAGAACCTTTTTACATTGCGGGCCATATTTTAAGAGCGCTAGCGCTGAGTGCAGCACTATGCCATAAGTCACAAGCTCAAAGTCAATGGGCATGGCCATGAAGTTTTGGTAGTTTCGTCTATGTAAGTCTAGGCGCAAGTGGGTTTGGCTAAATCATGCGTGCAAGGCGCTAATCGGATCAAGTGCAATTTAATTCAGAGGTTCCTCTCTGGCATCGTCTGCGTCATAGTCCATTTCCTGTCAAGCACTAGCGAAATAAACAAAGAGAGAACATTCATAAGAAGATGGTAGTGTAAATGTACTGAATGAAATGAATTTGAAGATTATAAATATGTACTTATATTATTTTGTGCATTAACTTTGTCCTTGTTAAATGGGACACGTTCCTTTTATACAAATGGAAAATGTGGTTCAGGATATGGATGTAGTCTATGTTAAATTACTATTAATTATTTAATTATTATTATTAATAATTTTCATCTACTGACACACAAATCATGGCTTGTATTAACAGTGAATGCATCGGAACGTATTCGCTTCTACCGGTCTAAAAACTAAATTAATTTATTGAAACATGAATTTTTTTTTACAAAAAATATTTCTAAGTTCAAATTACATTTCAAACTAAAATAAAATATAATCAAAATAGTGAAGTGGTCAAAAGAAATAATACCAAATCTAAACATTTTACTCTCTCCAACTTCTTCCACCCGACAACAGGTGGAAAAATACCAATACAAATTAGATCATAAATACAATTTTAAATATAAACATAGTAATAATAATAATAATAATTGAAAAATAAACCATGACCTGTAGATAGTTTAACACAAATCTCATAAATATATGTTTCAACAGTGATTGTCATGGACATAATTTGATGTGCCACTTAATTTTCAGAGTCTAAACAAGAATTGTATTACTATCTGCTGGTGGAACTTAATTTGAACTTTGTGTTGAAACCAGACACGCTTTTAAAAATGTCTTAGCGCAAAGACCTATTTCTCAGGAAAAAGGCAAATTGCGCTTTGCGCCACTTCATTACCATACAGTACACCCACAGTTTGCATGAACACATCCACAGCTAGCACAAACACTCCCACCCATGCCCACTTGCGCTTTGCGCTGGCAAATTGTGCTTAGAATTAGCACTCTCATGTGTAGCAAATTTCAGTTGATGTAGATGGGACATGAGTTAAAGTGCCTGCGTACCCCAAAATGAAATGTAGGAAACAGTATGTGTGAGCTTGAAATGAAATTAAACTGTCCTTATTCTACATTATTAAGTAAGGACATTTATAATGGAATTAGTCGCGTTCAACAACCAAAATAAATTTGATAAATGACAAATTACTAGATTATTTGTCTGAGCAAAATTCTTTACCATTAAAATTGTAATACAACGTCTCGTTGTATCAGCTCACAATTTCTACTGTAAGGAATTAGCTTTAATAAGGGAATTATGATTAATTCACTTACTGGAGTAATATTATTCTCATGGCTTATCAAAAATAATATTACACACATTTAGGTACGGTTATTTATCAAAATATACCACAGTCAAATTATCTTTGAATACAGACAAACTTTATTGCTATTCTAAACATAAAACTAATCTAACACATACAACATGAAACAGGTTGGTGAGTAGTGACAGAATGTGAAGTAAAGAAATTGAACTTTTTGGAGTCTGTTGACAATGCCTTAAGAACCATTTATCCTTTTTTGAGTCTAAATCGATTTGCAATCGGATTACCAAAAGTATTTAACTAATACACCAGCTCTTTGAGCAAAAGTCTGGAAATGTACTTGCATGTCGTTGCGTTTCCTTGTATTACTTTTCTTGTGTTGCTTGGTTCTTTGGCTCTTTGTCGAAAGTTCATTCCGTCGATGTCTTGGACTCTGTTATGATCGTGGATAGTTATTGTCTGGATGGCTGATAAAAATGGGCTTTGAAGCCAGGTCTTCTGCAAGGAGGACTCGCGACTCCTGTTGGGTGTGTGAACTGTAGATCTGAGAGTGAGAGGATTCCTCTGGACTTTTGTGTTCCGAGTTTTCCTTGGACTCGGAGGATTAGGAAAAAGCAAGGAAGCCAAAGAAAGTAAACCAAGCGACGGTTCCAAGAGAACGTTGCAAGAGAGTTCTCTAAGAGGCTCTCTTTCTTGGTAGGAAAGTTTTGAAATAAAATTGTCAGCACCCCAAAGGTGTCCTGAGCCAATCAGAAGTGGCTTTTCAAAGTCACATGGTCAACTGGTCTGTCCTTTTCAAAGTTGATTTACAATCCTTTGTGTGGAGGATTCTTTCGACTCCAAAATAGTGCATGTTTAATTGTGAACCTTTATATCTTGAAAATGGTACAAGAGACATGACATTCGTTGTCATCAAAATTTTCTATGTAACAAGCAAGCATTTTCATAGTAAATATGACATTCTTTCATGAATATTGTACGTGTAAGGAACAAAACATGAAAATCACACTGGTTAATTAATTGGTTTTACAACATGGATAAAACTTTACACATTATGAGAAACCTGATTCTCAGGGTATATTATCAAGTCTTGAATAGTTATAATTCTTAGTAGAATGAGATGAGTAATGCAAGAATAATGATTATACTTATTGATTTGTTAGTTAGAAGTGATTACAAATCACTACACATACCTTAAAATGTATATCAGGCTATAATCATTAATTTATCAGTTATAGGAGTGATCACAGATCATAGAGTCAATTTCAGAATTATCTAGTAAGGCTAAGTATGGTGTATATTTAATAGGGTCAAATCAGAAGTACTGGGACTTTGTATGAAGTGTTCATTCATTCCCTTTTAGCTGCTGTTTGCAGAATAATGAGGATCTCATGAGGATCTCACAAGGAAACCTTTCAAAGAAAACCTGCTTTTGCTCTGTGTGGAAATTCAGAAGGTCATGCTGAGGGTTTAAGTTTGTGGAACAAGGAGGGATCTTCTTTATTGGTCAAATATATACCATTACAAACCCAAGTTTGAGATTAAGCAGGCATGGGAGAGTCTCCTTCTGCGATTTAGGCGCCATGGATTCATTTTTATGACTCTCTAATGGCTTGGTGGGGGATCCCTCTGATCTGTGGAATGTGGTGTTGTGTTCATTTAATGGCTTTGTTCTTGGATAATCCTACACATGCGAATTGGATAAGTAGTACATAGCTACAAAAATAGAGCCCTGCATATTAAATTTAGCAAGTGGTGTCTAGTTATTTTACATTTTTAATGTATCTCAAGTATCTTTTTTTGCCAGCCCAGCCCAGTGCTAGGTGAAGTAGCTTAGTGATAGCAAGTAGAATACTTCACTGTTTTACCAGACTTGCACATGTCAGTCGTCCACGATTTTGGTTGAGTTTTTTTTTTTTTTGCAGTTTAAAACATAATTTTTATTTAAGGTTAGATGCATAGGGAGTTTTGATTCTGATGGTATAAGATCAAAAGCATTGATGACAGATGTCAGACATTCAGCACCACACATTACATTGTTGCATGATGTTTTTTTAGCAAATGAGGTCAACCTTGCTAACAGTGTCAAATTTTACATAAAAAAGCACCTTGAGCTGACTGCGCAATTGCACAGATTATTAACCGCAATGCTCGAAGTCAGCCGGCAATGCCATGCTGCAATGATATGCAATTCCAGGCACAGAACCGAATGCTATTTTTGCATACCATGATGCAATGAGGGGGGGAGTTTTCAAGTTATGCAGTTATATCATATCTAGCATTCCCATCTCAATTGGTAAGCCATTTACCAATTGACATGTACAAATATAACATGTTTAATATAAGGGAGTTGTTTTACAAAGATATTTGTGGTAAACAGACATATTTTCATTTTACCTTGTGTGAATTGTATCTATGCATTAGAGAGGGGGTACGCAAAATGATGTTGAATGTTTGAAGGTGTACGCCACTGTAAAAAGTTTGGGAACCACTGTTCTAGACAGACCAAATCCTACAGTTTGTTTTAGAATCCAAAGATATGTGGTCTAATGAGTTTTAGAAGTTTTGGGTTATTCTTATGAAACCTGTCAGTAAAAATAACTTGGGCTTTGTTTCTCAATAACAATTTATCTTAACGGTTAAGAGCATTTTCAACAAGCGATTTTATGAACGTTCGTAATTTTTTAGTGCGTTTCCCAAAACTGCTCTTAACATGAACGTGCTAGGATGCCCTTTAAGTGCTACTTAATATAGACACTGTCCAAACACATGGAGTCCTGAAATGTGAGCGTATAGTGCAGCTCGTCATTGCAAATTCATTATGTTTGTTGTGTAACTTTAAACATTTTTGTAATTTACCTCGCTGGAAATATTTAAATATATTTTCTTAAATGTACAACTTAATTCACCACATAATTGCATTTTGTTTTGCAATAGTTTTGTGCATTTTAGTTGTGTGATATTTTAATTTTACATAATCACTGCTTTGTTCATCAGATGTGCATTTTAATATTTTGTTTAATAAAATTGCTCTGTGGGTCGAGATTAAAGCTTCCTGGATCAGTGAAGACAGCGGAGGCCCTGTGTATGATCCTGCTAATGATTACAAGCATTAATTGAATATAATGAGGTTCACAGTGTTGTTGCGGAGCGCAAAATAAGGAGATGTGTGGAAGCTTAGCTTTAGGGACATTCACCAATCAAAGGGAGATCTGCTCTTTACTCCCAAAAGTGATAATGGTAACAGCAATGCTACACAACATGTGCGGTACTATATAACGCATGGTGCGGGCGAGAGCGCCTTTAGGTGTCGGAGAGGAAGAGGAGATGAGGATGAGGAGTCAATATACTGTGCGGATGATTTTCATGCACGGCAGTAAGTTATTAACTTTTTTCCTTCACTCTCTTATTGTAATTTTTACAGTTCTCTACAACAATCATGCCACTGCTTTGTTGTTACCAACTTGTGCACAAATAATTTTTATTTGTTTACTTATTACTTTATCTGCTCATCCAATATTGACTAACCATTTTATGCATTCATTCATTCATTATTATCATTATTATTTTCATCCTTTTTGTTTTTTTTTACTGGTTATGTATACTGATATTAAATGAGCATAAAATGTAGCTATAGATTTTTAAATTGTATCAGATGTAATTTTGCATAGGTCTGCATCCTTATGATGGTCTTAGCACTGTACGAGTACTCCGGAGCACTCATTGATCTACTAGCATTTTCAAGAACTACTTAAGTTACGATGCTTTTGGGAAACGGTCTGCAAAACTAAGATGAATTGTAAGATGAATTTTACGATCTACTTTGGCTAACGATGCTTTTGGGAAATGAGGCCTCTCAAATAATAAAAAAAAAAAACAGCAAAATGGATTGATCGCATAGAATCAGTCTGTATGTGTAAAATAAATTACTGCAAACATGTAAATTACTTGTGTTTGTGCCACAGGCCTAAAAGTTTTTTTCTGAAATAACCTGATATACGCTGTCTTCCCTTTGGCATGAATTTCTCACTGAAAAGAGTTTTGCAAGTGCGATGGGGAAGGCGGGTCTACATGCTTCTAGTAACCAATCAAATGAGGTTTTCCTTGACCAGTTTACCCTGACCTGTATAAACCAATGATAATTCAAACTAAATATTATTAAAATATCCTACTGAACAGCAACAAGAAGAAACATTTGAAAACCAAATTGAGAATCACATTTATATAAATTAACCAATATTTAAATTTAACATTTAAGAGAGGAGAGATACCCAAAGGAACAACGCTGACTCTTATGAAGTAGAAGCTGTCTGTCACAATGTTAAACCAATCAGGTCAGAGTAAACTGGTCAAGGAAAACCTCATTTGATTGGTTATTAGAAGCAGATAGACCCGCCTTCCCCTCACACTTTCAAAACTATTTTCATTGAGAAAGTTGTGCCAGAAGTGTGATAGCAACAAAAAAGAAGATGGAACCGTGTATATCGGATTATTTCAGGAAAACATTAAGCCTATGGCACAAACACAAATTTAAATTTGGAATTTACATGTTTACAGTAGTTTATTTTATTCATACAGGCTGATTCTACGTGGTCAATCCATTTAGCTGTTCATTACACCCTTTCTTTGATTGCATATCGCTGATTGCTGGTTTGCAATGTTTTTGGCCATGTTTAGGTGCAAAAAAAAGGTCGTCAGAAGAATACAGACCATATTTACTTCACAACACATGAATTTCACTTATGCAAAGCATTTAAGTATTGCTAATATTTTTTTCTTACACTTTCAACTTAATTTACACCTTTACAAAACTTTCTGTGCACATGTAATTTATTTTATGCTAGCAATTTAATTTAAGCTTTTACAAATCTTACTGTGTGCATGAAACTCATTTAGGCACTATTTTACCTTCATACTGTAGAGTCTGCAGCGAAGGGCAGGTGATTATGGGACATATTAATTTCAGGGTTCTAATTCAGTGTGCATGAGAGTATGTGTGTCTGTGTGTGTGTATGCATGAGTGTGTTGCAAGTATATATGAAACTGTTTGGTAAAAAGCAGCAGGTGGGTGGTCGGATTCATTTTCTGCAGTATCGTATTCTTCCAAAGCTGAGTCAGAACATGGGCTAAAATTCCACCCACACATGCTCCCTCAGAAACACAAACACATTTAATTACAAACAAATGCAAACTCACAAGTACATGTACACAAAAATACACAAATGGAGTAAGAGAATGGGATAAATAGGGCTGCCATTCACGTCTGTTTGATCTTGGACTTAATTCCTTAGCACACGATTCCACCACCAGAGATTATTATAATTTCAGCTGAACATATCACATTAAACCTGTTACAAATTTTGATATAACCAATTATTAGATTGAGGCCGGGGTCAAGATTTTACTGCAGCTCACGACTCTACAGCCAACACTGAACATTTTATTTTCTGCTACATCATAATTTTCTGTTAAGCTGCTTAACAGAATTTAACATGGTATAGTGATGGTATCAGATATTCGTTTGCATTTCTCATACCATAGTATTATCGTGGTAATCCAAGGTAAGTCAAAGAATCTACCCATACAAAAAAGTATGTGGTGGTACTATCATGCAGCAATAGTATCTGATGGTAGTACCATGCTACTTTGATCTCGGGATTCATTTTATCAGGCATCTCATCCAATCAAAATACAGCCCCCGTTTTATAAGCTTACTCTGCTGTCTCTCATAGTTGGAATACTTCCATTGTTTTCACCCCCCCTCCACCCCATCACCACCAGTTTAGGTCCCATCCTCCTGCAGTTTCCGACAGTTCAAGCAAGTATCTGAGCACTGAACCATAGGATATAAGTGATGATATAAGTATTTTTACATTTGTATTAATCCCAATAATCCTGAGTCTTTTCTGATAGAACAACCATGGTACATGTCCAAAATAATCGGGGTACATGCCCAATAACATGGTATTATAATGTTTTGTATGTAATGAATTGCTATTTGCCTCTTCAGCATTTTTAGAACACAAAGAGGAGGATGCTGTGGAAAAAAACTACTGTACCCAGAGCGAAGTGCATGTGTGTGTGTTTGTGTGTGTGTGTGGGTGGGTGAGGCATTAGCTTCCTAAATATGCATTATAATATGCAGAACTGACTACAGCTTTTGGGAAAGACTTTTAAGTATTTTCATAATTTTTTTTTATCTTCTTTGTGTGTGTAGAATGGCCAAAGAGTTTTCTTGTTTGTGTACACACATTTATGCATGTGTGTGCGATGCATGGGTGCGAAAACGAAAGGTTTTTGTGCGGTGATCCGTTTTAAGCATCAGGGTCACATAAACAGTCTGTTTTTAGCTCCCAGGCAAGTTTAACACTGAATTAATGTCCTCCTACAGTTGATAATATGTGTTTGTTTGTTTTGTGTTCTCATGACAGAATATGTGGCCTTTTTTCATGTGTAAGTGCAAGGCATGTGTTGCGTGTAAGCGAGTGAATCAGCGTGTGTGTTTGTGTGTGTATTGTATGTGAGTGTGTGTGAGCTGGACTGGAGCAGTGCTTGAAAGACTTCAAAGCCACTAAATCAGTTGGAAACTTTAGGTGTGTGTGTGTCCCTCTCATCTCTCACTCAGCAGATAGTGTGCTCTCTTATGCACAGAACCACATCATGTTCTCAGTGAATAACTGAGCAGTGCTCTCTCTCTGATGCTGAATATTCAATTATGTGTAATGCTGGATTGAATATTCATGTGCTTTTTTCTGTAAAAGGGCGCTCATAGCTTTGGTCTCCACTCTCACGCAGATGGAAGACGGAGAATGTAAGGCCAAATATAGGTTTGTGTGTAGAAATTGCTGTAGGGCAAGCTCATTTTGAAAGGACACAAAGCAACTGTACTGTCTCAGGGAATTTTAATTTTTCTGGTTAAAATATGCAGTATATATAAATCCTGAATATATACAGTTGTTGTAAATCAGAAGATATAGTAAAGATATATTTATTATATTAATGTAATATATATATATATATATATATATATATATATATATATATATATATATATATATATATATATATTAATCCAGATATATAGTTATAAAGCTGAATATGTGTATTTTGTTTCAAATCTGAAAATCTGAATATAATTATGTGTATTTTGTTTCAAATCTGTTTCAAATCTAGTATACTGTATATTCACATTTGAAACAAAATACACAATGTATAATTATATTCAAATTTATAAATATATATTTGGATAAATAACTACATAACAGATTTTCAACTATGTTCAGTATTAATAAATACATAATTTGATTAAATAATTTTTGATTTTATATTTTGATTTGACATATTTGACATATTTTAATATATTATTATATTATTTGGTATGCCCCTGTTGGTTTTATGACTGCATGCCTTCAAATTGAAATAAATAAATAAATATATATATATATATATATATATATATATATATATATATATCCTGAATTATACAGTTGTTATAAATCACAATATATAGTGTATGCAGTATATTGACATATTCAGATTTGCAACAAATCAGCATTTATAAATATGTAAACTAAATATCTTGAATAATAACTATACTCTAGATTTGCAAATATTTGTTCAGGGTCAATAAATGTGTATTTTGATTAACACACACACACACACACACACACGCACACACACACACACACACACACACACACACACACACAATTTGAAATGTTTTTCAAATTTACTATTTGATTAGTAATGTAGTGCATTTTGTGTGCATTCCAGTCTCTTCGCTTTTTTCTTTAGCCTGTCTTCATTTCACACACATACACCTCAACACATCTGTCTTTCTCTCCTGAGTGTAAGAGATATAAAATTCATGTCATACATGCAATAACCTAATCTACTGAATGGGCGGCCAATATCACTTCCCCTGCCCTTCAATTCAATTGAGCATTATACTTGTGCTCTCACAGGCAGTCTGAAATCCAGCTGTCTGCCACAAGAGAGAGAGAGAGAGATGTGGTGATATCAACACAGTGTCACTGGGTTTAAGCATGGAGGAAGTGTGATTGTGTGCATTGCTGTCATTGTTAATTTGCTGGTATGGAAGATTTTGGATGAATCCTGCTGTTTTTCTGTGAGTGCACACTTGCCCTTGATGAACAGGGATACTTTGATGTGATTTCTCTCTCTCCCGCACACTTCCTATATCTTTGCCTTCTTGATATGCCTTCTGTGATAATAAAGATGATCTCTATATGTCAGTTTTGTGGTTTCCTTTTCTTTGTACCTCACAATGTTTTGAAAGAATTAGCATAATGCATATTGTAACAAAAAAGTACCAAAAATTGCCTATTTTTGCCATGTTAGACATGGTGCATGGCAATATCATGTCAACTCAGTTCAAGTCATTTTTCTTTGTATAGCGCTTTTAAAAACACATAGTATCAAATCAGCTTTACAGAAAATTAAGATGTAATATATATATAGTTTTTTTAACACCTTGTAAACACCATGGTACATGAATATGGTAAGCATTCATTACCATTATATTACCACGACACCAAAACCTGTTACCATGCAGTTTAGATTAGACCCAAAATATTCCTAGTCCAAATGTTTTCTCATGGATTGTCCTTAGATGGTGAGACAGATCTATTGGCAAGATATGCCCATCTTCACAGCAGGACACGGTCTGCCATAAGTCAGTGACAAAGCTCAAGTCATTTAGAAAATGGATAATTGAGTTAGCCATAATTTCCAAGGGTGCTGGTGTGAAGTGGGATTTACTGTAGCACAGGCACTGTGCCAACTATCTGCTGTAATGGCTTAGCTATCTTAGTTTGCCACCCTTGGGTTGCTTGTATTCACTAATGGTTTATATGGCATTGTAAATTGTAAACGCACTAATAAAAATGTTCTATGCTGATATCGATTTCTGATTATCTGCCTGTCTCAGTTATTAGCCTAATGAAACACTGAAACAAAAAGCAAATTTTTGACTCACATTAACATTTTTGACTCACTGAATTATGAATAGCCTCTTGTTCGGCACACATTAAACTGGTCCGATTTCTTAATTTATTGAATGTTCTTTTCTCACATTAACTGAATTATGAGTAAAGCTGGTCCCAAACTCATCATATTCCTATGTCAAGCTTTAGGGGGTGTAATAAAATTATTTGTGTTTAAATATTAATGTAAATCCTCCTTGTGAAATTCTTGCAGTGCAAAATTTACACCTTGCATGTTTGCAATTATCATCCAATTAAAAGTAATTCCACAAAAGAGACAATTTTTTTCATACATAGCACAAGTTTTAGGTTAATTGTGCAAATATATTTCCACTCCTTTTTGACAGGAAATAATCAGCCCTGATTATCGGCAATCATATTTGAAACAATCAGTCAATGTCCAAAATTGCTTATAATTGCTTTTGAATTGTTGTTTTTGACAAAATATTGTTGCATCTCTATTGGAAATGTATTGTTTGTAAAGCAAAAATATTTGAAAAGTGCTATACAAAATACATTTAAATAAAAAAATACTCAAATGCACTGAAACATACTGAAAAAATTATCATAAATACTGTATATATAACAAAAAATATTTATCTTAATAAAATAAAAATAAAAATATTTATGACTAATTTTGTATTTCACAGTTTTTCGTCCAATCAAATGCTCTACAGATTGAAAATGTCCCTACCCACGAATACCTTCAACAGACAAGCAAGTAGCAAATCATGGTTCGTGGCCCTGACACAATGAAATCGTATTGGCTTTCATAAATAAAGAAGAAGAGGCCTTTGATATGTCAATACGTCTACACAGGACAAAAAACTTCGTTTTTCAAGCCCTTTCATGGGATCTTTATCCAGTGTTGTTTCCTCTGACTTTTGCAATGTGTTTGCAATTTCTGTGCACTGAAATGTGCAGAACTGATCAGAAAATATCAGAAAACGTCTGATTCCACTCCAAATTGGTTGTTGCCACTCAAATTGGTCGTGATCCACTCCAATTTGTCGTTTCCTTTGATTGCAGTTATATTAGGCCATTACTCTACACTTTATTTATTTTGTATTTGGCGACATGACGCTATTTGCTCTTTGATTCAATTTAGCATTTGATCCGTCTTTCTTTTGGCCGACTCATCTTATTGGCTTTAATCAGTCTGTTCTGTGATTGGCTGGAGCTCATGAATGAAGGCTCAGATGTGTGTTCCCTGGAGATATACTGCCTGAGGACATTTTGTTTTGAGAGAAGTGTCTGCTGATTGTTCCAGACATTGTACTGTTTCTATGTTCTAAAATCACATAAACGTTGCAGCCTATGGGCGCGCTGATGAATGACAGCTTGATTTCAATAAACCATTAATATTGCTGTTCGTTAGTTTTGCACCTACTCCTTGTAGTTATTTTCAGTGCAATTCAGCCATTTCTGGAGATCGAGTTGAGGATTAAATTCACCCTTCAAATTCACTGGATGGTTTTATAAGAATTCTTGGCTGCAGATTGGTTGCAGTACTGTACAGCTGATGCCAGCGATGCATTTGGGAGTTCATATCATCGCACATCATTGCACAATACAGCTGAGATGTGCCTTTCTCTCTCTCTCTCTCTCTCTCTCTCTCTCTCTCTCTCTCGCGCTTTCTCTAAAACAATTTCCATTATTGTCACAGAGTGTGAGAAGAATGTTTAGATCCCTCATTACCTTATATAAGCACTTCAGTGTTTGCCTACCAGTCCACATAAGTGTATGTATGTGTCTGCACTGTAGGCAGGGGCATTGCAATTGTGTGTGTGTGTGTGTGTGTGTGTGTGGCCCCACTTTTAGCCCACTTATCTGAGTGTTGGACCTAGTTAGAATCACTTTGTTACCTGATCAAGCAGATTGCTTTCCAAATACACATTTCATCTGTACTATAAAATCACTCTTCTAATCGTACTATAGCTAAAATTACTGTAACGAACACAGCAGGCAAACGCGTTCCTGGGTGGTGGATAGGCCTGTCGTGATTATTTAATAATCTACTGAAATATTTTACTATTGCATAATATAATATAATATAATATTCAGGTTTGCTGGGTTCCAAAAACAATGTAAATTTAAAATTGACTAAGACTAAAATTGAACAAAAATATTTTCTGTGCACTATTTTATATAATATGTTAAGCATTATATAATGTAATAAAGTGTGTTTATATAAAAAAAAATATTATAAAGCAATATCTATGGTTTATATTGAAGATATACCTGCATATAGGCCTTATACCATCTTGCATAATGGTATAAAATCATTGTTAGATCACATTTGGCCTCTTTTACAGCGGTTCCACTTTAGAAATTAAAAACTATAACAATGAGGTGATAACAATGATGGTGGTCCATGAAATATTATAATTTATGGAAAATCCTATGTTTGTTCTAATCCCCCGAACTTGTTGAAAATCTAAAGATGCTTAAATCCCCAATAATGTATAGGAAAAGGGATATTTCAACTCTACAAACAGAACTTTTAAGGCATTTTCAGATCAGTTTGAAGGCTATTGAAAGGCCATCTATCTAACTATTGAGGACCTTTTGAAAGTTATTTTCTGGGATGCCAAAAGAACCCAGAAGTGCTGCAGAGCATTTGCTTACAAATATTGACTTCATCTATATATAAATATAAGGGAGTACACTTTTGTTACAATGCTACATCAGGAATCATGAGTTTGTACTTTCATTTGTTTTAGAGAGTTTCTTTTGAACGCTCTCTTCATTCCATAAAGTGATTAGTGAGTTTTGTGGTTGCTTCATCCTTGTGCCTCATCCACGATTGCTCGTGCACGTGTGCATAGTGAGATGCACAAACTTCCACTGACATAGTTCCAATATTAGAGTAAAGTTTACATATGTGCTCTTAACAACCAGATGCATTTACACTTTGTAGAATCACATCCTGTCAGGTATGAGTATCAGATTGCTATCCATCTCAAATGCATCTTGAAGGGCATTTACATGAGAATAGTCTCTGAGAATAGTCTAAATGCCTTGTTATAATCTGATTGTTATCCTATCAGTGAAAACGCAGGAAGTGACTAAGTGTAGATACCCCCTCAATGGGCTGATATTAAAACGCCTACCTTTGCTGGCTCATGTTAAAAGCGCATTTCTGAAACAGGATGATTCGCTATAGTTTTAGCCCCCATATATTATATAACACAGACAGTTGCGTATTCTGTCAGGTGTAAGGATGTAGTCCTAAAATATAATATGATACAAGCTAATTTTTGCTCTTTAAACTGGCTTAATGTTGTATCCCAAAGGCAAATCAGTGTGGGACATCAGTACAAGCAAATTAATATTCATGAGCTCAGCCTTCTCCATGTTATGATGACACAACCCACTCTTCTTGCCTCCCCAACTCTAAAACGTGTTCCCATGCCACTGTCTGTAGGTGGTTAGTAACAGCTATTAAAAAGTATTTCATCTCTGGATATTAAAAAAGAAGCTATTTCAGGAATCGTAACAGCAGTTTTCAAGAGCATTTAACAGGATTGCCTAAAAGTATTCTCTCAATAGTCTTAATAGCTTGAAGAAACACTCTTCCCATCAGTGCATAACCCACCAATGTAATTCTGAATGTTTACTAGGCCTCCCCTTGAGGCAGCTGCACCAGGTTTCTCTCGCTCCTTCTCCCTCTCTCTCTCTAAACAGACATAGGTACAAGCACATAATCTTTCTCAACACGTTCTACATATATGTACACATGCATGCACACACACTAACACACACGTCCATATGTCATATATCTCTTGGGTACATGTAGTTGACCTGAATTTGTTGTGGTCTAATGCTGGAATGATGTCACAGGCAGCTGTAGAATGTTCAGTCACATGTCAAGCGTGTGAGTTCCCTGGCGACGCTCTGCGCGGCTTGTCTTGTTAACTCAGACACTCAGAGCATCTCTGAGAATAGTCTAAATGTCACCGGATCAATGAGTGGGTGACGTGATCGGTCCCGCTCTGCTCCAGGTTGCTCTTCATCTAATAAATAGGGTTGTTATATCGAATGAATTCATTTTCTAAAGCCTGAGTTGATCCTTTATGCTTGCTTCCCATGGGCTCCTATCACAAGTCTCTGCGGCCTCACGCTGCACTGTGATTGGCTGTATTGTTCCATTTATTTGAGTCCTGATTGGCCCTCCAGGTTTGCATTATTTGCCAAGAAACAGCGTGTGAAACTAGGCAAACAGTAGATTTTTATTGATATGTGTTAAGAAAGATGAAGTTGTTTAATTATTCTCTGTTCCTATGATTATAATTCATACTTGGATAAGGAAACATCTGCACAAATGTAACGTGAGTATATATATATATATATATATATATATATATATATATATATATATATATATATATATATATATACACGTTTGGAATAATGTACAGATTTTGCTCTTATGGAAAGAAATTGGTACTTTTATTCACTAAAGTGGCATTCAGCTGATCACAATGTAAAGTCAGGACATTAATAACGTGAAAAATTACTATTACAATTTGAAAAAAAATGTGAACTATTTCAAAGAGTTCTCATACTTTGTAAATCAGTTGAATGCCGCTTTGATGAATAGTCATTACTGATGTAAAAAACAGCACCATCTATATTTTAAAAAAGTATTTTTTTAATAAAATCTAGACACGCCCCATTTCCAGCAGCCATCACTCCAACACCTGATCCTTGAGTAATTATGCTAAATTGCTAATCTGGTACTAGAAAATAACTTGCAATTATATCAAACACAGTTGAAAGATATTTGTTTCGAAAAATGAATACCCAGATACAACAAAACAAGAGGATATGTACATCAGAGACTCTAGTTTGAGAAATAGACACCTCAAATGTTCTAAGCTGACAGCTTCATTGAATTCTACCCACTCAACACCAGTTTCATGTACAACAGTAAAGAGACTTAGAGCTGCAGGCCTTTTATGGGAAGAATTGTGAAGAAAAAGTCACTTTTGAAACAGAAAAACAACAAGAAAAGTTTAGAGTGGGCAAAGAAACACAGACATTGGACAAAAGATAATCGGAAAAGAGTGTTTTGAATCTTAATCCCATTGAGCTTTTGTGGGAAACAGCCCGACAAGACAGCCACATCTATGTCAAGTGCTACAGGAATCTGGACAAACTGACAGCTTGAATGCCAAGGATCTGCAAAGCTGTCATTGCTGCTCATGGAAGATGTTTTAATGAGAACTCTTTGAAGCAGTTTAAGAAGTTCTGATATTATTTTTTCCAAATTGTAATTGTCACATTATTAATGTCCTGACTCTACATTGTGATCAGTTGAATGCCACTTTGGTGAATAAAAGTACTAATTTCTTTCCATAAGAGCAAAATCTGTACATTATTCCAAACTTTTGGCCACAAGTGTATTTATATATATAATAAAGTTCTCAAAATGAACGTGTTAACACGTGAATTAATTAAATGCATTTATTGTTCTTAATCACGATTAACACATTTACCATTAATACAGAATAAACCAGCATAAACACTGGTTGGAAGGGCGGAAACTTTGGGATTTGTCTGCCCTGAGTAATTACACAGAAGTAGACACCACAAACACAAAAAGCAGTGAGTGATTCAGTGTCAGTGATGAAGTGATGGGGAAAGGAGAAATTTGTTGTACAAAACCAGCCTAGTTGGAACTTGTGAGAGAAATCAAGTATTTTTCAGCCTAAGTAAGGCACATTTTAATTACCACAGAAGCATGCCAAGTCTTTACTATAACCAAAACGCAGAATGAGACGATTTTATCTGCAAGCGCTTTTCATGTGGAGTGCAAAGCGACAGTTGATGCTGACGCCCTGATGCAAAATCATGAACTCGGCTTCACGGTTGCTGTAACAAAGCAGATAGCCACAGTCTGCCAGCTGATTTATATGGTGGAGGATGAGTTTGAGATTTATTTTATAGATAGGCTTATTCAGTGGCCACCCGTAATCCAGTTTAACCAGTCACTAAATGCACTGAAATAGTGCTACGCTGTATTAAAATTAAGTTACAGCCTTTTTTCAGCACAAACACAAATTAGGCTTATTATAGATGCACCTTATTCACAAATATTCTACGCTATTTGCCTGCCGCAATGAACATTGTGCTATAACCGTCCACAGAAAGCAGGCGGTCAACAGATTTTATTAAAATAGATGTTTATGTACATTTTTAGTGGTCAGGGCAGTAGTAACTCATTAAATGAGGATCAAATGATGGAAAAGAGCTGCTATATATCCAAACACAGTGTAGGTAACCACACATTTAACATTTTAAAGAGTCCATTCAGAATGACAGAAAATGGAAGTGGCAAAGGCTTCAGGAGAGGCAAGGTGAAAATATCAAACAGAATGTCACCCGTTGCTAAAGGGGAGTTAAAAACTAACTTCTCTACAAAAGAAAATGCAAATAAACAACATAAACCCATTCTAACACCCTCTCTAACTAAAAACAGGAGAAACAAATCAAGATAAAACAAAATGGCATCCACCTCCCTAGTACTTCCTTATTTTAATTCTATTTACAAAAGTTATAATAGTTTCTAAATAATAATAATAATAAAAAAGATTAAGTGTTCAACAACAATAAAAGACTGGAATCACCCACAGTCAAATTGGTTCTAGCAACAGTTACCTACTAAAACCAACAATCATACACTCAAACAAGAGCAGTACAACATGTCTGACACAGGAGAGGGGAAAGAGCCAATGCAGAGAGGTTCTACTGGGATTTATTCCTGAAGTTCTTTTCCATACCAACCAATCCCAACAGAGGACTGATTAGCAGTCATAACTGCAGACACCTGATTTTGGTCAGCCTGCAAAGAGAGAGAAAAAGAGGCGACAAAACAGGAACACACACAGGGAAGTAGAACTCCACAATTGCAGCAAAACATCATACATCCATGGATGTAATTATACAAGAGGACAAAAAATAAGAACAAAAAAATGGGGACGTAACAGTACTATAGCACTCAGAACTGACCCTGAATTAGTGCATTTAGCACTAAATAATTCCTTTAGTGAATTGGGTGCTAATACATGATTAGTGAATTTCCCCTGTTTCTGAAAAACGGTGTCTGAGAACAGTAAATAAACCATGCCAACAAAAGCTTCCAGCAATCATTATATTGTCATGAAGTGAGAACTGGAATATTACACTGTAGGTATGATTTCAAAGTGTGCAGAATATACATTTCAAATATGCTAAATCATTCATTAGACAAACATAACAGCATTGAACCTGCATAATAATGTTTGATGTGTGACATTGTGTACAGTATGTTTATGGTTGCACTCTGCACAAACGATCCTCCATTCTATCAAATGGGGCACTAAATCACATTTTCCACCTCACTGAATATTTATGCAGAGTTCTATTCTTGTTGCATTTCTATTGCATATTGCAGCTGCATTAAATGCACATGTGCTTTCTTTGTTTAGCTTTATGTCTCTCTCTTTCTCTTGCTTGTTCAGATGGAGGATGTTATTGCCAGGATGCAAGATGAAAAATATGGCATACCTATTCGTACAGTGAAGAGTTTCCTATCCAAGATTCCCAGTGTCTTCTCTGGTAATTCTCCTACTCTGTTTTCTTTACACTGCAGTTCCTTGCTGGCACTGAGAAAGTAGTTCTCTGCAGGAGCCAGTGCCCCACAGCAAGCTTGCAGACCAGTGCAATAAAAACTCTGCCAGAACTCTGTGTTACTGCACCAGTCACTGACCCCTGCATGTCCTGATCTCTGTTGTTAGCCTGATCTCTATCAAAGGTCTCTGGCCAGCAGAGTTCTAGCTGAGAGCAACAATACATTCTGGGTATGAAGAATGGGTAGGAGATGATTTTACTTGGATCCTTATTTATTCAGATTTAAAGGTGCACTCAGTAATTTTTGTTTATGGTGCCCTGGCAGTTAAAGTAGTTGTCTTTGACTTATATTACTAACACTTATAAGCATGGACAATTACCAATAGCACTGTAGAAATGTGTGATATGCAGTTAGCAATGAGTAATTTGTTTAATTTGGGTAGTTCGAATTATTACAGTATCATCAATTATATAAGTACAGTAATCAATTATTTTGGGAAAACAAAAATCACAAACATTCACCAAAATTATATTTGCTCAGGATAGATTATTACAGTATTATCAATTATATAAATACAGTAATCAAATACTTTATAGAAAAAATCACAAAAATTCACCAAAATTATACTTTCTAATTTTAAAGACAGTATTTTTATTTTATTTTTTAGAATTTTATTGATTAAGTAGTAAGCCATAATAATTTAGCATATTGTAATAATCTCAACTGTAGTATGTCTGTCTGTCCTCTGGGAAGTTATAAGAACATTCTGAAAGTGATATTTTTTTTCCATGTATAACTTGCACGTGGAGTGAATGAATGAGTGGACATCTCCTATGTTTTAGCGTAGTGAGTGGAGTTTTCAGACGGTCCCTTACATCTGCGAAACCGAATGTCCAACGAATGTCGAACGTCAAACTTTACCGCGCTAAATAAATCAGTGAGGCCAACAGCCGGCCATCCAGCTGGATAGTTTTATGGGAGAGACGGAAGAGAAAGCAGGCAGCAGCGTCACTGTCGCAGAATATTGAACATATGTTCAAAAAGACAAAACAGGGTACGGCTGTTATACTTGGTAAGCAATTTGACAACATTGTAGTAAATATTTTCAGTGCATCGAAAAGCGTGCTCGTTAAGATACCAGCAGACAAGCTAATCCAGCACAAATTAGTTAGTAAAAAGTCACCAAAATGAAGTATTTGAACCTCATAATTAAATTCAAAATGAGGGGAAAAAGTGCAAAAATGTCCACTTTAAAAAAAAAAAAGAACCCCCCTTCTACTAGGCTGGCTACGGGCCTGTGTTACTTAAAAACGTTGTCTATACGTAGCTTAATAGGTGCGCTTCATTTTTCTGACCAACAGATGGCAGTAAATTGAACAGTGTACAGAAGATTTGATAAATTAACCCAATTTCAATATATTTGTAATGAAAAACCCATTACTTCAAAAAGCTGAGTTTTTTCATACAAATCATAACACAAAACCAACAAAAAAAACAATGACTGCCTCAAACAACTAACATTTAATTAGAGCTGGTTCCACCCACAACAGTAAAGGAAGGTAAGTGTTAAATAAAAATATTCTATAATTAAACTTAACGTAACGCAACGTGGAGGACCTCATAAGGCAGTCCAACTGTAAAATATTTTTTTATTTTTATAAGGCTAGCCAACAGATATGATTATATTCTTCATCTTATGAGATTGTATGTGATTTTAAAGTGTATTTCTCAACAATTCTAATGCTTGGGGGTAAAACTTTTTTTTATGAGGAAATATTACTGAGTGTAACTTTAATTCTAATAGCCAAGAACAGCTGTAAAAACACAGTTAATGGATTAATCAGGGTTATTTTCAAACTATTATCTATGAACCACATCTGTGCCATGCCAATTTTTAAATAATGCTGCAAATTAATACAAATAATTGTCAATTAATTTTTGCAAACTTGGGAGAGTTTTGAGTTGATGTCTAAAATGTAAACTCATAATTAGTAAACTCCGTAAAAAAAAAAAAAAAAAGTCCTCAATTTCAACTGCTTTTATTTTCAGCAAATTTAACATGTGTAAATATTTGTATGACCATAAAAAGATTCAACAACTAAGACATAAACTGAACAAGTTTCTCAGACATGTGACTAACAGAAATGGAATAATGTGTCCCTGAACAAAGGTGGGGTGGGGGGTCAAAATCAAAAGTAACAGTCAGTATCTGGTGTGGCCACCAGCTGACTGCAGTGAATCTCCTCCTCACGGACTGCGCCAGATCTTGCTGTGAGATGTTACCCCACTCCTCCACCAAGGCACTTGCAAGTTCCTGGACATTTCTGGGGGGGAATGTCCCTAACCCACACCCTCTGATGCAGCAGGTCCCAGACGTGCTCAATGGAAATTGAGATTCGGGCTCTTCGCTGACCATGGCAGAACTCTGACATTCCTGTCTTGCAGGAAATCACGCACAGAATGAGCAGTATGGCTGATGGCATTGTCATGGTGGAGGGTCATTTCAGGATGAGCCTGCAGGAAGTGTACCACATGAGGGAGGAGGATGTCTTCCCTGTAACTCACAGCGTTGAGATTGCCTGCAATGACCACAAGCTCAGTCCGATGATGCTGTGACACACTGCCCCAGACCATGACAGACCCTCCACCTCCAAATCGATCCAGAGTACGGGCCTCGGTGTAACGCTCATTCCTTAAACGATAAACATGAGTCTGACCATCACCCCTGGTGAGACAAAACCACGACTCGTCAGTGAAGAGCACTTTTTGCCAGTCCTGTCTGGTCCACCGAAGGTGGGTTTGTGCCCATAGGCGACATTGTTGCCGGTGATGTCTGATAAGGACCTGCCTTACAACAGGCCAACAAGCCTCAGTCCTCTCTCATCCTATTGCAGACAGTCTGAGCACTGATGGAGTGATTGTGCATTCCTGGTGTAACTCAGGCAGTTGTTTATACCATCCTGTACCTGTCCAGCAGGTGTGATACTCGGATGTACCGATCCTGTGCAGGTGTTGTTACACATGGTCTGCCACTGCGAGGACGTGGACATCGGCTGTGTTTCCTGTCTCCCTGTAGCACTATCTTAGGCATCTCACAGTACAGACATTGCAATTTATTGTCCTTGCCACATATGCAGTCCTCATGCCTCAATGTAGCATGCTTAAGGCACGTTCACACAGATGATCAGGGACCCTGGGCATCTTTCTTTTGGTGTTTTGAAGTCAGTTGAAAGGTCTCTTTAGTGTCCTAAGTTTTTATATCTGTGACCTTAATTGCCTACCATGTGTGAGTTGTTAGTGTCTTAATGACTGTTCCATAGGTGCATGTTCATTAATTGTTTATGGTTCATTGAACAAGCATGGAAAACATTGTTTAAACCCTTTACAATAAAGATTTGGATTCTTACAAAATTATCTTTAAAATACAGTGTCCTGAAAAAGGGATGTTTCTTTTTTTTGCTGAGTTTATTTCCTTTTACTAAGTCTAAGAGGTTTGCTATTTTCAAATTGCTTATATAATAGCTTGTTAACTGTAAGATGTGCTGTCAACTGTAAGTAAGCCATTCATAGGCAGTTGGTATTTGGGGGTAAATTTTCCAGAAACCTGTTTTAAAACAGCTAATCCGTTTGGAGACAGTATTGGTGCATATATTACACACTTCACCTATAAATAAGACCTGAACTGTGAAGCTGATTTGAGGTATTAGAAGTAAATGCATAGACAATAATTTATTTTTGTATACATGCAAGAAATGTTATGTTGTTGACTTCTCTGTTTTTCTAAGAGAGTCAGACAGAAAGAGGTCACAGAGGGTTTTAGAGGGGTAGTAATGACGATTATGATATTCTGCTAATCCATAAAACACTCCAGTGGAGGTCTGCTGAGACATATCCTCTCTGGAGCATCCAGAACTGCTATATACTTCCCTTAAATAATTTATACTTTTCTGTTGCTAAGAGAGAGAGAGAGAGAGAGAGAGAGAGAGGGATTAGTCTGAGAAATTGTTGTGGGGGCAATAATTGTTGGAAATGGTGGAAAGGTGAGGAAGTAGGTTAGTGAATGGAAAATGTAAAAAAAAAAAAAAAAAAAAAAAAAAAGGGGGAAATACAGAGGGGTTGAGTAGAGAACAAAGTATTGATTCAGACAGGTCATTAAAAAGAGTTCAGCAATGTCTGACTCTTAATGAAGGACGTATTGCATTTCAGACCTTTTCAGTTGTTTGAATTTTTACAGAATGGAACGTAGCATGAACGTTATGCATATAACTCCAGTGTTTAAATCCATGTCCTTAGAAGCGATATGATAGGTGTGAGTGAGAAACAGATCAATATACTGAAGTCCTTTTTTGCTTTTAAACTTGACATCAGCAGTCTCCTTAGCAATCATGATTTCAAGCTCGATTATATTTCCCAGCGCCATCTAGCACACTCCGAACTGTACTAGTAAGATGAATTTGAAGTTGAAATCATGATTGTCCCTGTAGACTGCAATTGCAAGTTCAAGTTCTTTTATTTATATAGCATATTTAAAACAGCTTCAAGTCTGACCAAATTGCTGTACAATACAAGATTATAAGAACACACAACGATTCATTGCAAGATGTACAGTGAAAAAGGAGTTACAAGGAGTCTGTTCTCAACCAAAACAGATTAGATCACTTCAGAAGACATAGATTAAACCACTGTAGTCTTATGGATTACTTTTTTCCCAGTATTTTCCATTTTTATTTTAGTTAATGAAAATGATTTGAATTAGTTTTAGTTTTCGTTAACTATAATAACACTGGCTACTATGACTTGTTTTTCCACAGGATCTGGGGCTGTTAAGAAATGTTATTATGCATGAAATATATACAGTAGCCCACTGTATCAATTAAGTCATGATGAATGTCTTAATATAAAATACACAGACTGTGTTCAATGTGTTTTTCACATAGTGATGTACACGAGTAGGACACATTACTGGAACATATTTAGTTGTTTCTGGAACAACATTTCTATCCCAATCATAGCACTAACCCTAACTCTAACTCCGACAACGTTAGCAATGATAGGGCTGACAGTAATGCCACAGAATAATTGATCCAGACACTTATCAAATATGTCATGTTAGCCTTTCAAACTCGCACATAAATACATTAATCTTAACTTCCTACTTTCCAGGTTCAGACATTGTCCAGTGGCTGCTGAAGAATCTAGGTATCGAAGACCAAGGTAATACAACCTTTTATCTCATTTTTGAAAGTAACAGTCAGCAATAGCAATCAGCAAATGGCTCATGCTGTTCCCTTTCAAAAGACATTTCTTTATTCATTGAACACAAAATATGTTAGCCTGATAGCCTCAGTCACCATTCAATTTCATTGCATCTTTTTTTTTTTCATATAATTAATTTTTCATTTCAATGAATGGTGACTGAGTCCGAACAGTGTGCCTAATGCATCCATGCCTATGAGAAGGCCATGCCTCTAGTTGAGTGTGCTTTAACATCAATTGGGCAAGTCTTACACTGTGACTCATAAGCTAGGGTAACTGCATCGACAATCCATTGAGAGAGCCTTTGCTGTCTTGAAGGAAGAAATTCTGAGGAAATGGTGTTTGTGCACCTGTACTTATAGCGGACAGTTTCATGCCAAAACAGGCGGGGCTCAAATACCATATCCAATATTAGAATATTGGCGTTATTGTAGAGAGGTTTCAACTAGGTCATGTTAGAAGGCACTACCATTTGCGTAGCTATGCAATGTCAAGTGTACTGAGTCGTAAGGGAACAAGATAAAGGGATTGTGAAAGGAAAGGAGATGAATGGGGTTTAATAGTGGTGAGATTTGATTTGTCTCTATGTATGGTGTATTTTTCAACTTGAGTTTCCCACTGATAGGGTTGACAGGTTTTAATATAGAAAGTCTGTGAGGGGGGACTACTCATACAAGAAAAGAAAAAACACAAGTGTAAACACATTCTCTCCATACTCAATAGACCATTTCAGGAACAAATGAGAGGGAAAAAGTAAGAACTTTTAAAATATTATTTATTTATTTATTTACACATCTCAGCGCTCCCCATTCTCTCTGTCTCTTCACTTCTTTGCTCTTGTATATTAATGATTAGAGGGCTTTAACTCATGCAAATGCCTGGTGGGAAACCCTCTCCAAAAAACAACAGCTGAAAAAGCACAGTAGACCCTTGAAAATAAAAGGGTATTAATTTGTAACCAGCACAGACACAAGTTCTAAATTCACACACACTGTAAACACTACAGTATATTGTAAAAGTTTAAAAGATAATCATTTATTGATGCTTAACTCTCTTGGTATGAGTTTTACACAGGAGCTGTGGTGTTTGAGCATGTTACAGGAGAATCAGTTTTTTCCGTGCTTCATGTGTACCCCCCTACAAAATGTTTTGTATTTATTTGTTTTACATAGGTAGTGTCCACAGATCGGTTGGACTGTTATAAATTTGAGAGAAGGGACAACAATTGTCAAAAATGTTTTTATTATGTTTTGCTCTATAACGAAGGTTGTGACCAAATATTCATGATTACAGTAGTCAAATTTAAAATGTAAAAAGAATAGAAAAACCATGTCAATTGTCTGCTGTTCTGAATTTTCTCCCCTTTTTATGTCCTCAGTCAGAGTCGTACTTTGTCATTTTATCTGCATTTAATGTAGCGTTTATATAGTGCTATTATATTATTATAGTGATTGGGTCTTTACGTTCAGTTTTAACACACACAAAAAAAAAACGCTAACAATTCCAAGTTCCTGGTTCAATTTCCAGGGAACAAACCTATACTGACAAAATGTAAAACTTGAATCCACAAAGTCACTTTGTATACATTTATATGAAATTTTTTTTTATGTAATGTAATTATAATCCTGAAAAAACAATAGGGTTCACATTGTACTTGTACCCCTAATAACACTGTTGTTGCTTTCTAGTTGAGGCTCTTCATGTGGGCACATTGATGGCAGCTCATGGCTATTTCTTCCCCATCTCTGACCATGTGCTTACTCTTAAAGATGATGGCACATTCTACAGATTTCAGGTCAGTCATGTTTATAGGTCAGCTAGTTTAAGAAACAAAATCAAAACAGAGAGGGAACATTTCCTCTTATTATAGTTAATTACATAGTACTAACAATATAAAAACAAACAGCTCTATAAAATAGTTACACATTAATTACATGTTGTACATTAGAACTAATAAGTGCTTACTATTGTAAACTTACAATACAATATACACTAACACTGTAGCGTAAAGCTTGTCCAAACATTCTCTATAACAATTATTGTAAAATTACAATAAAAAAAAGGTTTTTTCAAATGCAAACTGACAAAAAAAAAAAAAAGAATATGTTCTGTAAATAAACAGAATTCAAATTGCACATAACATTGTATTATGGGTAATGCAGTGCATTTTGTTGTCTTTTTCTCCTAGACACCGTATTTCTGGCCTTCAAACTGCTGGGAGCCTGAGAACACTGACTATGGTGAGTCTTTGTGCGAGATGTGTTAGCGGAATAAGTTTGTAAGAGATTTACAGTATGTCCTTGAATTACTGTTTAAGCATGATCTTAATTAGATCGCATTCTGAGTATCTTACTGAGGACGGTCTATATGAACATGTATTTAATAATATCCTTCCTTATGGCTACAGATCAGCTGGATCAGGAAAGGATGTGTGTGCTTTAATGAGACATGCCTATTAACATATTCTTAATGAAATCCTTAATATCCAATTTCCATCTAATTGAATTGTGTAATCTTTAACTAAATAAAAATGTATATAACTTAAAATATCAAAATTGGATTCATCTATTATTCTAAAAGAATTCAATTAGTTGGAAATGTGTTATGGATATGAAATGCATTTATCTTAAAAAATTTTTTTTGTGTGTATTAAAGGTTTCATATCGTGATTCTAAAAACGAGTTGAAACTATTGTAACAGCTAACACACAATGTTTATATTACACTGTAACCTCGATAGTGTTTCACTTTTGTCATATTTGTTGAGCTTTTGTGATATTTCTGTTCATTCATACAGAAAGTGCAAATGACTTTACTTTTATTAGTCCCATCTGGATTTTGTTTATTTCTCTGACCATGTTTATCCATCATTTACTGATAAAGGAGAGTCCTGCTGTGGCATTGTGTCTGATTCACTTTAGTTTAGCTTGGTCACTTGCGATAGTACCCTCACAAAGGTTCTCCAGTTTCAGTTCCAACCAGAGGATTTGTAAAGATTTGTTAATCTCTAAAATAGTGATCGGGTTTGCCTGTTAGATTCTGCTCTTACTTTGTATTGTATGTTTCAATGTCTATCCAAACATACAAAAATAGCTATGTGCACTTTACTTACAAATGGCAATGAATATGAATGAGGTCACCCTGTATTATGATGCAATTGTGTACACTGATGAGCCAAAAAATATGACCACTCACAGGTGAAGCGAATAATGTTGATCAGCTCCTAATAAGGCCACATGTCAAGGTCTGGGTATATTAGATGGTAAGCGAACAATCAGTTTTCGTAGTCAACGCGTTGATTGTGGGAGAAATGGGCAGGAGTAAAGACCTGAGCAACTTTGACAATGGTAAAATTATTATGGCCAGACAACTGGGTCATAGAATCTCTGAAATGGCAAGGCTTGTGGGATGCTCCCAGCCAGCAGTGGTGAGTACATTGTGATAGTGGTCCTAGGATTGACAAACCACAAACAGGAGACAAGGTATTGGGCACCCAAGGCTCATCAATGCACGAGGGCAAAGGCTGTCCCGTCTGGTCCGAACTGACAGAAGGTCTACTGTGGCACAAGTCACAGTAAATGTATTGATGGGTATGGGAGGAATGTGTCACAACACACAGTGCATCACACCCTGTTGATTATGGGGCTGCGTAGCCGCAGACCAGTCTGAGTGCCCTGCCTGTCCACCATCGAAAGTGCTTACAATAGGCACACAAGTGTCGGAACTGAACCCTGGAGCATTGGAAGAAGTTTGCCTAGTCCATTGAGTCCTGTTTTCTTTTACATCATGTGGTTAGCCGTGCATTTGTGCGCTATTTACCTGGAGAAGTGATGGCACCAGGATGCACTGTGGGAAGACTATAAGCCGATGGAGGGAGTAAGATGCTCTGAGCAATGTTTTGCTAGGAAACCCTGGGTCCAGCTATTCATATGGGCATCAATTTGACACACCTACCTAAACATCATTGCAGTCCAGGTAAACCCCTTTATGGCAATGTATTCCCTGATGGCAGTGACCTCTTTCAGCATGATAATGCACTCTGCCACACTGCACATATTGTTCGGGGATGGTTTAAGGAACATGATAAAGAGTTCAAGATGTTACCCTGGCCTCCAAATTCCCCAGATCTCAATCTGATTGAGCATCTGTGGGATGTGCTGGACCAACAAGTCAGATCCACAGCCACTCCACCTTGTAACTTACAGGACTTGAAGGATCTGCTGCTAATGTCTTGGTGCCAGATACCACAGGACATGCCTCAGTGGGTCAGCACTGTTTTGGCGGCACATGGAGGACCAACAGCATATTAGGCATAATGTTTTGGCTCATCAGTGTATGTCAGTGTATGTGCCTGGATAATGTAAATAAGTTATGCTGCTTATGAATTCAACAGTCAGAATAACACTCAGATGTGATGCAGTACAGTTGACAATATGGTGTGAAAATATGTTAATAATAACGAAATAATTTGTATATCATGTTTGAAATCTCTGAGGGCTAAGTTAAGTGCATCTGTAAGTGTGCAAGTGCAAGCACAGTTATTTACAAACCTCTTTGCTTCTCTCTGCAGCTGTGTACTTGTGCAAAAGAACAATGCAGAACAAAGCACGTCTGGAACTGGCTGATTATGAAGCTGTAAGTAATATCTTCTCTCACTTGATCACATTTTTTCTCTCTTTTTTCCCTCTCTCACCTTTTCTTTTAATTGTAACAATGCAGGTCTTAGGCTTTGTATTTCGGACATTATTAGATAGAAGATATTAAGGAAAAGGCAATCTTTGAAAAAGAAAGTTGGACAAGCAAATGCATGTGTAATTCATGTAAATTCTAGGCATTTCTAGATAGAAATACCCCCAATAATATCTTTTTCATGTTGAATAGGGAACTGTGAATATGTAATTATTGGCATAATAATATATCAACATTTTGTTTTAGCTCTTTCCCATTATTTAGATTTAAAAAAACATGTAAAACATTTGGTTTATACAGAGAAAATGCATTATCTTAAAACAATACAGAGATATACATATATACATTAGAATATCAATACTCCCACAACCAAAAAGATAGTATTTGAAAAATCATATAAATAAATTATATTTTAAATGAATAAATTGCTTTAAATAAATAAATGATATAAAAAGAAAACCACTAAATATTAATAATGGTCAGTGTGGCCCGTGGTCTAGGCAAATTTATACTGTATTGTAGCCATATATGGTATTGATCCATAAAAGTCTCCCATATCTCATGATGACATGGGTTTTGTTTTTTGTTAGATGCTCTTAGACAACTGTATTGTCTCATGGATAATTTTATCAAATTGCTCAAATGTTATTTAAATATGTTCCCCATCCAGGAAAGTTTAGCACGACTACAGCGGGCATTCGCAAGAAAATGGGAGTTCATATTTATGCAAGCAGAGGCTCAAGCAAAGTGGGTATTTTTAAGATCCTAATCAGTGTTGCCCTCTCTTGAAAGTCATGCCACCCAGTGAGGTCAGTCAGAACACAGGAAGTGACACTTTTCATTGCAAAAATGAAAGGCTTTTCAGGATTAGCTCATGTAATTGATGTTGTTTGATCAATGGCTAGATCTTTATAGAGTCTGTCATCCAGTCACTGGTGTTCACATGTCGATTTCTCACACTAATGGATTTTGAAAGACAATTGGATATAAATTGGACATTTAAAATTATTTTTGGATTGCGCAGAAGTCTTCTCATTCGTTCCAAGATTTTTCCTTTTAAATCTGAGTGCTGGTGTGTTTCTGTTTGCCAAGACACTAGGCAACTTCATACATTTTCAGCTCAGTTGCATGGTTCAGTGCATGTTTCTTTTTTCTTTTGGAAGTTAAATGTTTTACTTGCTTAGGCTCTTTGTTTTGTCTTTGCAGAGTTGATAAGAAAAGAGACAAAATTGAGAGGAAAATACTGGACAGTCAAGAGAGAGCTTTCTGGGATGTGCACAGACCAGTGGTGAGTCAGTGTATGTGTGTTTCATAAGAACAAGTGAAAACAATGTGGCCATTCTGTTCTCTTCAGAATTATTCTCTGTAGTTGTGTAGTGTTTGAAGTTGTTCTCTCACAGAGGAATGACATGACAGTGCTGAGAACTTCTGAGCTGATGGAATCACCTTTGTACTGTCTTTCAGAGTTGCAGACTATCTATAAAACATAAACACAAATTAAATAAATCATAATCTCACATTCACTGTTTCTTTTCTATCATGTCCTTAGACACACAACAGTTTTTCTACATTGTAAAAAGTAATCTAATGTATTTAGGTTGATTCAGTCCTTATAAATAATATTTTTGAATTGTATGGAAATGAATGTAAATTAATTGTATCTTGTAGTTTCGTAATACCATTTATGAACTCCATAGTTTATTTTATAGAAACCATAGTTACAGTGATCTAGCCATGGTATTGAGGAGCCAGCCATGGTTTTTTAATGGTTTCTATGATCTTACTACAAACACTACAGTTAAACTACAGTTATTGTGTAAGAAATATAGTACATTTCAAAGAAGATTTTAATATATTAATCATATTTTTGTGCCAGTCCATAAGTGTTTAATTGTCTTTACAGTATGTTTGTAGATCAACTAGTGTATATTGGTTTTATATTGTATCTGTGTAGTGAGAATAAGTGTTAAGTAGCTGTTTGTTTTATAGAAAGTAGCAATTTCTTCCTCAATTACACTGTGCTGATCCTTCTCATTTGTAATTTCATGCTAACTTGACTAATTTTTTAAGCTGACGTGCTGCAGAGAGATGCTGCAGTTCTTGCCCATATTCAGCCAGAGCAGGTTTAAGATGCAATTTATTACAGAACTGTACACGTCTTGAGGCTGTTTGATCTCTGAAGTGTACATTATTAGGCTTATACCTTAGGTTCACTCTATACAGGAGTGTGGAAACATTGGGTCCTATGTGAGATAGAAGGGAGTTCAACCAGCGGAAAAAAGTTTGATTGATCGCTCCATGCCTGTTATAAAATACCATCCCCCTTTCCTACAAATTATAGCAGTCAGGTGCAGTGTGGTAACTATAAACTATTAATCTAGAAAACTGACTATTATATTGACAATCTATGTGTTTTTCAGCCAGGGTGTGTGAACACAACAGAAGTGGACATAAAAAAATCATCCAGAATGAAGAACCCTCACAAAACAAGAAAGGTGCTTCACCTCACCTGACACTGCAAAACCTCTGCAGGAAGTTCAGCATTTAATCAAATAACTCCAGCCTGTAATTTCCTAAAGCATGCATCTAATCACTAAAGCAATCATTCTATCAATGAACCACTCAGCATGCTGATTCAGTCAAGACTCGAATCACTCCACCAGTCAGGGAGCCTCACAAAATCCAATCAAGAACAAGTTCCCTTACCAATCACCTCACCCCTGTGAATTTACCAATCACAGATGCAATCACACAGAAATGTCTTCTCTAATAACTAAACCAGTCTTGTCAATAAGGCTGTAAATTATTCTGATGATTTTTGCAGTCTGTATACGGCCTTCAGAATGACATTCGCAGCCATAGCCCCACCCACACGCCAGCCCCTGAGGCCAAGCAACCAACCGAGGAAGAGCTTCAAGAACAGGTGATTTTAGATCTGAATCTGTCATGCATGTAAATAGACATTTATTTTCCAAATTAAATTATATTTAGAATTTGAATTTGATCTGATATGAATTTAATTTAGCTTTTTAATCTGAATTCGAATTTAGAATTTGAATTTAAAGTGACTGTTTCGAAATTGAATGGGAGAGGGGAAGATTGGGAAAGTTTAGTTTATCAAAGACTCACTTGGAGCTTCTCTCTCTCTCTCTCTCTCTCTCTCTCTCTCTCTCTCTCACACACACACACACACTTTTGTTTTTAAAGGGTAGGGTTTAAAGTATAGCTGAGTGTATATATATATATATACACACACATTTACCCTGACAGTTATCATTATTGTCTTTCCAGATCAAGTTTGGTCAACTTCAGTTAGACAGACATCGATTGAAAATGTCCAAAGTTGCAGAGAGGTAAGTCAGAGAGAGAGAGAGGGAGAGAAAGATGATCGACCCACAGGTATTCATTATTCTACAGTGCTTAAACATTTCCTATTGATCTCTTTAATGGTCTGTGTAGATATTACTTATGCTGACAAACTTGTTTCTGTTTCTCGTCCTCAAATTTACTTCCTCTGTTAGATCAATGACTCTTATTAGGATATCACAAAATTTTTGTGCTATGTGAAATTAAACACATTTGCAGCATAGTTCAAAATCTAAATCATATACATACAGTATATATATATATCAGAACCGAGATTAGATTTCATTGGACATGAAGTAGCGACCCAACAAAGTACCATATTGTGATTTCAAATAAACATGTGCCAAAATAATATAGCGTTTGTTTCGATGCATGGTTTTTTATGTCAGCAACAAAATTTATGTTATCTCCCTTCTAAATTAAGTTAAGCGTATTTACCACACCTGATTATATGGGTAGTTTGGTTGCATTGTAAATTTGCATTTAGCATAGTTCTATGATTTCCGTGACTGTATCAGAACAGACCTGTCACTTGTTTTTAGGTTGCAACCCACCAGTTGAGAACCTGTGGTTTGCATGCATTTGTTTGGTATTGTATTTCCCTATCTTTGATTCTGTAATGTTCTTATAGTTTGCTGAGTTATACTGAACAATATTCAGACTACGACCCCTTCCTGTCCACTCCTGACCCATCTAACCCTTGGATATCAGATGACACAACATTCTGGGAGCTGGAGGCCAGGTCTGTTTAAAATGCACATGCATATACATAAATACCCATCCACTAGATAATGCTGTAGAAGAATTGTCCAAATAAAGGGGATTATATTTGAAGGTGCTGTAAGCAAACTTATTTTTTTTGGAATACCACACATACAATTTCCCCACTACATAAAGTGACCTCCCCCCAGGGTTTGAATCTGTGTTAGTATGTGTATGGTTGCTTGTGTAAAATGCTTATGATAAGTGCATATGATAAGGAATATATGCAATGTGTGTTTTTAAGTTTGTTTATAATTGTATGTGTATGATAGAAACATATCTATGTGTGTGTTTAACAGTAAGGAACCCGGTCAAACTAGAGTTAGACGCTGGGGTTTTGGAATCAATGAGGTCTTGAAAGATCCTGTTGGGAGGGAGCAGTTCCTCAAGTTCCTGGAGTCTGAATTCAGTTCTGAAAACCTCAGGTACATTTAAAGTCCACCTTCATGCCCCCTGCTGGTAGTGAGAAACACTGAAACATGGACAGACAAAGCAACAGTGGTGGAGCAAGGGGGTGGTCAGGGGTGGCCGTGTCCACCATGGACCGAAACCTGGCCAACCCACTCCCAGTTACCATTTTGGTCATTTTATGTCTTGCACAATTTCGTTTTTTAGAGGTGGAACTATCTTTTTACAACCGCAACATACAGGATACTTAACATGTGCGCACACCAAGGTCGCCGCACCTCTCCGTGCCGGGTGCCACTGTATCCACTCCCCTCCTTTCTACATCAACAACCCCCGATCCCCACACCCCCACTAGACTTAATGTACAATAATTTATAGATTTTATCTCTGCAAGCGATGTCAAAGATGTTATCTGTAACCACTAATCTAGAGTCATTTTTTTTACGTTTACTTCTTGTTAAGGTGTGGATTTGGCTTTGGGAAACTGGGCAGCAGTTATGTGCCACTTTATCCCGAAGCAGAAATCAAAAGCAACAAGTGGTCGATTAAGTGAGATAATTCCGCTATGAAACTCTCTTTGCGAGAGCGGAAATATTTACTAATCAATGCTCAAATGTTCAATGAAGGCATGAAAGCAGAATGCTTCACCTGCAAATTAGGAAACATTGATCTGTAAGATCATACATGTTTATTGGCAAATGCTTTGCCAATATACAGTATTATTAAGCTTACATATTCAATTGAGGGCGATCTAATGTTCACAACCCTGCAGAACCGGGCCTGCATCTAACTGGCGGCTGCACTGACATGACAACAAGATACATTACTTATCTATTAATTTATTATCGAATAGTAATTTAGTTCACCTTTTGCTGCACTACCATGCTCACCTTTTGCTAGCACATCCTCTCTGGCAATGTGACACATACAATTCCAAAAGGAATATTTGCTCATTCTTACGGTCTCTCCACACTCCCTTACGATTTCCTCGTTCTTAGCTTTGATTAATACTTAGCATTTAATGAGGTTATAATGTTTGCAACTTTACTAAAACAATGTAAGAGCTCCATAACCTCAGGCCTATTGCTTATTTAGCAGATTCCCAAACCAGCATATCACAAAGCTCATTCTGTGTTGAGCGAGCAGAGTGGAATCTTAAAAAATATGCTCTCAGCTCAGGTGAAATTATCACCGCTGTGCTCCGCTCACATGCTCTGGTGCTGCCACAGACTGTTCACTGGCCCCTACCCGGCCACCCCTGTGAAAAACTCCTGCAAAGCAATAAAACTATTGGATGTTTCATGTATTGATTCCATACCATGCAAATTAATTCTCTTTTATTGTTAACTCTCTCTGTCTTAGGTTCTGGTTGGCAGTGCAGGAGTTAAAAAGGAGGCCGATAAGGGAGGTGCCAACACGGGTGCAGGAGATCTGGGAGGAGTTTTTGGCTCCTGGAGCCCCCAGTGCCATCAACGTGGACTCAAAGAGCTATGGCAAAACCACACAGAACATCAAAGACCCAGGACGATATGCTTTTGAGGATGCACAGGTAAAGAGCGTCTGTGCTTGTTTAGTTGCAGTTACAATAATAACAAACACAAGCCATGTTTTAACAGTTCTAAATATTTAAATGTAATTGTACTGTATGTCTCCCAGGAGCACATATACAAGCTAATGAAGAGTGACTCTTACAGTCGTTTCATTAGATCCAGTGCCTACCAGGAGCTTCTGCAGGCAAAAAAAAAGGTACAACTTTTTATTTGAAAACTTTTAAAATAATTTTAACCCAGCCTGGTCTCATGAAAATTACGTGACCAACAAAAAAATTATGTGCCTTATAAAACGTTTGGCTGCAGTTTCCCAGTAAAATGTCCAGCAGGGGGCACCAAAAGCAAGAAATGGTGTTGTAATCAGACAAGGTTTTTAAGATGGATATTAGATGGAAGTTTTAATTAATTAAATGTACCTTCCTTTCTTAAAACGTTAACCTAAACCTGATCAAAAGAGAAATCTAAAATTAAATGAGAGGTAGACAAAAAACAGATATCCTTATCCTTTACCAACATCTAAACCTAACCAAATATGTCAAAAAATGAAGAAGAAAATTATCTAAAGCTACCACGTAATCTCATGTCGCTTCTACGACACTTTCTTCAGTCCACATGTCAGCTTGCATGCTTGACTGGTCTTGAACTGCTTTCTTCCGAGTCTATCAGTTGTGGCACCAACAATCATCCATACGATTATCTAATCAGCCAATCGAGTGGCAGCAGTGCAGTTCTTAAAAACATGTAGATACGGGTCAAGAGCATCAGTTAATGTTCACATCAACCATCCGAATGAGGAAAAATGTGATCTCAGTGATTTGGAGCGTGGTATGATTGTTGATGCCAGATGGGCTGGTTTGAGTATTTCTGTAACTGCGGATCTCCTGGGATTTTCATGCACAACAATCTCTAGACTTTACTCTGAATGGTGCCAAAAACAAAAAACATCCAGCGAGCGGCAGTTCTGTGGACGGAAATGCCTTGTTAATGAGAGAGGTCAACAGAGAATGGCCAGAATGCCTTGAACTGACAAAGTCTACTGTAACTCAGATAAACGTTCTATACAATTGTGGTGAGAAGAATGATTCGGGTTGGTGCTGTTTTGGCGGCATGAGGGAGACTTATACAATATTAGGCAGGTGGATTTAATTTTTTGGCTGATCGGTGTATATCTTACATTATTTCACATTTTAAGGGGTTATTCACACATTTTTGAAGATTTGCAGTGACAAAGTGACCAAACAGCAATAATTTTCAATGAGAATTGTAGATTTCTCAGACTTCTGTTGCCCCATTTTTTTTATCTTTATCTGATGGTTTGTTGACCAAGTTGGGAAGCATACAGGATCGCAGAACCTCATTTGAAAAGTTCACTCGTAATGTGGTAAGTGGGAGAGGCCTTGCCCCATCCTTGATAGCTTACCTGACTAATCAGACACCAGCTCTGGTCAGATGAAGCTTGTTTGGTGCTTTATCCCACCCCCAAACCTTGTGATGTCACGTTTAAATTGTTTTCCACAGGGATAAGCAAGCTCTTCTCAAAAAAAAAATGGTTACCTGTGGTTTTTCTCTCTTTCTGCATGACTCTGCATTTTGGTCTGCTGTTGAAACACAGTTGCCAAAATGTGTACCTGTTCACTTTTCTCTGTCTTGTCCACAGAAAAGTAAGAACTTGTTTTGAAGGAAGGCAGTGCTTCCAGGTAACCCTGTTTCTCCTGTATGTTGCTCCTGTTCATATTTGTTATAAGTAGTAATTTGTTGTAAGTAGTCTGGAATATTTCATTGTTTACATTTACTCACCATTGTGTCGTTCAAAACCTGTATGATTTTTTTCCTTCTGTGGAACACAAATCAAGATGTTAAGCAGAATGTTTAAGCTGCTCCTTTACTGTACAATGAAGGTAAATGGAGACAGATGCTGTTGAGCTCCAAAAAAAAAGAAAAAAAAGCAATGAATAGGGTTGGGAACCGAGAACCAGTTCTTGTTCAGAACCGGTTCCATTCTTTATAAAAATACCAGAGTGTATGATCTTCGTGACTTTCGGTTCTGTTAGAGTGGTGGTGGTGTATTGGCTAAAGCACAGGTCTGTTAATCAGCAAGGTTAATCAGAAGGTCGCTGGTTCGAACCCCACGGCCACCACCATTGTGTCCTTGAGCAAGGCACTTAACTCCAGGTTGCTCCGGGGGGATTGTCCCTGTAATAAGTCGCTTTGGATAAAAGCGTCAGCCAAATGCATAAATGTAAATGTAAATGTTAACGGTTCTCCAGCATGCAATTATCCACTGATGTGGCAGGATCACATCCTCAAATACTCTGCCAGTGTTTCCAGCAGAGCATCTCTGCAGCAGCGCTGCCCTCTTCTGACTGTACAGCGTAAAAACACAGTTCTACCAGTGTATTTACTGTAATTCCCAATTGAAAGAGTCTCTAGCCGGCTCTTTTCGATTCCAGAAATAATTGTCAAGTCAAGCACAACCTTTATTTATGTAGCACATTTAAAAACAACAGAAGTTGACACAACGTGCGTCACTTATCAAACAAATAAATAAATTATGACTGATATAAAAACTTTTTGATTGATATAAAGTTAAATATAAAACATAATATAATAAATAAAAACCTTTAAACATCATCATGTATTTATCCATTTCAAACTATTCAAGGATCTTTTCAAAAGCTACAGAATAAAGATACATTTTCAAAGAAGATTTAAAAATGGCTAATGTTGAAGCTGACCTCACATGAAAAGGGAGACTATTCCATAGATTAGGACCTATCACAGAAAAGGCACAGTCACCCTTAGATCTATAGTGGCAACGAGGAACCCTCAATAGAAGTTGATCAGAAGTCCTGAGTGTTCTGGTGGGGGAATAAGGGAAGAGAAGGTCTAAAAAAAGGAAAAAAAAATTATTGTAGTGAAAAGTGGAAAAAAGTACCCTTGACAACAGCACTGATCTGCTTATTGAAAGTAATGAGGAGTCTAAAATCACTCCAAGACTCCTTACATGATCTTGTACATTCGACAACAGAGGACCTAACTGGGCACCCAAGCCATTTAAAGAGGACATGGATGAACCTAAAATCAGAACTTCGGTTTTGCTTTCATTTATTGTAAAAAAAAATTGCCAGCCAATGTTTAATATCTTTGAAGCAATTTAAGGCATTCTCAAATTAACAATTCTTGTCTGTACTCACTGGGAAATACAATTGTGAATCATCAGCATAACAGTGATAAGATATGCTGTACTTTGAAAAATAGAGCTCAGAGGAAGCATATACAGTGAAAATAACAAGGATCCTAAAATCGACCCTTAAGGGACACCACACTGTAATTAAGCCGATGTAGAAGAAATTTCGATTTGAACTTGAAACAACTCCATTTGCTAAGGAGCTGTTAATTATAGCTGTTACACAGGATTGTAGTTATGAAAACATTTTAAGAAGGTACAGCAAAAGAATATCCAGCTTGTAAGTGGAACAATTCATCTTGGAGACTACATCTCCTAGACATGGAAGTTGGATTCAGAAAGATCTTAAGATAACACAAGATCTAATGTATGACCCATATTGTGAGTAGGACCAGTGACATGTCTTACAAAATTTAAAGACTCTGTGATGGAGAGAAATTCATTTACCAGAGGTTTTCATGGACAGCATACGTGAATATTAAAATGCCCAAGTATCAGGAGTCTGTCACCACGAGACACCAGTCCAGAGAGAAAGTCTGAAAGTTGTTGGATGAAGTCCTTATTAAATTTACATTTATGCATTTGGCAGATGCTTTTATCCAAAGCGACTTACAGTGCACTTATTACAGGGACAATCCCCGGAGCAACCTGGAGTTAAGTGCCTTGCTCAACGACACAATGGTTGTGGCTGTGGGGATCGAACCAGCGACCTTCTGATTACCAGTTATGTGCTTTAGCCCACTACACCACCACCACTCTCCACATTAAATCTGGGAGGTCTGTACACAAGTGCACAGAAAGCAGGACCCATTAATTATTGGACCTCAAAACTGGAAGACATGTCCATAGGCAGCATTCTGTGCACAGTGGCAACGCCACTTCCTTGCCCTGAAATCTGTGGGGAATTTAAAAAGTCACAGCCTGGCTGTGTTAGATCCCCTGGCCATTTCTTCACCAGGATTCTGCCAGGTATCAGCGATGGAGAAAAAAAGTCCAGAGAGTGAGATATAAAAAAGTCATTCAGAATAAAAGAATTGTTCAATATTGATTGTTCTTTAATGAGGGCCATCTTAATAGTGGCAACATCCATTTTGCATTGAAAAAAAAAAGATGTGCATTTCAGCAAGCTGAGATTATCAAAACTGACACCCCTGCTTCACATCACTTTCATCAGTTGGAGAGCGACAGCGTGAAGACCAGATGGCCGATATGTGGTGGTTGTCAGAGGAATCAGTCGGTAATCTGCAGGGATGTTGGCGTGACCCTTGATTGACATTCCGGGGACAATTCGCAATTCCAAGAGCAAATAAGAATTGCATTTCTCATTTCTAAATAATTCTTTTAAATACAAGTATTAAAAGAACAACTGGAATCATTACTGGAACCGGAATCGTTTAGAGGAATCTGAAAATTAAAAGTAAAAATTCTTTAAGATTCCCAACCCTAACAGTGAATGGTTAAAAAGTATTCCATATAACTTGTGTGAAGTCTTCTGATGCCATCTGATGGCTTTGTGTGAGGAATAGACCGAAATTGAAATTATTCACTTATAATCTTCCCCTCAGAACCGAGTCAGAACAGACGTCAAACTGGGCACATTGCATCTTGCGGCACCATATTTGAATGTGCGCAATTATGAATTAGATTTAAGAGCTGTGTGGAAGACCAGATTTTTTTAGTGAATATCAATTTACATTTCAGTCATTTCTTCACACCGTAAAGTCATACGGGTTTGGAACAAAATGTGGGTGAGGTAATGATGACAATTTGTGGAGGGGGCAAACTATTCTCTTAAAGGTGCAGTATGTAAGATTCAGAAACCCTTGTTATTAATGACACCTGTTCGTGCTCGCACTCATGCACACACTCCATAGGGTCACGAGCATCGACCAAAACAATGACGTAACGTACAAAGAGACTGAACGTGATTCACCAAAACCGAACGAAGGTCCCTTCAGTAATCAAATGCCCTGCCAATATTCACTCTAGTTTTCACTTGACCACGATCACATTCATGCTTAGCCAGATGGGATTCAGTAGATACTTTTTTTTTTGCTTACTCAAGAGTTTGTGTAGGAGTCAGTGTTGTGCTGGGAGCCAGACGTTTGCTGGATTCCATCTCTAAGTTAATGTTACCTAGTGTTGCAGTTTATTGTCGCTGTTGAATAGCGGAAGAGAAGCTATTACTGTCTGAGGCAAGGCTCTCAGGAGCGTGCATAAAGGTCACATCCTTTGGATTTTACCGGGCAAAATCGACTCACTACCTTCGCATGAAAATCAAACTACAGGCTTTAATAGGCAACCTAGGAAGTCCGGGAAGGGCTCGTTTTAAGTTGCGTTTCAAGCCGTTCACACATTGGTGAAAAAAAAGTGAATATTACATAAAAATTGTTACATATTGCACCTTTAATGTAACCCCTCTGGATTTGAAGTGTTTTGCTTAGCATTCATTGTCATGAGGTATCAGTGTTGGAAACCTCCTTTAGGGTTATTTATTTTTTTAAATAACCCACTGAAATGTCATTTCCTTTTTAGCATGCTTAAAGATTTTTGTTTTTAAATGTCACTGCTCAATAACTGTAATTTTTTTCTCTCTGTTCTTTTGACCTATTTGTTTCTCAGGGTAAATCTCTGATATCTAAGAGGCTGTCTGCTGTCGTCCAATCTTGCTGAGCCTCAAAACAATCCACTGAGGATGAGGATGCTGTCATTTTCATCTCTGTCGTTTGATTCGTCCAGACCCCAGATACCCTGGAAAATGGACCGAATCACATGCATGTCCAAGAGACTGAATTTTTACGTCAGTTTCTACTTGCTACCTGCTAGTTTCAGTCTGTCAGACAGTTAGACATTATGGACTTCTAATATTTAAGAAACGCAGCAATGTCTTTCAAAAGAGGAAAATGATGTTCAGGTCTTATTTCCTCTTCTGTCTGTCAGGACTATGTTTCCAGTTGTAGACTGATCTAAATGATGTCAAAAATCTTATATCACAAAAATAACAGCGTAGGCACATTGTGTAAAATCAAGAATCTTTAGACACAGAGATGATCTCTTCCTACTCACCTTTCATCTCTTTTGCATTGATTTTATTGCACTATAAAGGTTTTAGCACACACATGCTTTTATCGCACCTGTAAAGTCGCATGGGATATATCAGAAGCGATTGGCCGTGTCCCGTCAGGTCTAGTTTTTTGTCTCCCTCTCTGTTTATTTAATTTTTTTTACACCATCGGTAAACACACTTTTACTTAAAGATGTTTTAAAGACAGTGCTTTATCTGAAAGTCACACAAAGATTTCTCATTCGCCATGCCAAATGTTAATCTGTAAAAGACTTTATCTGGGCTGAGCTGACGCAGCAGTTGCGCACTTGTTTTTGACATGTTAAAAGTTGTAGTGCTCCCGCAGGAAACACATGTTTAAATCTGGAATGTGTCATGTCCTGATCTAATCCCCCCTTTCTTTCCTTTATAATTTCCTGTCACTACTTTCCTGTCCAAAAATGTTACTCTGATATTTTGCTGCAGAGAAATCATATAGCTTTGTATGAATTTGTTACATGTTTTGTGTGCTTTTCTATACTTTAATAGCTTGTAATTGTAATGTACATATGTATGTGTGTATTTATGTTTCATCTCCATATCAATCTTAATTTATCCTACCAACCAGCCTGAACAAATAGGACGTTGACATGACATTTCAAACAGTGACAGCGGTGTCCTGCCGTGTGACATGCTATTCTTCATCTAAAACTATTTCAAACCTTTTATTCCGATTCTCATATAATTTTTATACTTGCGGTTTTTATGATTTTGTATTAATTGTGAGACTACGTGACCATTTAAAAAGACAAAGCGGCAAATTAATTTATTGATATAGTGACCAGTGACAGCAAAAATATGAATTTTCTGTTTATTCATCTGAATTTTTGTGTTGCTGTTGCATTTTTAACCACTAGAGAGCAATGACTCCATCCACCAGGTTCCTCTGAGAGTTACTGTATCATCATGGCTTTGATTGTCTCAGTGTGCAGTATGAACACAAATCTTTCGATCCAAACCATCCAATATTAATAACAAGCTCTGGATAGAACAATTTCCAGCTATCAAGTATATGACAAATTTCACCTGCCATTTAACTACTTTTGCTTCTTTGGATCATCATTAGAAGCACCAAGACCACCACAATATGTGTATGGTCAGTGAAATATCTTATTGGGTGTGTACAAATATGTTGTTTACATTTGTTATTCAGAATATTCAATGTGTGTGTGTATGTGTATTTGAGAGACAAAAGGAACAAGAGAGGGATGTTATTCTTATTGTGGTCAAATGGAGACGAGTTTAGAACCCCACAAATGACAGAATAAGAAAAGAAAGCATAAAATGAACTGCCAGTTCTGTGTAACAACATAAACCAAATAAAGATTTATGTGCATAGTGAAAGATGAATTATTTTGACAAAGCTTTTGTCTTTTTAGGCCACATTACACAGCTGCTTTGTATTGCCTTGATGTGCTGTCAAAACTTGTTTATAAACCATTTGGCGTTTAGAAAAGACACTTACGAAAAACCTTTAGGCGGCACCTCGATAAAGCCACAACGAACATATCAAAATGTTCCAGAAACCAAGCCCACAATTGTTTTGATCAAGACAATATACATGTATACTGTATCTAAAGTAATCTGGATGAAAAAAAATAAAAAAATACTAATTAGTATTTTGTCTTGTTTTCCAGAAGATTATGTAAACATCAAAACAAATGTACATAAGCAAAATGTACTTATTTTCTAATGATTTAGTGTTACGTTTTTATTGTTTTAAGAATAAAAATTACATTGTATTTATTCTTAAAACAAGAAAAAATAAAATATTTGCCAATGAAATAAGAAAAAATAGCTTCCTATGTAAATGTACAGATCCTGTTTTAAACAAGACCAAAATAAGAAAATTCTTTTGCAGTGTGTGTATTGATGTACACTGCCATTTAAATGTTTGGGGTCACTTGACTGAAATGTTTCTCATGATCTTAAAAACCTTTTGATTTGAAGGCGTATACTTAAATATTTGAAATTAGTTTTGTAGACAAAAATATAATTGTGCCAACATAATTTATTTAATTACAAAACAAACATTTTGTTAAAAAAATAAAATAAAATTGTAAATGGATAACTTGGACCGAATAATACAAAAAGCAGCTAATAAGTGCCCAGTATTGATGGGAACTCCTTCATTACTGTTTAAAAAGCATCCCAGGGTGATACCTCAAGATGCTGGTTGAGAAAATGTCAAGAGTACATTTCTGCAAATTCTATACAAAGGATGGCTACATTGAAGATGCTAAAATATAACATAATATAGATTTTGTATTTTTCACAACACGATTCCTATAGTTCCATTTATCTTATTCCATAATTTTGATGACTTTACTATTATCCTTAAATGTGAAAAATAATAATAATAAAGAATGAGTAAGTGACCCTAAACACTTGACCGTTGTTTTTCTATATTGACAGAGAGGTTTTATTAAAATACAGCAACTGTGAGCATGTTAACTTGCAGCAGTACAAGAGCAAGAGGGACAGGGTTAAGCCGAGGATGCAAAGCTCATGTGAGCTGCAGTTTGAGGAGAGAGAGCGTGTGGAGGAGAGACAATGTGTTTTCAGGACTGGTTGATCAACAGTGGGCTTCAGGGGGAGGTATCAGAGAGTGCTAGACCAAAAACAGAGTGAAAGAGGTGTAGATAAATCAGTTTGCAGCTTGTGTGGAACTGATGATTTTTCTTCTCATCTCACTACACTCACTTCACTTTGGAGAGGCAGTGGGATGTGACAGTAAATCACAGAGAAGTTTATTCAAAGACTCTCCAGGAAGGACTCAATGAAACAGAATGTGAGCTGGATGCCACACAAATGACTGAAACGGGGGAACTATGAGCCATAAAGCGTAACCGCCTATGTTTGGCCTCTCCAGAGCTGGACTGAAACCGGAAGGGCTGGTGGAGACAATTTCAGCTGGAGAAGAAACCATCAAACATCTTCAAGAAACAGTCAGTACTTCTCTGGCAAGCCTCTTGTCTCTCTTATGGATTTCCACACATCCTTTCTGGAACTGGAGCTCTGAGCCTTGAATGATCTTTGATTTGCTGTTTGACCTTTGACCTCCTGTGACCTTTTAGGAAAACAGCAATAAAACACGACTCCAGATCAACAGGTACAGTCTAAATAAGGGGTTCCTTAAAGGATCTATAATGATCTTAATTCTATTTAGAACCATGTCTACTTACAGGTTTAAAGGGTTAGGGTTATGGTCATTTTCTCACCTTCATTTGTTTCAAAATGTACGACTTTCTTTCTTCAGTGGAATTCACAAAGCAGATGTTAAGTAGAATGAAAGCCTTAGTGTCAATTCAAATTCAGAATTCTTAACCACAACAAGATATGTGTAATGAAACAAATAATGTTTATCATGAAAATTGCTATTGAGAGTAGGACAGGAGCGATCACACATTGGAGGGGGTTATTTACACATTGGTTCACACATTGTAGAGCTTGAGTGTCTTGCAGTGAGTATCTGATGATGAGAACACAGACAGTATGTGTGTATGAGGGAATGTGTGAGGTTGTGAGACAGTCTTGTTTTTTCTTTTTTTCCTTCTTAAGAAGGGCACAGAAAAGGATAAGCCGCAACTCAGTTCAATGTGGTGACTGCCCCACAGAGCACATTATACTGAGCGGATTTAGAACCTGACAGCCTTGAAAAGTTTCCCACTAGCCAGCTTATTCATGCCACTCTGTGGTAAAACAGTATTTTCAAGCATATGAATTGTGTTTTAAAGTAACATTTAGGTTTAGGTAAGGTCCAGGGTTAGGGTTAAATTTGGGATAGTGTTAGTGTTAGTGTTAGGTTTAGGCTAGGGCTAGGGTTAAGGTTAGGTTCGGTTTAGGGAAGGTCCAGGGTTAGGTTTAGATTAGGGATAGTGTTAAGGTTAGGTTAAGGGTAGGGCTAAGGTTAGGTCTAGGGTTAAGGTAAGGTTAGGTTCGGTTTAGGTAAGGTCCAAGTTTAGGGTTAGATTTGGGACAGTGTTAGTGTTAGGTTTAGGCTAGGGTTAAGGTTCGGTTTAGGGAAGGTCCAGGTTTAGGGTTAGATTTGGGATAGTGTTAGGGTTAGGTTAAGGCAAGGGCTAAGGTTAGGTCTAGGGTTAATGTAAGGTTAGGTTCGGTTTAGGTAAGGTCCAGGGCTAGGTTTAGGTTCGGGATAGTTTTAGTGTTAGGTTTAGGATAGGGGTAGGGTTAAAGTTAGGTTCGGTTTAGGGAAGGTCCAGGGTTAGGTTTAGATTTGGGATAGTTTTAGTGTTAGGTTTAGGATAGGGGTAGGGTTAAGGTTCGGTTTGGTTTCGGGAAGGTCCAGGGTTAGGGTTAGGTTTGGGATAGTGTTAGGGTTAGGTTAAGGCTAGGGCTAAGGTTAGGTCTAGGGTTAAGGTAAGGTTAGGTTCGGTTTAGGTAAGGTCCAGGGCTAGGTTTAGATTTGGGATAGTTTTAGTGTTAGGTTTAGGATAGGGCTAGGGTTAAAGTTAGGTTTGGTTTAGGGAAGTTCCAGGGTTAGGTTTAGATTTGGGATAGTTTTAGTGTTAGGTTAAGGCTAGGGCTAAGGTTAGGTCTAGGGTTAAGGTAAGGTTAGGTTTGGTTTAAGTAAGGTCCAGGGTTAGGGTTAGATTAGGTTTAGGATAGGCTGGGTTAGGGGTTAGTGTTAGGTTATGGGTTAGGGTCATACATGTAGGGTAAAAGGGTTATTCTTTGTGTATACTTTGGATTATACCTTGTTATAGTGTGGGGAGAAAATGTACTCCAGAAGTTAGGGAAATTTGACAAATCTTTCCTTTGGGGACATCCTCATTTGGAAAAATATTTGCTTAGTCTACATTATTTATAATTGGCTAGGCATGGTATGTCCACATTTAGTTAACTAAGTAAATGTCTGTGAGTTTGAGGGCGCTAAATGCCAGACAGAAAACATTGTTTGATGACAGCCATCAGAAGAATTCAGTCATTGATATGGTTGAACTGTTCAACCACAGTTTAAATCTCAGCTATGTATTGTAACATGAGTCTGACCCTACAAGCCTAAACCACAGATATCCAAACCCCCAAGTCTGCTTTACTGCCTGTGAGATATTCCATCTACACTCACTGCTTTAGATACCCACTTACCACATGGTGGCAAATCACACCATGGAAGCAGTTTATTCTGTACCTCCTGTGTTTGGCTTTAGATGAAATCTAATCTAGATGCATTCATCTGGAGTTTAGAAACCTCGTTGTAGAATTCTACTTTGATTTATTTTTTACTTTAAGGCTTATTTTAATTACTATATATATATATATATATATATATATATATATATATATATATATAGGAGAGTATAGATTGTCAGGAAAGTAAAAGGAGGGAGAGGGAAAGCAGGATCAGCACATGACCCTGGCCAGATTCGAACCTGGGTCCCCATGAGCCAACAGCTGATATATGTCAGGGGCGAACACAACCATCTATACCACATCCGATGTATAATCGTATTTCTTGTGGAGTAAATTACCTCTGGAAATGGTCACTTTTCTTAGGTTTCTTTTGTTCAGCACTTCATGTTCTCATCGTGGGACATCCTGGTTCCTATGGTGGGGATTTACATACACTATGGAAATGAGCTACAACAGTAAGATAGCCTTAGCAAGCGTCAATAATTATCTATCCCCTTGACACCTACAGGTTTAATATAGTCTGGAGATGGTTGCAAAATTGCTCTCAGCACACACAGCTAGGATATTAAAGTTTTCCATTTTTCAGAAACAATACCTGGCACACACATGACTGCAATTCATACAATCATATGGTGGTTGCATTTGATTCAATTAATTTGATGCCTTGGAATTTTTATTTAAACAAGCTTGTGCATGCATGTCTCTGTAATTATTAGCATGCATAAGTGTTTTCACTGAACTGTGTATGATGTTAATTTAAAAACATAGCTCATTTACTCCCCATCATGCCATGCCAAACTCGTAAGACTTTATTACTTTTGTGAACACAAAAAGAGATTTTAGGCTGAATATTAGCCTCAGTCACCATTCAATTTCATTACATTTTATTTTCCGACATTCTACCTAAAATCTCCTATCGAGTTCCATGGAAGACAGAAAGTTATACAGGTCTGGATGTAAACAACAACTGGAATTTTATTTTTGAGTGAACTATCCCTGTGAGCTTGAAGATTTCTGTGTGTATGTGAGTGTGTTAACGTTGAAGACAGATTTATGTGTACATAATTGCAGTGATGATCACCCCTGTCAAATTAATAATGTTGTGGCGCCAGTTAGTGTTTTTGTGTGTTTTTATGTGTGTGTGTGTGTGAGGGTCTGAGGTAAACAGAGAGATTTAGGATTTCACTTATGGCTTTATGTGACATTTCTTATGGGGTCTAGAAGTCATGAAAGTGTGAGGGAAACTGTGCTGTGGGTTTTGACAGTAGTTGGTCAGATGCTGGTATCACTAGCTCTGTAGGACTGCATGCTGGCTTCTTCTAAATGAGAGATGCTGGTACTTGCGGTTTGCTTGTTTTACGCTACACTGATTCTCTAACATCTGTCATTCCACTGAAACAGTTTTTAGCAGCTGTGTACTGCAGGACCACAATACACAGGGAAGTTTGAAATATCAGTTTTAGTGTAGGTATAATACAAATGTAGTACTTAAAAAAAAATTGAGATTCCACACCTTCTGACCAATTTTTTTTTAAATAATAATTTTACAAAGATTGCACTCACAAAATGCAATTTCATGCTTTCAAGTTTTTCTTTTTTTTTTTTTATTTAAAGCTGAGCATAACTAGAACGATTTAGATGAACATTAAAAATGTCTATGATTTAGGGTTAGGGGAAGTATGTATGATCCAGTTTAAAGACATCTAACATTGGCCGCGACCATCCACTGTGTCACCTACGTGGTCCAGCATGTAAGGCACTTGCATCGTAAGCTGGAGATCTGGGTTTGATACGCATTGTCCCTGTGGTGTGAGGTCCCCTTTTACCACACATGGTTGTTGCCCTCGAAACGTCCAACACACACCAGAGCACTCGTTCTAATGAGTGAAGCCGGGTGCGGGCACGTTCCCCGGCTACAAGCGGTATCCCTAGTCAATGTATTGGGAGCAGCGGACCCTCCAGATCATCAGTGATGGTGACTGAAGTCGGGGAGGGTGGCACCCCTTGGCTTGAAGTGATTTTATTGGGCCTGGATGAAATTGAGGTGTCGAGAAGTGTTGACGGGAGCAGTTGTTCCAACCAGGCCCTGCACCCTACCGGCCGAGGCCTAGAGTGTGTGCTCCGGTGGGCATGAAGCGGTACCTCGTATCGCCTGGAGCAAACGCGGTGGTGTATTTGGCCCAAAATGTCACTTTTTCGGGGGTTGCCGTTTCTCCAGGCCAATCGGCGGTCCCTGACGACCCAGGGCCGGTCAACCCTGTCAGCCTCTGGTCTGAACGACCCCTGCAGCCGAACACCCAACATGGACCAGAGCACTCATACCAACAAGAGAAGCAGGCTGCGGGTGCGTTCCCTGGCTTTAAGAGGTTTCCTCATGCCCTGGATGAAATCAGCCAATGAAAAACCACCTAAGGTGATCCAGAAAGTTTTGACAGGAGAGGTTATTCCAAGCAGGCCCTCCACCCTTCCGGCTGTGTCCGGAAGCTCAATCATGGTCTGTGCATGGTCTGCTTCCATGCGATGCCCAGATTAATCCTTTGCTTGGCAGTGTTGCATTTGGGGTAGGGTTATTTTGGCCCCTTTGTCTTTGCCTATGTGTGTGAATGTTTTTTGTGTGCGCGCATTTTCACTTTCACTATCAAACATTTTACAGAATGAGGCTCAGGAATAAATTAGGGCTATGGATTCATATTTTAATAAACTGATTACATGATGTGCATATTATTAATTGCAATTACTCACACACTATACCTATATTTACATAGAAAGCCCCCAAATTAAGGTAATTAAGAATAATTAAAATAATTATAAATATAGTAATACACTCATTGAGCACATTATTAGGAACACCTGTACATCTACCTATTAATTTGATTATCTAATAATCCAATCATGTGTCAGCAGTGCAGTGCATAAAATCATGCAGATATGGGTCAGGAGTTTTGGTTCATGTTCACATCAACCATCAGAATGGGGAAAAATGTGATCTCGGTGATTTCAACTGTGGCATAATTGTTGGTGCGAGATGGGTTGGTTTGAGTAGTTCTGTAACTGCTGATCTCCTGGGATTTTCACGCACAACAGTCTCTGGTTCATCAGTGTCAGTATTGGGTGCTATAGGTGCAAAACTTTAATTTAGTATGTATTGTGAGATCACTTAATGGAACACTGATGACAATAAACACCCTTATTATTATAACTTAATTAATTAAAATCAGTATGTGCTTTCATATGGATTTCTTGAATGTGTTTGAGCATGTATTTTATGACGCCGGCATATTAGCATTATGTGCAGTGATGTCATTATCCGATGACATAAATTAATTGGTGAATTGTTTTATTGAACGGTTCATTGAAGAGAACTGTCTGAAAGAACCGGTTAGTGGAAAAGAATGGGATTTCCCATCACTAGGTGCCTGTACAGCTGGAGCGAAGTCTGCCCCCTACTGTATCAAAGTGGTACATCAAATATTTTTTTTTTAACGTGTTATTTTTTTATATAATTAATCACACTAAATTAATGCATTAAATCAACAGACCTAGATAAAATGCAATTATATTATCATATTAAAACTTTAAAATTATTATTTTGTTGGTGAAAATTCACATCACTTGGTAGAAGTTAATGGACATATTCTGTGACATCCCTTGAAAACTATTAACAAAACTATGCATGATAAAAGAAAATACACCCAGACTATATAAATACAGGTTCACTTGCAACAAGAATAAACATTTTGTGCCGATCACAGTGTGTTTTGTACACTGAATTATTGGCTTATGTTTATTATTTGACCTGCTTCTTCATTCTTAGTCACTTTGACCCAGTAACACATTTTGAGTTTTATGCACTGATGTAAATAGGAAAGCCTCAGCTTTTTAATGATATTATTACCAGAGTGACTACTTGCACTAAGTGTAAATAGCAGTGGCCAAAGAGATTTGCACCCTAATAGTCTGGTTGAATCACACAAACTAGTTATTATGTTATACTCCAATCCATTGATAAGATAAAACAACCCTAACCCTAACACAAAAGTTTTACTGGAGAGCGTTTAACATGTTTCCCCGTTTCACAATGTCAACTCTTGTGTGGCATCATTTACGCACAACAACCTCTTTTAATCAAACTGCTACTAATGCAAAAGTGCTTTGAGGTGCTCGGTCAACACAGTTTTATGTGCTATTCTATGGTAATAGCTCCACTTAGTGATTTAAAAGCAGATAATGCACAATTGCAGTGACAAATGCATATTTAATCTGGGAACCTAAGCAAAATCCAGTTGAGAACCACTTTTCTAATGAGCCCAATGTCACATCCCAGTATTCCCTTTTCCTTCACATAAAATCTTTATGTAGGTGCTATCAGTAAACTGAGCCCTCCAGCCACTCTGTGGTCATCGAAAGGAGTGAAACCCAAGACTGCAAAACTTTCCACATCCTGATGTAATAACATTCACATGGTGCTCTGCCTACTGTTTACATGTCCCCTGCATATCTCACCACCGATATAAGCAAAGCTCTTATTATTTAACCCTGCATCAGCAGAGATATAAAGGCCACTTCCTAGTAACCTCATGGCTTCTACAGTGTTCCCTTTTGATGGGCGGCCCTGTTTATTTGCATGAGCATTCTGGGACTGGTGTAAAAGTAAACAGCATTAATGGCTGCCGGCGACACTGACGGAGGGAGATACGGGTGATTAATCCATTCCTTTCTGCCACGAGTCACAGTTAACTGTAGCCTTAGAAGTGAACAAATCTTTCCGATAACCCATTATACAGTGGGGTCCAGAAGTCTGAGGCAACATAAAAAAACATGGGATTATTTAAAACTGAAAATAAACTGGAAGTTGTAGGATAATAGACATCTTAAGCAAAGAAATTTTATGAAATTAAAGGTGGACTCAGTAATTTTTTCCTCATTAAAAAAGTTTAACTCCTACATGATTTGTGATTTTGTAATATATATATATATCAGAAATCATGACCACTCACATTAAAATGAAGACTCTAGTCGTATCAGTAACCTTATAAAAGGTGTTTTATTCTACATGGAGAGGGTCCACACATGGGGGCTGCCATTTTAGAATCACATGACCAGCCGAATACTACTGGCTTAATCTCAGTAACCGTCCTGTTATTTGACACTTTCACTAACTGATTAATATAATCATGGCTGATTGTGAATACTAAACTTCTACAATGGCATCTGAAACCGAAAACTATTGATTTTAAATGATGCTGCATCCAAGCCGCTAGGTGTCAGTGTAAGTCCAAGATGACACAGACCAAACGATACTGTGTGCACCTTTAAATGAATACAGTACAAAATATTTAAAACTATGCGCTAAATCTAGCTAATCAATTATACTCTTAGTTATGACATACTGACCATGTTAAGGGACAGGTTCACCTAAGCTGACTTTTTTTCTGTGGAGAAAATGTTTAAATGTTAGGAAGAATGTTAGCATCAGTCAGTATTCACTGTATTGCTTCTTTTTTTCTCTCCATATACATTTAATGGGGACTGAGATTGACCGTTCTGCCAAACATCTTTTGTGTTCCAAAGAAGAAAAAAAAGTCACACACGTTTGGAACAAAATAAGCATTAGTAAATTAATACTTTAAAAAACTAAATGAAACCTCATATTGCCTCTTTATTTCATTGTCAATCCTCTTTAAAGCTTTTTAAATTGTAACTTGAGCAAGCAAGCTTTTTCTTTATGTCTGTATATTTATGCTTTTAGGCATTTGGATCAAGTTTCACAGTATTACTTGGCCTGTTGCTTGACTCTTGTTTTATGAAGTGTAAAGGAGGTAATAGTGCTTTACGTTACTCTCTGGTGTTTATTTTATTTCATTTTAGCTTTGTGGGCTCTTTAGGTTGGTCTGTACAGAAAAGCATCCACATTCCCTCAAAAAGCCTGTGGGAGGTACAAACAAAACTAGGCAAGAGTGTGTCTTTTATTCCCAATGAATCCAGCAGACAAGATGAAAGAGGATTGCCATGAGATAGAGAGGGAGAGAGAGCATGAATGGAACAGACAAGGCCAGTGGTTGAGTATCAGAAATGTTAGACGTTATTGACATTGTGGGTTATCTAAAGCCAAATTGACAGAGGGCACCATGATAAGCAGGACTGAGGGTTTAGACCAACGACTGGGATTAACTTCATCAACATAACAGAAGTACTACTGTGCTTTTTAAGAAAAGACAATGTATACTCACAGAGAAAGGAATCAGTTAATAACAGTAAAATACTGCACTGTATTACCATGGTTTTATTGACATGTTGCCATGGTCGAAATAATTTTTATATGTACCATGGTGATAGTATGATATTCTTTAAGGTACCTTGGAGTAACAGTTCGAGAGAGAGAGAGATGCACACAGCCGTGTGTGTCATGTGCATGATTTTTCCCCTTTTCTACCCAATTTGGAATGCCCAATTCCCAATGCTCTCTAAATCCTTGTGGTGGTGTAATGACTTGATTAAATTCAGGTGGCGGAGGACGAATCGCAGTTGGCTCCGCGTCCAAGACTGTCAATCTGGCTATCTTATCACATGGCTTGTTGAGAGCGTTACCGTGGAGACCTAGCATGTGTGGAGGTTTCTCGCTATTCTCTGCGGCATCCACACACAACTCACCACACGCCCACCGAGAGCGAGAACCATATAATAGTGACTACGAGGAGGTTAACCCAACGTGACTCTACCCACCCTAGAAACCGGTCCAATTGGTTGCTCAGCAAGCCTGAATGGAGTCACTAAGCACACCCTGGATTCGAACTTGCGACTCCAGGTGTGGTAGTCAGCGTCTTTAATTGCTGGGCTACCCAGGCCCCCGTCTATGTTTATTTTAAGTTTTGACATTAAAACTTTGGTTACTGTTCAGCCGGTTCCCGCCTCCTCCTTGCCATCGCTTACCTGTTACAATTATTATTATAAAGAATATAGTAATGACATATGCCAGCTACAACCCAGTTCTAAGTACCAATTTGTGCCATAAGGAGTTTATTATATGTAAACTGTTTTGGCATATGAGGTACAGTGCTGGATAGTAACAGATTACATGTGTTTGAAATTATGTTATCAGATTGCAAAAATCGAGAACCTATAATTGGATTACATTTTATAAAGTGCGTATTCAGATTACTGTTACTTTTTATGGATTACATGATTACATTCAATTACATGATTACATTTCAATCCCTATTCCTAATTTCCTATATAACAATAATTATTTTTAAATTGAAATTACAAGCATGTTCTCGTTGTCTTCAGTAACAGTGTTAGTTTTTTGTTTGTTTGTTTTATTTATGTTTGATTTTATGTTTACTAATGTTTAACGACAGGATTGTTAATTGTAATTTAATACATTTCAAATAAATGATTAGATAATTATTAAAATATTCAGTGAGTAATACAAACATAATCCAAATGTAATGAAATGAAATTACCTATAAGAGTCATCTAAAAGTTTACATTACTGATTATAATTTAAGATGTGTAAATTTTAATCAGTATTGAATTATATTTCAGTAGCAATAATGTCAATATACATTAAATCTGATGTGTGATGTAATTATCCCAGTTTGATATAATAAAACAACACTAGCTCGACCAATGATGTGATTTAGGGGTAGTTGGAAAACTACCCCTAAGTAATTATTTTTGCATTTCTGTTTGGTGATGCTAGTTGCGCAGTTTGATTAAAAAAAAAAAGAAGAAGAAGAAAAAAAATGTAAGAAACAAAAAACAACAACATTAGATTGAACAATGATGTGACTTTGGGGCGGGATTACAGTAATTATTTTTGCAATTCCGTTTGGTGACGCTAGTTGCACAAAAAATTTCACACTTCAGCTTTAATATACAGCACAATAGTATATTGTATATTTCAGTATGCAATAACTTCATTATGCCCGCTGCAATATACATTAAGAACGGTTTTATTTTGAATACCCAATAAAACCACTAACATTTCTTCCCTTTTTCAATCTTTTCTCATAGAATGTTCTGGAAGCTGGCAATAACTGCCATTTTGGTGTGGACCCTTTGCGTATCCACGGAAACCAAGAAGCTACGCCCTCAAGGTTCCATCCCTTCCCCTTACAAGCTAAAGGGCAATGATTTGTCATCACCATCCCTCTCGCTAGCATCATTGCGGCAGCACAAGTCCCCACGTCGACAGAAAGGTAAACATGATGTGCTGTCATCGAGCCAAGAGGCCCTAGTGGTCACTGAGAGGAAGTATCTGAAGAGCGACTGGTGCAAAACACAGCCGTTACGTCAAACGGTTAGCCTGGAGGGATGTCTGAGCCGAACCGTGATCAACCGTTTCTGCTACGGCCAGTGTAACTCATTTTTCATCCCACGCCACTTGATGTCCCAAACCTTGTTGCATCGAAGTCAAAAAACAGCACCTGTGCCAGACCACAACTCTTCATTCCAATCCTGTGCATTTTGCCGGCCAAGCCGGATAACCACGGTTACTGTACGGCTTCACTGCCCTGGGCTACAGCCGCCATACCGACAACGGAAAGTGCAACGCATCAAGCAATGCAAATGTGTGTCTGTTAATGTCAATACTGCGTAATAAGGAATACCTATAGATAAAAGCTGACACAAATATATAGCTGGACAATGCTTATAATGCGGGTGTTCCTTTTGACTGGGACAAAGAGTGAACTGAGGTTGTCCAGCAAGGGCATCCAGTCAATTTGTGTGCAAAATGTGCCAAAGACAACAACTAATCAAAAACTGGCCACCTTCATCAAGTTCTGACTAAACCACAGTACTCTAGAGGGGAATGGTAAATTGCTGCTGAGCAGCGTTGCAAATGAAACTGGATTTTTCTTTTTTCTTCTTTTTTTTATTGTTTTGTAAGAACAGCACGAGTGTTCAATTACTTGTTTGATGTATCACAAAGTATAAGACTGACACAGTAAATATAAATTCTGTTCTAAACAAACTAATGATCTGATATGTCAATGTGAGTTCATGTTTGAGTTCTTGCTTAAGTTTATGTTGGTCCTGATCTTGAATTTTTTTCTTTATTAATGGACCTTAAGCCAGGTGCACACTGTACGATATTTACGGTCCTTTACGATTGTTGTTTGCCAGACTGTATGATATGATCCCAGTGAGAACTTTGTTACACATCGTAGCCAAGATTGTGGTCGCAATCGTCTCAAATGCAAGTGTTGACTGGGTGTCGTATCTCATCATAGGATCAGTCACATTGCACAACTGCAACGCACAATTTCTAACACTGCCAGAACTTTGTTTAAGGCTACGATTAATTACAAAGGAAATAAATCAGCCATAAATAAACATGTCAAATTAAGCAAGCGAAGACAGCAGATTTTGCTCTGCAACTAAATAAATTTTTGTACGATCCCCGAAATTTGTCTCACCAAAATCGTACAGTGCAAACCCAGCTTTAGTCAGGGTATATGCCATTTTTTCTTTATTGAAACAAGGCTGTAAGGGGAAGTTATACAGTCCATTCTATGGGTTGTACAAAATGTTCAAAGTTTTTTCCAGAGTTCTTTTGAGTACTGGATTATTTGGCATTAAGTATTTTAATATATCGTCAGCTGAGTTATCTTCACGAAGGCATTGAACTGTATAGAACAACCCTTTGAAAAGTAATTCCTCACCACCTCGTTTTCATTTGCCAAAATCTACCTATCTACCCTGTCTAGGGTCTACATATCCTAGGATTTTCAAGAAATGCTGATCCTCCCACCTACCACCTTAGTCTTGATACTTGAGTGGTAGAAATAGCTTGACAGGGTTTGGGTATTTCAGCTTTCGTGCACAATGCCCCAAAGTGAGGCCCACAAAAGATGGTTTACGGAGTCTGGTGTAGAAGAACATGACTAACCTGCACCCCGAACCTTAACCCCAATGAAATGAAATGGAACCCCGAATGTGAGCCAGGATACACCACCCAACATCAGTTCCTGACCTCACTGATCTTCTTTTGGGGGAGCAAATCAACCACAGCCATGTTCCAAAATCTAGTGGAAAGCATTTCCAGAAACGTAGAAGCTGTTAAAGCAAGAAAGAACGGATCAACTCTCTATAAATGCAAATGGTTTTTAAATTAAATGTTCAACAAGCACATAAGGGTGTGGTTTTCGGGTGTCTGTATACTTCTAGTGAACCTTTACTATATTGAATTACCTATTCAGCCCTTTTATATTTCAGACATAAGAGGATGCTGAGCGATGTGGACCTCAACAACAAAATACTGGAGGGGGTTAATTATATTTTGACTTTGAAAACAGTCAAGTCAGTTAGACAATATTTTTACTTGCCATTGGTTTTGCTGCATCCAGCAGAGATGCTGTCATTGGCTTAATTTCATCCACATACCTTTGAGCCTTTTAGTTTGTATGATGATTCACAATGTACACAATATAAACTGAGATTCATAGTTTTTTTAAATATATATATATATTTACCATTGATGACAATATCTAACAACATAGCAAAAGTGTGATAAAGAAATGTTATGATATGTCAAATCAACAAAATAAAAACATATATATATATATATATATATATATATATATATATATATATATATATAAATAACAGTATATATGTCAAATATATAATGAACATGCCTTCTAAAAATAAATATATAATTTCCTTTGTTATTCAATGTTTGCTATGCTACCACTTAGCTGTTTGAAATTGTTTTCTACATATTTCTGCACATGGAAGAAACACACATAACAGCTGCTGCAGCCAATTTCTTTACAGTAACAAACTGTCAGCAGTATCAGATCACTGTAGCAGTAAAAATATACAGAAACAACAGCAATAGTCACCCATGAAATACAAAGCTGTCAGGTTCTCTAAATGAAAATACATTGAGCTAAATTATTAAGGTTATTGCACAATGTTGACAACTGCTAAACACAAAACTCAAACAGATCAAATTGGAGAAGAGCATTATGGTAAAAAAAAATAAGTATTAATGTTTGCATACATTTCTCACCAATCATTACGTTAAACACACCTCACACATCAGTTGAAATAGAGGAACTAGTGAGCAAAATAGCAAATCTCAGAATGCACAACACATCGAACCTTGAGGCAGATGAGCTACAACAGCAGAAGATCAAGTCTGGCACTTTATTAGGACCATAGAGTTCCTAATAAAGTGTTCGGGGATTATATATATACAGTATATAGTAAATACATACTGTAAATATAAATAATTATTTAGAATTCATTGACTAGAATAACAAAACCAAAATGTTTTGTAGAAAGTAACTAAAAGTAATATGTAATATGATTACTTTTAAAACAAAGTAATCAGTAATGTCAGTAATCTGATAACAATTTATAGAGTAAGTAATTAGTCATGTGTAGTGGATTACTTTTTGAGTAACTTACCCAACACAGTTCAGCACACACTTAAACTTTTTGCATTGTTTAGTTTTATGGCTTAAACTTTGATTGTCTTTACACAGAACAAGAGAAAAATACGACCATATTAATTTACTGAAAAAGTCAGACCTATTAATAATGTCATTGCTATGCTCATTGTTGTATATGATGACCAGGCTTGACTTGTACTTAAGTATCTGTCCAATAAAAAATAATCAATAGGGGACACAAAGGGCTTTGTGGGATTAGGTAGTCTATGGCAGAAACTCACATCTTCTGTCCCAGTTTTGCTTTCTGTGTGACAGAAGGAGAAACAGAGAAACAGATCATGGTTGTAATACAATTTTAAACTGGTAATAGTAAGTTGTTTCATACAGTATGTCTATGAAGACTATAGACTATAAAAAGGTTCATGTAAAAGAGCTCCAAAAATTGTTTTTCTATGGCATTCACCTTTATTTTTAAGTGTGTTTGTGTGTGTGTGTGTGTGTGTGTGTAGCGTGTATTTATCACTTTGTGGGGACCAAATGTCCCCATAAGGATAGTAAAACCCGAAATTTTTGACCTTGTGGGGACATTTTGTCGGTCCCCATGAGGAAAACAGCTTATAAATCATACTAAATTATGTTTTTTGAAAATGTAAAAATGCAGAAAGTTTTCTGTGAGGTTTAGGGGTAGGGTTAGGTTTAGGGGATAGAATATAAAGTTTGTACAGTATAAAAACCATTATGTCTATGGAAAGTCCCCATAAAACATGGAAACACAACATGTGTGTGTGTGTGTGTGTGTGTGTGTGTGTGTGTGTGTGTGTGTGTGTGTGTGTGTGTGTGTGTGTGTGTAAAAAAAGCAGGCAATGAAATTGTGTTTTTAATACATACTATTCCCGATGCATGTTTAGGTTTTACATTGTAAGTAGCCTTCTCTCGTGCCTGTTTGAAAGTCTCTTCTGCTGCTTTCAACCTAATATACACATATGTACACTTAGAATTAGACCAATCAACTTTCCATCAATCAAGACAGATATGAAATTACATTGACAGACGATCACAGAAAAAATAGAAACGAGAAAACGATTTTCCTTACCTCCCCTGCAGAAGACTTTTATTCTCTCTCTTCCATAGTTCCTTAAAATCTGATGAAAACTCATGCCACACTGAAAATAATGTGTTTGGCGAAACCTCTTTCTCTCCTGCCTTAGGCTTGATGGAGAAAAACACGCTCAGCTCCAGAAAACTGGAAAGCATTCAAAGAAATGCATGACATTATGAACACAATATTACAAAAAAGATTAGAAAGTATACACATAGGAACTGTGAAATTGATCGGCTTACTTCAAGCATGTGAAATGTGAAATTTTAGCTTATAAAAATAATGCTCTTACATAAAGAACGACAAGTGCAATTTTTTTTGACTTAAGCAACTTTTTGGTATGCAAGTCTAGCACTTGGAAGGAAATGCAGGAATGAGCAACATTTTAGACAAAGAACACAAAAGCATTTTATATTAATTTACTTCATATTTGCTTGTTCTTTCCATTCTAAAAGCCAAAGTTTAAAAAAAATGGCCCCTTTTTAAAGGAGACAATCTACTCAACGTCGATCAATCTCTGAGAATTATGCTATTAGTACCAGAAGTGAGAGTATAGCATGGATGCTCATGCACAAACACACACACATACATAGGAGAAATACACATGTAGAGGAGACATAACCAATTTGACACAGTAATAAGTGAACTTGGCAAGGTTAACCCAGTAAGACAACTTACATCCTCTGCGTGTCAGTGAGCTGTCTTTCCTGGAGCTCCAGCTCTGTCTTGGCTGAGTGAATAAAAATATGACAGAGGCACTGTAAACATGACACAGTCTATTGATTTTTTTTATTTTCTTACAATTATTTGAACTGCTTGTCTTAACAATTTTTTTTTACACAACATGTTTTTTGTGTATTTATGTCTCAGAGCGTACACACGTGCACAGATTATGACAAATATAAACCCTACGAAATCTGATTATACATAAACCAGTTGTAATCTAATGGCATAAAATAATAAGAAGCAAATCAAAAGCATTAAAGGAATAGTTCACCCAAAATTTTTTATTCTGTCATGGTGTTAAGATCCAAGAATTTTGGTTGAAGGTTCACAGTAGTATGTGTAATGTTTTGGACACTCAAATTTTACTTTGCCCTAGACTCTGTATTTTGGTTGATGGGGCGGTCATAAATTTAGGGGATAAACACAAAATTGGGTTCTGAGCAGTATCATGATTGGCAGACAAATTACTTTAAAGGGTAACTAAACCCTAAACCAACTTTTTTTAGTTAATGATCTGTAAGAATGGGGCTTTATTAGTACTGGTCATTGATTCAAGTAATTTTTTTGACATTTGTGTATAAAGTGTTTTAATTCTATAATATATTTTGTAAAAACATCTGAGTGCTGCCCTCTTCAGGTTGAACGGTGGCTACTGCAGTTGAATTTTCCTATTGGCTGTTTGTGGTACTTCGTGACGTAAGCGGTGACAGCTGACGTAAGCAGGTTCCAGCTCACCACGCCCTTGGTACGAGCTACCACGCCCATGGCAATATAAAAACCATCTCGTTTCGTCAAAACCACTGTAGCGAGTCAGGAGTTGGAATTGCGAGTATTGAAAACGATCAGGATAGAGTATTTTAGCATCTATTTAGCATAGCATTTATATAGTTATTTAGATTATTTCGTGTCAGCCTAGGTAGTTAATTAGCATATTTGTTAGTGTAGTATTGTTAGAAGCATAGTTAGTTAGTAGCATAGTATTAAGGCCAGTTAGGATAGCTTCAAGTTAGTGTAGATTATCTGTATTTAGTACAGTGGTCAGGATGGTACGTAGGTGTAGTGTTTCTGGTTGCAACAGCACTGCTGGACTGTATAGCTTTCCAGCAGACTTGGAAATTAGGCGCCAGGGGTTGCACGTCCTTGTTCTGGAAGACCATGAGTTCCGCCTAGAGCTGGAGGAGTGTGCAAACTGCATTTTACGCGGGATTGCTTCTCCAACTCAATGGAGGTGGAAATGGGCTTCTCCAAACAGCTCGCGCTGAAAAGCGACGCAGTGCCAAACGCTGCTCCTCCTGCATGGACTCCACCACCTCAGCGGCGTCTTGAGGTGAGTGATCATATATATTTGAATCACAATTTATGGTTAGGCTAAAGTTAATTCTCTGGGGTCGACAAATGCGCGTTCGCGATGCGGGAGTGTTAAACGTATTGCACCCTTATACATTGTATTACGGTATTGACTACCTGTATAGTTTTATTTGGAGGTATACGGTTTTGTACATGATGACGTTATGCTTTACGTCACATTCTTCTAAGTTGAGAGAACAGCTAACTGATGTTATGTTCAAATGAAGCTTGCTAAATAAAAATCCTGCTAAAAGGATAAACATCACTGAACAGCGTTTCGTTTGTTTTTCCTGCACGCGAGTGAAGGTGAATGCGCACTCGGATGCTCAACAGGGAGTTAAAACCGCAGTTTGAGCCAGCGGCTCGAATTGATATGACTCCGGCCCTGTGTCCACAGACAATTCACCCTCCTCCACTTCAGGTGAAGGTGGGGGAGAAAGGTCCTCGACTTCAAAAGACCGCTCCGTGGCAAAGCTACTTGCGTAACTCCAGTCACTCTCCATTTTAGAGTCTGACAGCAGCTGTCAATTAATCTGTCACTACGGGTCTCAGGTGCACGCCCCCCCGCTCAGCCCCGCCCTCGGTTCGTCCCCTCTATCCCCGCTGGGGTCTGCCCACTTTTCGAGCATTTTTCAAATATTGCTAGTGGGTGGAGTCAGACTCTGAGCAGGGGTTTAGTTACCCTTTAAGGGGATGGAAGTCGGATGGAGTGTTTTTGTGTGTATGATATGTGACCACAGTGGCATTTTTTGGGGGTCAGGGTGAAATTGGTGATTGCGGAAGGATATTATTGGGGGTTAAAGGTTAAATGTTGATTTGATGTTGTGCTTTTCTCTGTTGTGTATTTTTGAATCAATAAAAAAATTTGATCGGAAAGAAATTCTGTCATCGTTACCCTTGTGTCTTTCTAATCCCATATTACTTTTTTCCTCCATGAACACAAAAGGAGTTATTTACTGTATAGCAGTCCAAGTTGCTTTAAATTCCAAATTATTAAAGCAAATGGCGACCACGGCTGTCAAGCTAGATTTTGAATGCAAGATTTTCAGTGAATAACACCTTACATTTCAGTCTGTTCCTCACAGAAAGCTATTGTATGGCTTAAAATATAACACACGAGGTGCTTTTTTTTATCCTTTTTTGGAGCTCATGTAAGCATAGTTCTAGCGGGAAGTCTCGCAGCTGTACATCATCACACCATTATCTAGGTAGCTCCTAGCCGATCATATATCAGCCCTTGCTTAGGTCTGTTTACAATCTATCACATTGATGTTTCCGTATGCCAATACGGACACCGTCACCTCCCCACCGCCACCAGTTGGGTCCTGTCCTTCACAGGGGATAGCTCCTCACCCCCTGCCTCCTATCTCCGGCAGGATCTGACAGTTCGAGTAGCAATTTCATCAGACTGCAGAAAGGGGCGATGAAAGAGACTTTAGATGTCATACCAACTTTACTTAAGTCTGCGAGTCTTTCTGACAGCAGCTCGGACATTCTACTAAAGTCATATCGGTTAGGAATGATATGAGGGTGAGTAAATAATGACAGAACTTTCATTTTTGGATGAGCTGTTCCTTAAAGCATGCATGGAGTTGACTGGAGGAGGAACAGATCTCTAAAGTCATTAAAGCGGTAATGTCAGTGTCACTTAATATACTCTATTCCCAGCTGCTTGGAGAGTCTCCTGTGATCCACTAATAAATCGACTGATGACTGCTGTATCCTTACACATTTTCACACCTCTCAACAACAGTTCTGTATGACCGGAGAATCCCCAGAACACAAATAACAGTTTTCCAGCTCTTCCTTTTGGCCTCATACACTGGTTCCAAGATAAGTTCTAAAATGTTTTGCGTCGACTTAAAAGGATAGATTACTCAAAAATGAACATTCTGTCATCATATTATTTACCCCATGTGACCCCAAATTATTTTAAATAACTTATTATTTATGTTGTTTCAAACCAATGTGACATTTTTCTTCTGTGGAACTTTTATTATATTTCTTTGCTAGAACTTTCAGTCTAACATCTCCTTTTTAGTTCAATGTGACAAAGAAATTTACTTTCTTTACATACGGTAGCTGAATCACCCCCATCCCCACTCCTGTTTATTATATTTCATACACTAATACTCAATGCAGTTTGGCATCTGAGTGAAACAAATTTTCTCACTGCATTCTATTAAATGTGACCTTTCCAACGATATATATATAACACATGGCCATTTTATATTTTTTATGGTTATATCAACTCTGAATATAATTGTTGTGAAACCAAATGTGCAAATAACGAGAACGAAACCGTTCTTATTTGACACCAAATTAAAAAGCATTATTTAAGAATTGGTAGGATCAGCTATATGCATTTTAAAGTCGAGATTCTAAGCTTAAAATGACACTTATTTTGTTCAGATCAGTCAAGTGGTTTATTCATGTATTATGTCATTATTATATATTCATTGTTTTCTGTAGGGAGTGGCCCCCACTAGCCCATTAGGAGCTCAGTTCAATGAATCCTGTTAAAAATAAAACAAAATAAATAAAGGATTACAAAACCTTCTATAATTACTAAAAAAGATGTTGATAAAAAGATCTAATGCAATATGTAAGGAATAATTGACGACAGACCATTGAATTATTGAAAAATAATGCACACCCAAGGTGGTAATGCGGTCACGCCGTGCAGAGGTGTGACGTTGCATTATTTTTCAATAATTCAATGCTCCAGAGTCAATTATTCCACTTATACCATGGTTACTATACCTTAAGACATCGTTGTGTTTTATCTCAAGACATTTTCTGTTTTTTGTCACTAAAATGCTCTTGTGATTGGAACTACTTTCTTCCGCCACAGATTCAGCGTCTTGCTTTGATACAGTCTGAGCCTTCGTTGCTAGTTCGAAAAAGTCACTTAAAACTAGCAACAGAGGATAGCGAGGCTTGCGCTGCTTTACTGGAACACTTACTGGAGTAATAAGGTGGTGCATTTGAGCGTGAATACGTTTTTGAGGGATCGAAAGAGAGCAAACCGTAAACTGAGAGATATCACTTCTGGGATTGTTGCAGCTCTCGTAAGAAGTAACATCGCTTCGCCAAGATGTAAGTTTGAAAACTTCTCAGCAGCAGCGAGAGTCAACATTTTTGCATATAGCTTCTCCGAAGTAAGCCTTTACAACTGTTTTCAACTCTACTGAGATGCAGGTGTGCGCTGACATGATGGCTCTGTTTTTCGCTTGTGAGTGTGTGCGTAATACATATGTGTATGTGTGAGAGAGCTTAAGAGAGGGGAGGGGGAGCACAAGGGTGTTTCCCACAGAAATTTCAGATAATATAGAAATTGTTGTATTGATCAAGTGTATCTAGCTTTGATACAGCTCTAGCCAAAAAGCAGAACATGGCAGGATGCCCTGCTTTTCGGCATTGGCGGCTCTATTTGTTGTCGCGACTCAAGTCTGAATGTGTCTGTGCGGGTGAGACGAGAGCAAAAGAGAGAAAGAAAGAGAGGGAGCCAAGGATGCCAAGCATGCATTTAAATCAAAATAAAAATAAATGTAGGATATTATGGATATTTGTTGTCATTCTAATCCGATGTACTAAACCATTGTCTTTGTTTTAATTGGTTATTTTGTTGTGGTAGCCTGTAGGGCTCTTAGAAATAACCGAAATAGTTTGGCAAAGTGATATGGAAACGTTATGCTGTCAAGACCAGGACATAGCTGTGCGTTTACTTGAAGAATAATTGCACACCTTAGAACGTCCATCAACCTATCAGAATCAAGCATTCAACAGATCCGTGGTGCAACTTGTGATTATATATGCAATATGAGATATTTATAAACAATCTTAGGGGGCCGGTCATTTTTGACGAACAGAGCACAAGGATTAAATGTTCCCAACCTGGTCTCGTAGAATCACGCTACTATGCCTAGTTTTGCAAAATGATTTTTATATTTGTAAGTATTGGAGCACTTTCCTGGTAAAATAAACAGTACAGCAACAATGACTTTTATTCCCTTTCACAAAAATCACAAGTAAAACAGTGTTCATAACTCATCAGGACTGGGGTACCATTCCTGAAGATCACTCAAGTTGATACTGTATGTGAGATGAAAGTGTCATAGAAGAAACACAAAATGCCTTGGCTCCTTCAGCAACTGGACTTTGAATCTCACACGTTTTTATAACACTATCGGTTAGGTTTAAGGTTTGGGGCAGAGAGGAAGGTTTTGTTGTTTTAAAACTTAAAAGAGAATTAACCTTAAAAACCTAATCTGTTTAGTACTAAAATGTAACTCACTTTCAACACCACTCAATAGACATTTCACCTTGGAATGGCCACAATGCTTTTAAGGAAAATGAAAAATGTTGCCACAGTCATGTAATTTTCTTGAGATCAGGCATCATTTTTCTCATACTTAAATGTTTTGTTGTTGTTCAAGTTGTTGTTTTTGTTGTTATATTGATGTTGTTTGTTTCATTAGTTAAATAGAGGGCCAAAGTACCATGCTACTACCATGGTTTGGTAATTAACTTGAACTTGGTACCAATAGATGGTATTCTATGAAGTATCTTAGGGTACCATGGAAATACCATGGAATAAGTTTATGTTGATCATTCAGTACCACGGTATGTATCAAGGGCCCATAGTATTCGCACTTTATACCATCACTGTAACATGGTACCACCACAAGGGTTGAAAATCAATCTGGTGTCTAATTATTTTCATGATGTTGGGTTCTGTTAAAGGTTCTAGAACATCTGCATTCTTCTACTTATACCGGTGGAATAATATTTTCAAATTAAATGGCATATAATATGCAATATACAAAGCAAAATTAATGTTTTCCAAATTTGTTCATTCTTTCTTACTTAAAACGGCTAAAACTGTATGGAACTTCAATCTTAAAATGCTAAAATGGTTCATCTGGTAGCTATTCTATAATTTTGGCCATCGACCTTTTGTAAGCATGTTACTGATTTTGGCTTCTGCTGTAAATGGATTATCACATTGATTCTGTGCGCCCAGGGTATTAGTAGAATGGCCATAGACCAAACAGCATAACAGCCTCTCTCTCACTCACACGCAGTAGAGCCAGAGACTGTTACTCTCCTGGAGTTTCACAATAAAACAAATAACAATAAAATAAGAACAGCTCTTTTTTCCTATCCCTGTGTCTGTTAGCTCTAACTGGTGGCAGTATGGAGAGATGGGGATGTATTAGGGGATCTTTCTATGGTCATGTCAGTTAACTGAGAGCCGGGGTTCCAGGCAGAGGAAACCCACGACTCTCTAGATCAAAGGGAGAGTGCAAGGAGGGGAACGTTTAGTAAAGACCTCACCCAGTTACCCCTGCCGCCAGAGCACATGTGGTTTTTGTTATAACGGCAAATTTGAATACAGAGAGAGAGAGAGAGAGAGAGAGAATGTGAAGAGAGGAGAGAATGCATTAAAACAATGTAGTGAGGGTGAGAATGAGGGAGAAATTCCAAAAGAATGAATTGTGAGCGCTAATAGTGGTATTTATTTGCACATGCTATCTGTGTTGCTTTAGTGCCTGATTCAGTAAAGGAATTATGTAAATCAGGTAATTATTGTACCCACAAAATTGGTTGAGAATGCAATTTGCCTGGTGCAGTTCCCAATCTTGTCAACCTTGTTTCATAGAACCACGTAACTATAACTACATTTTTGCTAAATTATTATTTTGTGGCTCTTTGTACGTGTCGCTGCAGTTTGGCACTAAAACAACAACTATATTGATTTACTTACTCTCAAATCACAAGTAAAACCTCTTTAGTTTGACCTCTTTCTCACACAGTGCTATCTTGAACATCAAAACACTTTCACAATAGTGCTTTGAGGGCAATATATCTATGAGGGAAATATATGTTTAACATCTACATTAACAAGCTTGTACATGCAGTTAGTTAATGTAAAGTGTGATCAAATTACACACCTTAACTGGCATAGCGATGCACTTTGAAATGCAAAGGACAAAGGTGTCCTGATGAGCACAACACATGAGTCGAAAGTGTCATAGATGCACCACAAAATGACATAGTTGCTTCAGCAATTGCTTTTTTTAATGTCACTGTGGCGAGTAGGGTGGGGCTGAGCGGCGTCTTGGCAGAGCAAGGCCGGGAAGATAAGTGGTGAATGAGGTCCACCTGTGTGCCGGTCTCGCATTCCAGTGAGGGGTGCGGGAGTATTTAAGGAGAGGACATAGCGGCAGACGAGAGAGAGAGAGATGTATGAAGCTGCCTGAGTGTAATGTTGAGCTGGAAAGCATAACGTAGTGTGAGGCAGTGTGTTATTGTGTGCAGCTGAAAAGTGCAACAATAAATGTCTACGTGTTTTGTTAAACAAGGCCCAGCTTCCTCCTTTCCACGAACTGTTGGCCAGGTCACATTTGCGTTTTATGGCACTATCTGTTAGGTTTAGGCTTAAGCTTTAGTGTAGGGGTAGGTTTGTTTTATTTAAAACTCGATGGTGCATTAATAAAAAATAAAAAACTCATCAGTTTTTCATCTTAAATGTGCTTTTTATAACACTATCACTTAGGTTTAGGGTACAAATTAAGGGCAGTTTTCAATTTAGAACTCGATAGAGCAGCGCGAGACGTGGTGCGAGAATGCAAGGAGATCGTCTGTGTTCCATGACTGCTATAGGGTCCTTATATAATGTATAACGTGCAAGGAAGGGCAGCTGGATGAGTTTCTGGTGCCTCCCTAGGGTAAGATGGTGCCCCCCTAGGGAGTTGGTGCCCTACGCAGACTGCATAATATAGGAAGTGGCTATACTGCTAAAGTGGCACAACTGTTTAAAGCATTCTTCACCCATGTATTTTGGGGAGTGGTCGTGGCGTAGTGGGCAGAAGGTTGTAGGTTCGATCCCCACAGTCACCACCATTGTGTCCTTGAGCAAGGCACTTAACTCCAGGTTGCTCCAGGGGGATTGACCCTGTAATAAGTGCACTGTAAGTCGCTTTGGATAAAAGCGTCTGCCAAATGCATAAATGTAAATGTAAATGTATTTTGTGAATAAGGTGAAATAAAAGCCTCATTAACATAGACAGGTAAAGAATGACTTGATTTAAATAATCATGACTCAGAGCTATTTCAGTGCATTTATCACCTGGTTAAACTGTATTGTGGGTGGTCAGTGAATAAGGTTTTTGCACTGAAATACAGCATGGAAAAGTGGTACTTCAGTGAATTCACCCTTGAGTGTTATGGAGAGATGTTCCAGTTGACTCCAAAGTGAAAAATGAAAAAAAATAGTTTGTGCAAGGCAATTGAACATGATTGGAGTGCGAAACACAAAAAGAGGCCAGAGCAACACAGACATGACAGACAAGTGCCGACAGAAACAATCCTCAGAGCTACTTTCAACCCACAGACAGATCAGGCAGGTTGACTTAGACACACTTAACAGAGGAAATAAACAGAAGAACTGAAACTATATCAAACAAAGAGATGGATAGGCACAGAGACTGAGCGAGAGGAAAAGGGTGAAACAAAGATGGAGAACAGAGAAGGAAAATAAACAAAATGGAGAGAAACTATAACAAAACATGATCGCTCAACTGTCAAGCCCTTAGAGAGAATCAATACAATACGTTGCTTTGCCGAATACAGAGATGGGAGGTTTTTCATGTCTAGGTGGAAAATTAAGAGAAATTAGTGGGAATAATAAAATTAAGGACTCTCACTTTTCATGTCACTAGTTTTACACAAATAATGTTAGAACAATCAAATCTAGGTCAGTTCAGATCTATTTCCCAGATTTTTCCTAGGCTCCGAGAGTTCTCCACATTCAGTTCTGCTCTCACATAGGGCCACTATATATGTATGTGTCCATTGTTTCTTACCTCTAGTGAGACATTCTTCCATTTTGTCCTTAAATGGTTGCAAGAGCTCCTCAGATGAGACATTACACACTTTCTCTGTTTCTGCTGAACAGGCTGTAAAATCAAGTAGAAAATGGGGACAGAAAAATGAAAGCCAGGCAAGAAAGAATGCAAGGGAATGCATCACAATTTAATGATCTTTCCTTCATGTTAAATGTCAGAGCATCTTATAGCCTACAAAATAACGACTTGCCTAAATAACTTATAAAACCATTAAAACACTTTTGCTGACATCAAGTCTTTGTAAAAGGAACTGTTATAGGCCTAAAGTTGAAGTAACAAACTATTTACAAGCTGGTCATGCCATCTTAAGGTGGTCAAACCGGTCATGGTTAAGGAACTTTTATGGTGCTAAAGTTGAGCAGCCACATTTAAAATATTGCTTAAAGGACCAGAACAGCTTGTCACCAGCATATTTTGAGTTTTGGATGCTGATAACCATGTGCTGGAATATATAGCTTAAACATGGTAACTGGTTTCTAGCTGATCCAAGCTGCTCATTAGCTAGTCCAAACTGGAAGACCATCTTCAGACCAACAACAAATCAGCCACCAGCTGGTCATAACAGCTAAAGGTGGTCAAGCTGTTTTTTGGAATATGGTAGCTGGTTGGACAGTCAATGACCAGCGTGGACCAACTAGGAACCAACTTCCATGTTCCAAAATACAGCTACAATCTTAAACTGGACTTTCCAGGCTAGTGTCTCCACCAGATTACTTCACTCACTTAACCAGACTTCTTTGATCAACCAGCTTCACCAGAAAGCATACATACGTCAATCTTTATATTCAATAGTCAACAGCTTACATTCCACCTGCTAGACCAGCAGCAGACCAGAACGAACCAGCACAAACCAGCCAAGACAAGTCTAGCCTGATTTTTTCAGTCGTGAAGCTCCAGCATCCAATCCTACAGTGATCTCTTACCACACTTCATAGATCTATCACTTTAGAATAATATGTGCTATCTGTGACCTGCGCTAAAAGAAGCAAAGTAATCCCATCTCATGAACTTCTTTCCTTTGACACTCCTGTTTATTGTACATATGGAGTCGTACAGAAGCCCATGAGAGGCTTTACTGCTCTATCATTACAGTCCATGATGGATCAGAGTCTTGCATGCCAATCAACACAATGCAAACACACAGATGCTAATGTACCTTCCAGATGGATCACATGCCTTGTGAAGTCTACTTCAGTGCCCCTTCCAGCTGTCAGCATCAAACATCTGCTTTATTGCTTAGCCCAAATTGCTAATGTGGTGATGATCCATTTATTGTATGAACTTGCCGTAGTCTGCCATGCTAAGAGTGAAGTCATGCTTATTGGGCCATGGGGAGATTTTAGGGATGTGAAATGTTGAGGATTCTGAGAAAACCAGAACATTGCCAGAGGAGAAATATTTGTCTGTGTTAATCAAACCTATGCTTGATCTGTTACGCAGGTGTATGCAAAAACGATTTAGAGCATACAAATGCAGGAAAAGCACATTTACAATTCATCAACCACATGTATAGTGGGCTTAACTAAAAGGTCCTTGAAAGATTAACAATGCAAATCACCAACTAGGGATTCAGGCTAAGGTAAACAGATATATGGCTCACAGCAGGAGTGAAGCTAATAGGCTGTATAGCAATGCATCAAAAACCTCCCATCCTTCAATAGAAATTTCCATTTACCAAACGCAAATCCAACTCCTGGTAGTTTGACTGGCTTAAGTAAAACCAACTTACTTAAAGGATTAGTTCTCCCAAAAATTAAAAAAAACCTGTCATTTGTGTTCATGAAAACACTACAGAAGTTTGTGCTTGCATGTGGGAATTTGCACTGTCATGTGAAAACACATGCAACTGTGAACAAGCTTCTCCTTTGGACTTCGGTATGTGCAACAGATTTGAACAAGATATTCACCTAACCCAAACCCCTAACCCTTTCTCACCAAGAGATATTGTACATCTTCAGAACACTTGGAATATGATGCACATGTCGCATAGACTACTTTTATGATAGTTTTGGCAATTTTTTTTTAACTTTAAAGTGAGATGCTAATTGTTTTGAAAAACATATTCATAAATATTCCTAAAAAATCTCCTCTTGTGTTCTGCATATGAAAGTCATACAGGTTTGGAACAACTTGAGGGTGAGCAAATGATTACATATTTTTTATTTTTGGGTGAACTACTCCTTTAAAAACACTAGGCCTATGGTAGTTTTTCTCACCCTTGATAAATGATTCATTGTAAATGTGGTTTGATTAGGGGTGTGTTTCAATTTGACCAAATACACATCAGAGTGTTTTCTCGACAAGCTAAACAAGCCAAACATGCTGACAGTGGAATGTGAGTATTTCCACATCTGTGTGAGTGTGTGTCTTTTTTGTTGGCATTGAAATGTTTGCAGGGATTTAAACTTGGCTTTGAGCATTTAATCGGATTCTTACACCTCATTCACACTCTATCTTGCACTTAAGCTGGGTCATACAACCTTTGCCATGCAGCTAAAAGCTAAATCAATCTCAATGACCTTCTGAAGACCCTGATAAATTGCTTTACTGGTCTGGAGACCAAGTGGACAGTGTTTACGAGTAGTATAAGCCCTTTACCTACATACTAGGCACTCTTCAAAATAACACCAACATAGAAAAGAATGATAGGAATTCATTTATGATAGAATGACACCATGGTAAAATTCAAGCACAGTCAACCTGAGGTTAAGTGCCTGAGGTTAAGAACGAATAATGCCCGCTGAAAGCGTCATTTATTTTGTACTCGCTTGTTTTAGCACTCGATTTACTAAAGGAATTCAAGTAATGGTGCAAACGACCTGTGTTCTCCATTAGAAGGCTCACTGATTTCCAAATTGCTGTTTCTATTAGGCCAACTCCTGACTGCAACATTGATCAATACTCTAAATGTGATTCCTTAAAAGCTGGATAAAATGAAAGAGAGGGGTGGGTGGGGGGGGTCATTTTCAACACTTATCCAAGGGACTGCATTGTCGTAACACACATTTTGGCACCATTACACATTTGTAATTACATCTAGAATGAGAACTATAATTAGCCTTGTTTAAAAAGGTGTATCACAGTCTGTTGTATCTTCCATAGCACTCAGAACCATCCAGCAAGCTGGGGAATTGTGCAGTGCAAATGATATTTTCTGAGTGCATTGAATTAAACAAACTGAATGTGATTCTGTGTGTTTTGCACACAAGTATGCATATGAGTTTGTGTTTGTCCATATGTGTATCTGAGTATATATTTGTGCATGAGGACTTGTCAATATGTATGTATTAAATTAATGTGCGTCCACATCTCACCATTTAGATCTTTTCGCAACTTGCGAAGGTCACGTTGAAAATCTTCAAACTTCATCTGCGAAGCTTGAAACAGATCCTGAGGCTCTGGAAGCGGGTATATGCATGTTTCTTTACCTGCATCCTGATACATAAACACACACAAACAATGGAAAATCTAAAGCGAAATCATATGAAAACAGGATGTTTGTGTTTATTAGATCATGTCTGCACCACTGGTTTTGAAAACTGATTGATTGTGAATTGTGTCAAAATTGCATTGTGTGTAAAGATCGTTATCATTCCGAAAACAATCAAAGCATCAAACGCAACAAATTAATCTCAATAGCGTTCCATCTGTCAAAGATCAGAGCAGTTTGCATGCATACACATATGCACGCTCCTAAATTTGTTGCCCAAACACTAGAAGCACATCAACAACCTGCAGATCATATTTTGTCCATTTGGATAGGAGCTCGTAATCACAACATCTGGACCAACTTCTAACAGTATTTACAATACAGCCCTTTTAATCTGCGTCCAAAAAGGGGCATCGAGCAATCAAAAGGCCCAGTTCATTCAGAGCGGCCATTTGTCTCTATGGTGAAGGAATAGAAAGGCAAATAAAAGTGATGAAACAAAAAATAAAGCCAGTCCACCATGAAGAAAATGCTGGAAAAGATTCTAAAGGATGCAAGAGAGTGGAGGGGGGCATTAGTATAAACAGTTGCCGAAACCTACCTCATCAAAGTGTCGCAGATAGTAAGCAACTATGTAGGACAGGAGGCTCTGAGAATTATCCTGATGGAGGGAGAGAAGAAGGAGAAGAGAGATGGAAATAAACAAGGGAGAATAATCATTTTTCATGTTTTGTGACTGTATACACTCAGCATGCTTTAGTTTAGAAGTGTAGCTCAAAGTGTTTGTGAATAAGAGGCCAGACCTGGTGGCCAAAGTGCAAGTACGGGCCCACACATGCACACACAGACATACAGACCACATGGGATGTGGTTATAGACCACTGCCTTGGCATGGTATTGTATAGACCTCTTATTGTAAGTGATCCTGCTAAAATGTTCTGTTTATGACCTAGGAATTGAAAAGACCAGCTTTGACTGATATGGATTGCTGATTCAGGTTTCAGGGACATACCATGGTCCCATGAGAAACCTGGCCCCACATCTTTGAAGGCCCATTTCCACTCCTTGCTGGTCCTAGTGACAGAACACTTGGAAATTAGGAAAGACATATTTTGGTAGGCTTATGATGACTGTAAATTACAGACGCAGCAAATGTATTGACCAAATATTGGTATTGCTCATTATTGATTGTTTAAAAACAGCTAATGATCAAGGCTGATTATTTCCTGTAAACGATTAGCCTACAAGTCATTCTGTGTGAAAAAGAAAACGTCTCTTGTAAATAATTACTTTGACAATGACAGCAGATGTGCAAATTATAAGCTTTGTACTGCTAGAATTTCATAAGGTGGAACACCCGTTAAAACTTCTAATACAACTAATTTGATTGGTTACCTTAAAGCTTGACACAGCAAGGAATATTACGAGTTTTTAAAGCAAAGAGGCTGCTTCAGTTAAAACGGGAGAAGCTTCATTATTCAGAATACGGTTAATGAGAGTTAAAGGGATAGGTCAATCAAAAACTAAAATTCTCTAATTTCCTCAGACTTATCCCATCCCAGATGTAAGATTTCTTTCTTCTGCAGAACACAAAGATTTTTAGAACAATATCTCATCTCTGTAGGTCCTAAAATTGCAAGTGAATGGTGACCAGAGCTGTGAAGCTCCAAAAGCACCTAAAGGCCACATAAAAGTAATCCATTAGACTCCAGTGGTTAAATCCATATCTTCTGAAGCAGTATGACCAGTGTGGGTGAAAAACAGAAAAATATTTCAGATTAAAGTGAACCTTTTTACTATAAATCACAAAGTGGTGATTTATGGTAAAAAGGATTGATCTATTTGTCACTACATACATAGAGAATATAGTTATTATTTATCAACAGTTATTATTTCTAGTATCATATCGGCAGATGTTGTTATAAATTGTTGTATATCAGTTTTGGCACACACATTTTGTATAGGTGCATCACTATATACTGTAGCCAGTGGTCCTAGTGTTCAGCTTGCACTGTATACGTGAAGGACTGCATTAAATGTGTTTTTGTTACAACACACACTATAGCAATAATTGTGGCCATTTATATGGTGATGATGATTCTAATGATTATTTTGATGTCTATTATATCTGAATCTGAATTGTTACTCACACTGCTCTTGACATCTTTTAACTTGGGCAGGATGTCAAAGCTAAATCCATCTGCCTGTCCTCTGCTTCGGTTGCCCCCATTCATAATGTTCCCGAATGCTAGAACCAATCCTAGAACCTGTAGAACACCTTGACCTGATTGTAGAGCCTGATTGTAGAGTGAACAGAGGCAAGAGGGAGATTGCGAAGTACAGAGAGTGAAAAGTTTATTGTGTTTGGCTCCTGCACTAATAGATTTTTCTTCACTGTTGTCTAGCTCAAATTTTAACTTGAAATAAAACAATAGTAAAGCTGTCAGTGGAACCTGCCTGGTGTGCTTCATGTTCTTTCTCACCTTACAGACTCTCAGCAGTGTTTCCAGCTTGCGCTGGAGTGATGTAATACACTCTGTAAAGCTGGATTGGAACAGAATACAGAAAACTCTCTCAGAGAACTGAGGAACCTCTGACAGCTGCAGTAGAAACCTGACAGAGAGAGAGAGATGAAGAATGACAAAAGGAGAATAAGACAGACAGACTGACTAACTGACTGACTGATTGATTTTTGTAATTGTTAAAAGTTAGGGAACAAATGTATTTAACGTTGCACACACCATAATATGTATAATGTATTGCACACAACGTTGTGGAAAATCAGACTTGGGTTCTTACTGTTCAGGCTTGTCTAATGGTTTTGCATTCTCTTTGTCTTGTGACGACTTGATATGTTTCTTAATCTGATCCATCTCTTCTTTCTGAGCTCGCTGTGGACAATGCAGAAGAACAGAATTAAAGCACATTGAGAAAAATTAAGATGTCATTTAATTTTGGGACAAACATCTGAATGAAAACAAACCTGGCTAACACGAATTGTTCTAAAACAGGGTTATAAAAACAGACACCTCTTAACAGTTTGCTATCATGCGGTAATTATATTATAGTTAAATAAACTCTACTTTCTTAAGTGTGCATGGATTGCCTTTTGACCTTTGATTAACCACCTAACATACAGAGTGATATCTATAATTCAGTCTGTGCTTGAGTTAGTGAAAAATTAAAACAGAGCGAACAAGCAGGAGGGAGGAAAGAGGGAGGGTGTGTGTTTGAGGGGGTGTTCTGTGGTTTTGGTTGAAGGAGTCAGAGACAGCGTGGAGTCTCGCACACTAAAGAGAAACAACCTCAACATCTAAACTCAACAACACCGCCTCAAGCTACAGAGGGAAGGGGTAGGGAAAAATGGAGGGAAAGACCGTTTTCAGCAGAAGTCTGACAAAAAAAAAAAGTGTGGGAGAAAATAAATCAGTGACTAAAGTTTTAGTGATATATTTATATATAACATTGTACACACTCTTCTGTATTCTGAAATCAGGGATATTCTTGGTAACTACTTTACAATAGAGTTAATTCATAACCTTTACAAAAATGATTACATTATGTAGAGCAGGGGTGCCCAATATGTCGATCGCGATCTACCAGTCGATCGCAAAGGCAATGCTGGTAGATCGCACAAAATTTAAATGTACTTTCGTTAAATTTTAATAAAAATAAATATAATGTCTTTCCATCTTTTAGTTTCTGTCTGACTTGCACTTGACGAGTAAATATTTACCAGGCGATGTTTTGTTTATTCAGTTGCCATGACAACTAGGGTTGCGCATATGCGCCTTCCAAGGACTTCTGAGAAAATAGCGCGAAATTGCCATACTACTGCCCGGATTAGGCAAAACTGAATGGACAGCGCTCTGTTCTCAGAAGATTTGGGTGAACTAACCCTTTAACAGGTCATTAGTTAATTTACATTAAAATAGTTATGGAGAAATTATAAAACGTTTTGTGCAGATGCAGGACACAGTTGACCCTTTTCACAGACTAAGATGACACATTTCTGTTAGGGTTGCCAACTTTCCTCTATTATATTGGACATCCCATATATAGGCCAAATTTACGACATTCCATTTGGGATGCTTTATGCCTACGGACCCGTATTTTAGCAGGCGGCAAAACATCCCATTTTGAAGGCATGATGTCCCATCTTTTGTTCCCAAAAATTTTAAAAATAATGCAGACAGACATACTGTAGTATGTATGGTGTTGAAATAGCGATCAAAAATGTGTGAAGAAAGATCTGGCATCGTGGAGATCTGACGATGATGTGTGGTTAAGACACCCTGTCTTTATCTCATCATAATGATGTATAGTGCACCCTACGCACGCTCACACACAGAAAGAGTGTAAATGATCTCTCATACTGACAGCAAGATTTATGACTGTTGCTGCAATGCACATGCCATCTTGGTCTGCAAACTCATCAGCATGCACACACACTGATGGTGAAATCAGTACTTGGTCTTAACCAATTTGAACTGAGAGATCCGATGATCTTCCAAGAATCAGGACTGCATGTTTGATTTATGCCCCTCTACAGTGAAGTCAAACTGATGTAATCTAGAATTGCCAAAACGTTACATAACAACAGCATGATAGCTCATCCCTCTGCTCTGTCAACTTTGAGTTTTGAACTGTACTTTTTTTATTCTTTGAGGGAAAAACCTCATCCTCTGCTTTTGTCTTCCTCTAGGTCTATCTGTGTCTGCATGTCTCTCTTTTCACAGTCATTTTGTGCCTCTCTCTCTGTCTCTCTCTCTTTCTCTCAGACAGTGACAGGCACCCTGGCTCCATGGTAAACCTTACTCATTCCAGCGGTGTTTGTTTTGGTATTTAACACACATTTCCGCTGCTCTCTTTTGGAGTGGACTGCATCAAGGCAGAGTGCCAATATCACAGTGTCTGTTCATGTTCCTGTGCAGTTCTGAGATGTTTAACAGTTTAATGGGATGAAATTATTAAAATGTATGGAAATTCGTAAAAGGAGTATCAGGATTCATCATAGTTTTAGTGAACTGTTGTGTCCTGTCATGTGTGAACTTACATTTTCATACAGTGCCTGCAGGGTCTCAAGATCCACCACTGTGCAGTCCATGTTCAAGATGGCTGTCAAGAAGAGAAAGAAATAAAATGAGAATAACCTTCACTGATCGAACCATCAGAATACAAGATATATATACAAAGGATTTCTCAGACAAATATTTTAGTCACTGGCCAGTGAGAATTCAGAAAAATATGGAATACTTTGGATAGCTGTGTGCATTGACGGCATCACTAATATTTTTAATTTGCAATTACTTTTTCAAAGGTTTAACAAAGCAAAATCAACATTTTTTCAAGATGTACCTCCTGCTTAAAGGGATCCTGCTTAGTTCATCCAAAAAGGATAATCTGTCATAATTTACTCAACCTCATGTTGTTACAGCACCATATACATTTTTCCTTCTGTAAAACCCAAAAGGAGGGAGTTTGAAGGCAATGTTCATTGTTGCTTTTTTCCCCATGCAATGCCAATAAATGGGGACTGGAGCCTTCAAACATGAAAAAAGACACAAAAGCACCATAAATGTATCATAAAAGTGGTCAATACACCTTGAATTGTTCAGTCCACACTCATTGTAATAGCATGGAGAAGAGCAACTGGCACTTCAAAATTCCTTCTTTTGGGTTCCATGGAATTAAGAAAGTCATACTGGGGGGCCTGGGTTGCTCAGTGGTAAAGATGCTGGCTACCACCCTAGAATATCAGGGCATGCTGAGTGAATCACCAGGTCTCTTAAGCAAATACATTTGTCCCGGTTGCTCAGGAGGGTAGAGTCACATGGGGTAACCTCCTTGTGGTCGCTAAAATGTTGTTCGTTCTCGGTGGGACGGGCGAGTGGTGAGTTAAGAGTGGATGCCGGGGTGCTATGTCTCCGTGGCAACGCACTCAACAAGCCACATGATAAATTGAGACACGGAGACAGCAAAATTCGTCCTCCGCCACCCGAATTGAGGCGAGTCAAAACACGATCACGAGGACTTAAAGCGCATTGGGAATTGGGCCTCTATAGTCTAAAATCTATAGTTTTCCTTCAGTTTGAGCTTTATTGTTCATCCAAAAAGACAACAATAATAGTCTAATAATAGTGAGTTTCAATAACGTCAGTCTCCTTCATTAAAACTTGCATAACTTAAAATCCACTGATTTAAGTAGAATGTTTAAGAATTATAATCACAAAGCAGATCTATTGTATAATTTTCCTACAGATTTAAACTGCTGAGCATAGGCTAACCATTATCAGATAAGAGGGCAATAATAGCCTAATAAGTTGAGTTCAGACCAGGCATCAACGCTCCATTCAGTGCCAGCAAGAAAGCAAATGAAGTGGACAATAAACATTGAAAACAAAATTTAAAAGAGGAAAAAAAATTAAAAAATAAAAATGCCAGTTGCTTTGATCGCAGAAAGTAATAAAAGGACTCGTTTATGCTTAGTTCTTAGCATTTTCTTGGTTAATTTAAATGATAATAACTGGGGCCTCAGATACTCAGATACGATACGGTAATATTTCATTAAAATAAAATAAGAGACATTCAATATCTTTTCACAAATTTGGACAGTTTTTAAATATTTCTTGTTGCTTTGCACTCTCCAACACATTATTTGTGAACCAAAAACGTGTGTGGAAAAACACTTTGGTATAAAGTGTCATCACTTCATAAACTTTAGTGTATTTGGCAGCGCTGACACGAGTCATGTGAAAGCCCCTTAACGTGTATAAACATCACTCACTTTTACACATTAATCGTAGCTCTTCCTCCCTTTACTCTCCTTGATGAACAAGCGAGACGAAAGATGCCGAAGTGAAAGAACAATATGCCCTTCTCATTAACTTGTTTACAAATGAGAAGTTTCACCAGTGCCTCTTCTTCAGATTTCAAGCACCATTATTACTGTTAGACATGGGCTGCGTCCGAAAACCAAAGGTATCTGTCATGTTGCTTTGCTGACCCATCAGTCAATGAGACTAAATTATGAAGCCATTTCTATGGAAAGCCATAAGAGTCAAAATTCGTGTGTTTTGGCATTAAGCAAACGGCCTTAGGCATTACATAAACGCAGTACGCCGTCATGCGTTAAGTTAATGCGTGTTATTTTAGCACCTCTTGTATGTAAATTATGTTTTGCTTTTGTTAAAATGCAAGGAAATAATAATAAAAAAGCACCTCACGTAACTTAATTAGCCCATTAATTTGCTCATGTACAAAACTCCTCCTCTATCTCTTCGAGGGATCTATGGCCAGTCGGAGGATTCAAATCATTAACAGCAACCTTGTTTCACATTGCAAACTTACATTACACTGACTGCAGCCGATTTTTGGCAAACTAAGCTGGATATTTGCTAACCAAGACCCTATATACTAACTTTAAATCACAAATTGGTATTCACTTACTGCAGTGTGTGTGTGTGTGTGTGTGTGTGTGTGTGTTTTGCTAATATTACAGAAGTAAGCCTATATTAACTGTTTACAAACATATTTGCTGTTGGCCAGTTTGTCAACTTTCCTTGTTATTATGATTTATTGCATGAGATGTTGTCATATTCACATTGAAATCTTAGGAAGTTTGTTTATTTAAAATTATAATCTGCTGCAGACAGTCCTGGACATCGACCATTGCTGATTTGTAGTTGATACATAGGTTGATGTCTTCTTGTGATTGTTCTGTAACACAGATGGCAGATATTCTACAATATAATTTTTTTTCTATATTTCTATTATCTATATTCAAAAGATGTTTAAGGTAGTTGTGGTTATATTATATAGCGATATTTCATTGACCACACACTTTAAAACATGTATGATCTGCAGAGGTGTACATGGCTTTATTTGTATTTTGTCCAGGGTGATACAAAAACGGTCTTCGACTTAATACAGTATTCATGCCAAAGCATTCTTTTTTGGTTACTGATGCCATTGTAGCAAAACTGTATTCACAGTCGTAAATAATACAAATTATTAATTTATTCTGCAACCAAAAGTGTAATTACAAAGAAACAGTGAGTAGTATTCAGCTGGTCGTGTAATCTTATGCAAGCCCCCATGAAAATAGAAAAAGCGAATAGGCAATATAACATAATATAATCTAATTTAGCCTGATGGTGGACAGGTTGATGTGTCAGTATAACGTCCAAGACCAAGAAATTATTTTAATCAGGCTAAAGTAATTTATATTATTGAAAGATATGTTCAAAGGATTTGGTTCGGTGGCCAACAGCAAATATGTTTGTAAACAGTTAATAAATAGGCCTACTTCTGTACTATTAGCAACACACACACACACACACGCACGCACACACACACACACACACACACACACACACACACACACACACACACACACACACTGCAGTAAGTGAATACCAATTTGTGAGTAGATAGGGTCTTGGATAGTGAATATCCAGCTTAGTTAGCCAAAAGCTGGCTGCAGTCATTTATTGTGTGTTTGCAATGTTAAACAAAGGTTCTCCTTGCCGTTAAAGATTTGAATCCTCTGACTTGCCATAGATAACTCAAACATGATAGAGGAAGAGTTATGTACATGAGTAAATTAATGTGCCCATTGTCTCTTTTTGTTCTAAATGGATGAAAGAAAGTCATATGGACATGAGAGTCAGTAAATGTTGACAGAATTTTCATTTTTGGGTGACAGCGGTCTCATCTTGAACATTATGTTGACAGACGAACACTATACCACATTAACCTAACAGTAATAACTGTTAAAAATAAAGTCATAAAGCATGATATGGGCTAAAGTTTGACTACCACCAATTAGTGAATTGGTGGTAGTCAAAAAACTAGACTCCACCTTCATAATTCTGAGCATAGTAAACTATTTAATCAAACAATCAAAATGTGTTTACTCAGCACAAAACACTAATTATCCAGAGTTTTTTTTTGTGCAAAATAAAAGTATTTGAGTCTCCACCAGAGCTGATTTTGAGCTGGCAAGACTGAACACTTTCTCTGTGTTTAATAGAGCTATTACAAGTCATATGGAAAAAGTCATATGGGTTTGGAATAACTTGAGGGTGAGTAAATGATGACAGAATTGTAATTTTTGGGTCAACTGTCCATTTAAAAGAGAGAGGGGGAGGAAATACATGACAAATGGAAAGAGCATATAAGAGAGAGATAGAAGAAATATGCACACTCCTGGTAACCTGGTAATTTTACCTGTCAACAACCTAATAACAACATCCCACCAGTTCTACATGGTAATCACCACAAACAACAACAGCTTAATGCCCACATCCCTACAACAAAGTCTCCAAACAAAGAATGTCTCTCTTGTTGTCCAGGGATGTGGTCTGTACTTCCCCAAAAACACTGATTTTAGTGCAGTGTTCTTACTTTAAACTAAGCAAGTGAAGGTTCTGAAAGCTTCTCAAAACTTTAAAGGAGTGATCAGCACAACAAAGCTTTTGTCAGAACAAGCTAGTAAACTGTAATATGTTTGGCTAAAATAGAGCAGTGAAGAAAAAAGCAAGACATCATACAAATGTTTTAGCAAATCTTTCACAGTAATAAACATGTTCCAGAATGTTTTCACAAAACAATGTCCTTTGACAGCTTAGAAGACCCAAACAGACGGTGCTCTAGAATAAGTGAGTATGAGTCAGAGAAGAAAAATAACAAACAAATCGTCCGGAGGGGGTCGGCGTCACATGCTGATAAATCCAATCTTACACACGCATAAACACTGAGCTGACTGTGAAATGCTGAGACTGTTATGGGTCGAATCAAAGGCTTGTCACCAAGTGTGTTTGTGAAAGAGCTGCCTGTGCTCTAGTCAGTCATGCAGGAGTGTTTTTCAGCTTGTGAAGGCCTCAAACATGAGATCTTATGAAAACCAGCTGAGGCAAAATAAGAGAGCTCACACAAAGGGAGCGATTAAGTGTATATCCAACTGAGGAGTTGCACCAGAGCTGGTGGTGTGAGCATGCAAGGTTAGATTCTGTAATAAGTACATTTGGTTGTAAAAATTGTGAGTAAAAATGTAAAAATTTTTAAGTTTATGTTGTTTGATCTAATGGCTGATTACTTCTAAATATAGAAATATTGGCTGAAACAGTAAAAAGGCAACTGAACAAACCAATTTGACAGCTTCCTGTCTCACACAATCTCCTCTCTTGAATTTAATCTAGCCAGGAAAAAAGTTATACACTTGATTATACACACCCAGTCCCGGTGGTGGCTAATTAAGGCTTATATTTGTGTTATTGTGTGTTATCGACGGTTACGTCGATTGTGTGAAAAAGGTCAAGAAAATAAAACTGACCTCAAACCTGCTTCACTGTCTCCTGACTCCTCCATTGCCTGAACTAAGTGTATTACAGTGGTGCCGAGAAACCGGGTTTGGAGGAGAACGCTGCTATGGAGTCTTCACCGCTGGTCAAAGTCCTCAACGCCCTCACCAACATCCAGCAGACACAAACACACACATGACGGACATGTCCGTAAACTATCTCTCTCTCCCTCACCACCGCCCGCAATCGGCCTTTATCCCTCTCGGAGGCTTAATTAGCCTGATAAGGGACTGGGTGTGTATAATCATGACCCAGCCCAGCCCTCTGCCCTGCCACACCCCCATTCCCAACGAGATGTTGTGTGACTAGGGGTCACTCTAGAGAGCCCCAAATGCCTCTTAAAACACCTCTGATGTTTTAAGAAAAGGCCAATGAAAATTGCCGAATGGAATTTGAATGCCACTCCCCGGACATATGGGTATAAAAGGAGCTGGTGTGCAACCACTCATTCAGGTTTGTGCTGAAGAGCCGAGACCGAGTCCTGGCCATTACAGGGGGTACTTCAGTGTTGTGGAAGGAATGACACAACGTCTCGCAACCGCTTGTTCTGCCTTTTCTTCTCTTCTCCCGGAGAAAGAACTCGCTTGATTCCAGCTGGGGCCAAACGTATTCGCGTTGGTGTAGGTGTCCTTGGAAAAAGACACAGCGGAGACCACATTCGAAGGGGAGCCAATTGTCTAGAATATGTCACATGGTCTTACCGAGTCTTGTCGGCAGTGTCGCATGTGGAGAAGTCCTCGTGGTAGGTCCTACCCGGAGGGGAAAGAGCACTACAAACATGGTGACCAGTGGCAGAGGGGAATCTGCCCAAGGAGAGACACGGGTTTACCGTCAGAGTGACCGTAACGTGGAAGATTACATCATATGAGGTTACCAACAGGGAACCAATGCTGCCAGTGGTACACTCAGCATCCTTACTTGTTTGTACCTACCAACGCACGGGTCTTGTGAAGGTATTGGGTGTTGCCCAGCCCGCTGATCCACAGATGTCTGTTAGAGAGGCGCTGTTGTCAAAAGGCCCAGGAGGAGGCTACGCTCCTGGTAGAGTGCACCCGTAGTCACAAAGGATCTACAGAGTTACTTCCATTGAAGACCCCATATCGCCCCCAGTGCGTTGCAGTCTTTTGCCCATAGGCAGAAAAACTGAGGGGGGAGTAGTAGGAGTGGCTTTTCCTCGGAGGAAGGAAAGCCGCAATCACAACGTGGCCATATAATGTTCTCGCAGTGCGGACATGAACCATCCACAAATGCTGTCTCAGTGTAAGGCAACTATCGTAACTGTCAGAAGAGGAGAGATAACAATCGCAACCAGGAACTGCACATAACCGGAAAGGCATCTTTAAAAAGATGCTTTCCGTCAGTGTCCACTATTTTAGGGAATATCCACTTTTTTTAAGGAGAAATATACTTTTTAGTGCTCAGCACACCCCGCCGAAGCGCCCAGGGTCGTTCTCCACACTTATCTGTGCGAGAGGGGAGAAACCGCTGTGATGCGCCATAAAATCCAGCAGCCGCGGAGATCACTCTTTGCTGTTTGGATTGACAGTGGAATGCATCAACAGGATTAGCTGGAAGGCCAGCTGGCCTTATAGCCTGACTATCTGAAAAGAGCCCAAAACGTTTTAAAACCAGCCAACAGAACAACCTGACTAGGCTTGGAGACCAACTAATACCAACAAACAAGCTTAGGCAGGTTTTAGTTGTTTTTTTCAGCAGGGAACATCCTCTCCTGACTGTAAAAAAATTCTTCATAACTTTGCATGCACTTTTAAAATCCACAATTAAACCAACTCACAACATTCCTTTCAATTTCCTCAAAGGGCCTGATCTCGGTTAGTGTGGTCAAACATGATGTTGAGGAATGTATTGATTCTGGGTAAACTGCCCTGCGAAAGAAACTGTTTGTTTCTATTTGGTGGTTTACTCTGGCCAAACATATTGGCCTCCCCAATGGGCAAAGTTGCTGTGAGACCCAATGAGAATCCACCAGTGCAGAATTGTGGGAAAGGAGCTACATAAAACATGGGGACTGTGCCCATAAAGTATCAAAGAGCCAGTAAAAATGCTACACAAATACCACCAGTTTCAGGACATGTGTGTGTATTGTGTGCATGTGTATAATATTTGGCATGCATTTACATAATATTATGTGGTTTTTAAAACTGCACCCAGCCTCACTGATTCATTAAAATGAAGAAAGAAAAATACAGTTTAACAAAGGCTTTTTGTTACAAAGGATTGTCTTTTACTGGAGGGAAATTATGCATGAAATTCTTTTTGAAAAAATGCATGAAAGAAAACACAATTCAGCTTGTCTGCCGCCTGTTCTGAAAGCAAATTATGACATATCAAAGGAATACACATTATTTATGTTGAACTAGCTGAAAAGTATCAAAAAGTACAATGGAATTACGATGCTTTTGGACATACTAACACCACTGATTTCTTGGGATATCACGCTTTATGAATATAGTCTATATGGTGAATATAATGTAAATAACACATAATGCCATCACTGTACCATTGTACAACCACAGCGCTTTTTATAAGGACAGGTACCTTTACAATCCTCTCTATTCCTCTTCTTTCCTCCAATCTCTTATGTTCGAACTCTTTAAGATTAATTTGTCTTTATATATATATATATATATATATATATATATATATATATATATATATATATATAGAGAGAGAGAGAGAGAGAGAGAGAGAGAGAGAGAGAGAGAGAGAGAGAGAGAGACACATAGTTTATTTTATGTGTATTGTGCCTCTAATAAAATTTAGCATCTCATGGAATTGCTGGAGACATGCGATAATTTGATGATTTCTCTCTGTCTATCAAAGGTATGTTAATTTAATTAACTGAAAGCAAATTTATCCAATGTTGAAGCACACAAGTCATTGGAGATATCTGAGACGAGACAGCAACAACAGATGCGTGTAAACAATTCTAAGATATATGTGTAAAACAATCAACCCAATCAAAAAAAAAAAAAATTCCGCTTTCACCAATAAACTGTCACAGTGTTTGGCCTTCTCCCTATGCATTATATTCCAGTGACAAACATGGAGCAGTGACCCCGACGTCAACTCACAAAATCCACAATCCAAGTTTTGGATAGTTCAGACTGCTGAGAGACAGGACTAACATTCCCAAACATGAGATGAGAAAAATGGCATCATTTCCTTACTAGTTGATTGAAGGCGAAGAATGAATAGATAGGGTGATGACAGCAAGAGGGATAGTGAGAGAAAGATTTGAGAGAAAAAGACCCTATAGAGACAGATGAGGTAAATATCTTCAACAGAGGAAGACACTGAGTGCATAAGCAAAACATTTAAAAATATTAACTATACAATAAGAACTGAAGAAAACTAAAATAATGATGCAGTTTAATCATTTCAGTAGGGTCAATATAGATTTTTTTTTTCTAATTCTATTTTTCTAATTCTATATATATATACGTATATATATATATATATATATATATATATATATATATATATATATATATATATATGTGGCAGCGGGGCGTGGTCAAGCGCCCGTCCGGGAGAGAAAAGCGGTAAGGGCGCTCACACCTGAGCTAAATTATGTCTAACACCTGTCTCTAATTGCAGTAGAGCGAGGAGAGCGGATAAAAAGCCGGCAGCCACAGAGCATGGGGAGAAAAGAGCTGACAAGCAAACCCAGCGTTTGAAATTATATTGTGTGTGTGTGTTATTGAAACGACAAGAATAAGAGATTAAAAGGCTTACCTTGAGAGGAAGACTTGTTTCCTGTCCTCTTTCTATTGAGTGGTGTCACACTGGTGCCGAAACCCGGGAATAATTATGGAGCAAAGTCGCCCCATAGAGTCCTCCCAGCTGGCAGAAGTCCTCCAGTCCCTCGCGACGCTGCATCAAGGCCACCAGCAAGCCCTGGTTGAGCTCCGGCAGGACCAAGACCGCCGGTTTTTTGAGATCATGCGGGCTCAGGCAGAGGACCGGCTCGCCATCCGGAGCCTCCTCAGCCAGGAGACGGAGCCGGCCACAGCCGCGACCCCGACAGCCGCTCACGCTACCCCCGCCCACGCTACAGAAGATGGGGGCAGCAGATGATCCTGAGGCCTTCCTCGACTTGTTTGAGCGGACGGCCGAAATCTGGGGCTGGCCGCCCGAACAGTGGGCAGCCCGCCTAGTTCCTCTCCTGTCCGGGAAGCTCAACTCGCGGCACAACAACTGCCGGCGACGAATCTCCTGGCTTACACTGACCTGAAGAGGGCCATTCTGCAGCGGGTCGGTCGGAGCCCGGAAGAGAATCGCCAGCTCTTCCGGAGCATGAAGTTGGAGAAGTCCGATCGCCCGCTCGCGTTTGCCCAACGGCTCGGGACGCCTGTCGGCGCTGGCTGCTCGCGGGGACCACGACGCCGAGGGGTAATCGACCAGGTGGTACTGGAACAGTTCGCTCAACGGCTGCCTCGGAAGACGGGCGGGTGGGTCCAGTGCCATTGCCCGGCGCCGCTGGAGGAAGCTGTTCGGCTAGCGGAGGACCACTTGGCGGCGATCCCGAGGGCGGACGAGCCCTCTTCTTCTCTCTCTCTCCCCTTCCCTTGTTTCTGCCCATGCACTCGCCCCTCCCCTGTGTTTTCTCCTTCTGTTCTCTCCCCAGGGCCCGCTACTGCCCCGCGCAGGCGTGGAGGGTTCCAGAGACCTGTCCCCGGCCATGGGAGAATGCGCCCTCCCATTCCCCGTCTTTCAGCCGCTCTCCTCCTCAGGTGGGGGCTCGCCAGCACGCAGTGCGGCCGCAACGCCTGGGCCGGCCTGTTGGACTTGTGGAGACCCGGGCCACTTCCGGGATCAGTGTCCGCTGATGGAGGTGGGGACGGTGGTGCGGGTCTCCGACGCTCCGCAGGCTGCCCCCTATCGGGCTGGAGCATACCGGATTCGGTAAGGATCGGGGTATTTACCAAGCTTTGCTGGATACCGGCTGCAATCAGACCACCATCCACCAACGCTTGGTTCAACCCGGGGCTTTGGGTTTATCTAAACTGGTGAGGGTGAGGTGTGTGCATGGGGATGTTCACAAATATCCCATGGTGACTTTGGCAATTAAATTTAGGGGGAAAAAACATAGTGTGGAGGCAGCGGTTAGTTCCCGCCTCACCCATCCACTAATCTTGGGTACTGATTGGCCGAATTTTAAAGATATATTAGAGGGTATTTGTGCGGATGGGTCCTGCATAAAGAGGTGTGCGGTGTGCGATGCTTTGGCAGGGGAGGCGGAGCCGGGCCGCCCTCGGCTGCTCGAATGACGAGGGACGGGCGAGGTGGCCGCCTCCTCTCAGGGAATTCCCTGAAGGGGACTTTCCTCTAGAGCAGTCACGGGATCTAAACCCTTAAACATGCTCTTGACCAAGTGAGAGTGATTGATGGTCAACAGCTCCGCCGGGCGTCGCCATTGCATACCCCTACTTTGCTATGATTAAAGATCGGTTATATAGAGTGACGCAGGACGCTCAAACAAAGGAGGAAGTAACACAATTATTGGTTCCACGGAGCCGCCGGAAATGGTTTTCCAGGCGCCCACTACAATCCTATGGCCGGTCACCTAGGGGAACGGAAAACACTTCTCCATCTAATAGCCCGCTTCTATTGGCCGGGCATTGGCGGTGACGCCCGCGAGGTGGTGTGCGGCGCGTCGTGAATGTCAGCTGGTAAACCCACCGCCACCCCAAAAGCGCCATTGCGCTCTCTACCATTAATCGAGGTCCCCTTCGAGAGAATTGGGATGGACCTCGCCGGGCCATTAGAACGGTCAGCACGCGGACATCGCTTCGTGTTAGTCCTAGTGGATTACGCAACGCGATATCCGGAAGCAGTGCCTCTGAGCAACATCTCAGCACGTAGTGTTGCAGGGGCACTCTTCAAGATAATCTCCCGGGTGGGGATTTCGAAAGAAATCCTCACCGATCAAGGCACGACTTTTATGTCACGAACACTTCGCGAACTTTACGAGCTCTTGGGCATTAAATCGATTCGCACTAGCGTTTACCACCCGCAGACAGATGGCCAGGTGCGCCCCCAAATTGATAAAACCGCAGGGATTGCGACTTGCCCTAGACCTAAGACCAAAAAGGGGGTGAGGCAGTTCCTGGGGCTGGCTGGCTATTATAGAAGGTTCGTGCCTAATTATTCGGATAGTTATACCAGCCCGCTGACTGACCTCACTAAAAAGGGGGCTCCAGATCCGGTCCAATGGTCAGAGCACTGCCAACAGGCGTTTATGCAGATTAAAGCCGCACTTTGTGGGGGGCCGCTTCTTCATGCACCTGATTTCTCTCTCCCTTTTATTTTGCAGACGGACGCTTCAGACAGAGGGCTGGGGGCCGTACTCGCGAGGTGGTGGAGAGGGAGGAGCCTCAGTGCTGTACATTAGCCGGAAGCTCTCTTTGAGGGAGACTAAGTACAGCACCGTGGAGAAGGAGTGTTTGGCCATCAAGTGGGCGGTCCTCACCCTCCGGTATTACCTGCTGGGGCGGGCCTTCACCCTCTGCTCGGATCATGCCCCACTGCAGTGGCTCCACCGCATGAAAGATACTAACGCCCGGATCACCCGCTGGTATCTGGCCCTGCAGCCTTTAAGTTCAAGGTGGTCCACAGACCGGGGTGCAGATGGCTGCCGCTGATTTCCTCTCCAGAAATGGGGGAGTGGTAGGCAGGCCGGATGACGCCTCGGCCTGAGTCGGGCGGTGGGGGTATGTGGCAGCGGGGCGTGGTCAAGCGCCGTCCGGGAGAGAAAGCGGTAAGGGCTCACACCTGAGCTAAATTATGTCTAACACCTGTCTCTAATTGCAGTAGAGCGAGGAGAGCGGATAAAAAGCCGGCAGCCACAGAGCATGGGGAGAAAAGAGCTGACAAGCAAACCCAGCGTTTGAAATTATATTGTGTGTGTGTGTTATTGAAACGACAAGAATAAGAGATTAAAAGGCTTACCTTGAGAGGAAGACTTGTTTCCTGTCCTCTTTCTATTGAGTGGTGTCACAATATATATATATATATATATATATATATATATATATATATATATATATATATATTAATATTGTAATTTGGTATGTCTTGCTTATGCAGTCGAGATTGCATGGACTCCACAAGTTTGTTTAAAAACCTGATGATCCATGTTATCAGCATAGTTTTAGAATGCTCCCAAGATCTCCTTATGTGTTTCAATGGAGGCAATGGGTCACACATTTTATTAAAGATTATTTGTGACCTAGAAATATTGCAGAATCTTAAATATTTCTTCTTTTTTATAATTTATATTTATCTTAAATCTAAATTAAGATTTAAAAATCCTATAACTTTTCTTAATTTAAAAAATTATAAATATTTTTTTTTTTTTAAATGACAGAGAAAAAAAATCTCAGATTTTCAATGTGGTCTCAGACCCCACTGTACCTCAACCTACTTTTGAACCCCAAGATCAAGCTCTCCCCCTCCCAGCTTTCAAACACAATCAGTAAATGTTTAAACAGAGCCAAAAAATTTGTCTTAATTCGCAGTCACATCACACATGACCCTCGAGAGAGGTCAGACACTGACAAAAGCCTTAGCAATCTGAGATGCTTGAGAGCTTGGAAGAGTCTCAGAAAACTGTGAGGCTTTTTGACTGGGACATGAAGGCCAAAATTCAAGTTTACCCTTGGAAAACAAAGGTTACACTTCTTTTTCAGTCCATCTTTATTTGCTATTATTGCTGTAATCTTTATATTACAGTCAGGGCTGGACTGGGTGGTGTTGTCGGTCCTTCTCTACATATCGCGCTGCTGTTTAGTGGTCCGTTCTGCATAACGCGGCAGCACATTTTTGCTTATCGCGGCCCATTCGGCCCGTTGCGTGGAAGATCCGCCAGCCCGCTCGGTTCTCCTTATGGCCAGTCCGCCCCTGATCGGCCCCAAAGACCGTCGACCCACCGGGAAAATGCCCAGTATGCCAGATTACCAGCCCAGCTCTGATTACAGTATATTCACTTCAGCTGACATTAGATTTGAGTGTATTAGCAACTGGAAAGATTTAAGAAAGGCTGCACATCTTAGGTGAAATTTTGAGGTAAATTCAGAGGAAGAGAAAGTTATTTTAGGACAGATATGGACACTATTTAGATAATTATAGACAATGTGAATGTTCATTAAGAATGTACATTGTGTCATATATGATTTAATGTTTTCAAGATATTAAAAGTGTCAATGTAATGAACATTCATTTTAGTTGCTGCTCACCATTTTGGATGTCCTTCATGTCTAAATGAAGACTGGACATCAGTATCCCCACCGCCTGAGAACGCTTGCTACTCAGTAGCTTGGCAACCTAAGAGAGAGAGAGAGAGAAAGAGAAAGAGAGAGGTGGATATTTTATTACACATTGGTAAAAGAATAACCACTTTATACTAGAAGAAAGCATAAATTCCTGAGTTATTTTAAAACAAAGGTTTGTCCTGACTATTATTGCCGGCGACAAAAATATATAAACACACTTTTTCATTTTGGCTGACCCCTATTTAATAGCATACAGAGGTACTTTGGCCTAAAAAGGAAGCCAAAAACAAAGGCAATGCATTAATACAGGGGCATCTCACTCCTCAGTGTGCTGGGAAAGGTCCTGGCAAGGATTATTCAATATCGCCTTGCTAGGCATGCTGAGGAGAGGCTTGCGGAGCCCTAATGTGGTTTCAGGAAAGGGTGGTCCTACACAGGTGCCATATTTTCGGTCTTTCTGCTACAGCAGAGGTGTAGGGAATTCCAAAAAGACCTACATCTCTGCTTAATTGACCTGGTCAAGGCCAATGATACCATCAGTAGGCCTGGGCTCTGGGTTGTTCTTTGTGCTTTCAAAGTCCCTGATCCTCAGCTCATGATCATTAAGGACCTTCAGTGGGCCCGGGTAAAACTATGTGGCTGGGAGTCAGAGCCATTCCTGTACACCTTGGGGATGTGCTCTTGCTCCCACATGATTTAATATCTATTTTGACCACGTAGTTCATGAAGCCTTCAATAGCTGTAATTTCCATCTGGTTCAGATACAATGAGAGGCTGATCAATGGCCGGGTGTGGTCAAGGGTTGGCTCTCTGTTGCTCAACCATGTTATGTATGCCGATGATCTGGTAATTGCTGCTCACTCAGAGGAGGAGTTGGGGGTGCTGCTGCTGAACCTGGAGCTTGTCACTAAGAGGTGGGGCCTTACCATCAGCCCCACCAGCGCCTGCCTGGGTACTTTATGCCATCGGACACTCCACCCCCAGCTTCCAATTGGTGATAGAGCAGTTGTGGAGAGAATGGAGAGTTTTCCATACCAGGGCAGTGTGCTCATGACCCGCTCGAGTTTAGCAGCAGAGATCTCACTCCGAATGAGGCGAGCTTTTCATTGGTTGCATAATGCTGTTTGGAACTACCTGGTCTGTCGCTCTGCACAAAGCTTCAGGTCTTCTCGGCCAAGGTCATTGCCTCCCTTCTCTATGCTTGCAAAACGTAGACCCCGTTAATGGAACATCTTCGCTGGTTAAAAAAATTTAGGCTGGCCTGCCTACGATCCATCCTGGGTTTAACCAGGCTGGATTGTGTGAGGAGCTCACAAATCCTTGAAAGAGCTGGACAAAGTCCCATCGGTGAGCTCCTCTGACAGGCAAGGCTGCATTGGCTGGGCCATGTAGCCTGCATGCCCATCCACTGCTTGCCTAAACATCTTTTGTTCAGCTTAATTGAGAGGGCTAAACAGGCGCAGCATGGGCTGGAGAGGAGATGGAGTGATGTGGTACAGGAGGATGTGGAGCTGAGTGGACTTGCCGCTGACTGGTACCAGCGGTGTCAAGATCTGCCTCAGTGGAGTAGGATTGTGAAGGACGCTACTGGGAAGTTGGAGGCAGTAGCCCTCCAATAACTACAGAGGGCAGAGGAGCGACACTCACAACAATGAGCGGAGTGCCAGATGGCTAAAGCACAGCAAGTTGGCTCAGTAGGGGGCACAGGTGGTCCATCAGCCAGTCATCTCAGTCAATTGACCAGTGGCATCTGGGTCTGCCCTGTCAGCGGGCTTTCAACACTTCACATGGCCTCAAGGTGCACATAGCCTGGCACAAGCATCGTGGTGACGTCACTGCCACTTAGTTGCGAATGGCGGTTGTTGTTGTTGTATAGGGTATTCCTTACATACAGACTATATTTTCAGTACTGTGCTTTTACCACAGTGGCAGTTCAGGCTTTGGAGGTGAACACATTCCTTCTCTAAGCAGCTCTGTAGCGCCACCTAGAAGATGGACATGTTCAGAGGATTCTGTAGTACATCCCTTTTGTGCTACCATAACCAAACTTTGTACACATGTAGATCTCATCAAGCCGGACAAATTTCGTGCTGAAAATCATAAGCTCCACCCAAATGGAAAATGGCCATTTTTGATTGTTTGAAAAATGCATGCGCTGGAATTTAATATACTCCTCCAAGGGATTTCATGTTACAGGTACCAATTCTGGGCGACATCATGCCAAGACATTGATTATGCTAAATTGCAAACAGATTTTTGATATATCGAGCGGTGTCACCATGGCGACGCGATTTAATAACAATAAAAAATGTGAAAAAGGAAGTGTCTCATATCTTCTGCATGCATCGTGTGATTTATATATAAATGTAGCCAAATGTTTGGCCTTGCGAGCAGATTACATTGATGTGGCTATTGTGGGTCATGGTCGTAGTGTCCCAACTGGCAGAAGAAAGTGTGGCACTTTTAACAGACTTTGAAATATCCCTCTTTTGTTTACTTGAATTGCTTAACATTTTTTTGGAATAATGTAAAGATGTCAAAAATGTTGAAATTCTGAAGGGATTCTTGATATCTTAAACAGTGTTGCCATGGCAAAGCATTAAATGTCATTATTCTTTTTATGTATATTCATGTTTTTGAGGTACTTTGCTTGCTTGAATTTTCATGATATTTTGCACACACATCATAGTTGTGTGTGCAATTCATGTATACAGAATAGGGCTGGGCAAAATTGTACACATGGGTGTGGCTGGGGTGCTCTGTAGTGCCACCTACTGACAAAAGGGGTGGGGTCAGTTTCTTCTACGGTCGGCAATCTTGTTAAATATATTGTTCTCATCAAGCCACACAACTTTCAAAATTACAGTCATTAGATCCACCCAACAAGAAGCCGGCCATTTTGAATTGAATGTGCATTTTTTGGAAAACTGCAGGCCCTGAACTTTTGAATACTCCTCCTAGGTGATGCATGTGACTGGCACCAATCTTTGACAATATTATGCCAAGACATTGAAGACACTAAATTGTGAACAGATTTTTGATATATTGAATGGTGTTGCCATGGCCATGCAATAAATTAAGGGCACAAATTTGAAACAGGAACTTCCTTATATCTTCGGTGTGTATTGTATAATTTTGATGAAAATTCAGCTGTATGTTTGTAATGGGGGCTGATCACATTTGTGTGGTTATTATGGGTCACAGTCATAGCACCACCAACTGGAAGCAGGAAATTAAGGCAGTTTTAACAGTCTTGTGTTTACATGAATTGCTTCAAAATTCTTTAGAATGTCAAGACACTGCTGATATAAAATTCTAAATGGATATTTGAAATCTTATATACTGTTTCCATAGCAGTTTATTTAGTAGTTTTTAAAATGAAATAAAAAATCTATAGAGGTTTAAGTATTTATATTATTTATGCATTTGGCAGACGCTTTTATCCAAAGCGACTTACAGTGCAATTATTACAGGGACAGTCCCCCCGGAACAACCTGGAGTTAAGTGCCTTGCTCAAGGACACAATGGTGGTGGACGTGGGGTTAGAACCTGTGACCTTCTGATTAACAGGCCAGTGCTTTAGCCACTACACCACCACCACTCACGTCTATTAAGTCTATTGTAATGAAAATTTACTGCACAATCTTTAAATTTTTCATATAAATAACATATAATACAAATATCAACTGAAATTGAAAAATACTAGAAAATCAAAGCCATGTCAATATCTAATCCAGTTCTGATTGGAACTGGGTTAGACTTGATCAGACGCAATACCAGAAATGTCCAGTAGAGGACAGCCAAGCTCCATTGTTGTATGGTTCCCAAAATACCACTTCTCAGTCCCTCCAGGATTTTGCAGATCTTGTCTAGAAGGATCTCTCTTTTGTACATATGTGTAACTACGTTCATAAGATATCTATGTTTATCAAAAGAACAACTTCAAGTTAAAGATCTGTTTAAGATGGCTAGCAAAACAACAAGGGAATGCTAATTTAATTTGAAACAACATAAGTGTTAATTATGCAGTATTAAGAATATAGCAACATATATGCCACAGTGATGTACTAAAGGAATTGAGAATGGGTGATGAGCGCTCCTCATTGCTGCGAGCTCTGCAGTTTGTACTCTTTTCCAGTCGAATCCCATAGCAAAATGCAAACAAATGTGTCCCCCCACTCAAGACATACATCCACTGAGGTGCGGATGCAATCTTTGTTAATTAAAATATAAAGTGTTATATGGGCAGATTAGAACCCTAAACCTCTTATGCAAAGGGTGAATTAATTACCACTAGACCACCTAGTCAGACTCTTTTTACCAGCACTGATTGATGTACTTCTCCACAGCACACATTCATCACAGCTAGTGTTTAATCTTCACCCTGCATGCTGCGAATGAGACAAAAACCCACGTTTATCCAAAGAATCACTAACATTCACTTAAAATCCCCATTAGTTATCGTGATTCAAATTTGAAGTGCTATTAATACAGTAGGCTACGAATCAGAAAATGGCAATATATTCTGAACACTTAGATGCTAAAAGTAAATGTTCATAAATGTTTTTACTGATATAAAAAGGTAAATTATATAGATATATGCAATATACAGAATATGACAATATGACAAAAATGAAAATGTTTATATATGTAACATGTTTATTTAAACACTTGTGGAAGAGTACATAAATGCTCAAAAATATGAACTCTGATTGTATTTGTTCATATATGGCCATATACCAGATTTAAATATCAGACAATGTTATAATGGCAACAAGCCTAATTATTGAATCCTCATTTGTGTTTTAGTTAACAGATTTGTTGTACATCTATTTTAACTTTAGATACGTTTTCTTGCATTCTCTGAGGCAGAACATTTTAATACAAAAATAATTAAGGGTCTTCCAATACACACAGGTTTCACCTTAATGTATGGTATTTTTGTGTGCATTTTTTATTTATTGTTTTGGTTGCTAACTGCATATTCAGTTTTATATGCATTTATATCCTTTTACAGGACATTTACAATGTAATTAACACAATTACAAAGGTATATAATGATGATTTGTGAGGTTCACTGCAAAACAACCCCAAACAATTTAGCAAATTACATCACAAAATTTGAGAAAAGCCGCAGAAAATGCAGTCATTTTGTAATCCAAGCTAGCCAAATTACGTGGCCATTTCCTAACTGCACCATAATTTGATAACCAAACTTTCATCATGGAAATGTAATGGATTATATTGTGACAAACGAAAAAGTGAAATTCCTGGATTTGTTGCCCCAACATAACTTTGAAACAGTGCATGTGTCATGATGACGTTGTGGCAACATCGTGGACCACTATTTGTTTGTTGGTAACAGTTGGTAATTTTTGCTCTTAATACTTATTCTATGGGCGGGCAAGCAGTATTCTAAACTCATTTATGTCCTCATATGCCCAACATTAATTTAGAGTCTATTTAAACAGTTGTCCATATGAATTAGGAATGCAGACTCAAAGTTAATGTAGTTCATTTATTTTGGCAGTGAACAGAGAAAAAATTTCTTCAAAAGAAATTGAAACCTCTTGCCACAGAATTGCAATGAAATGACAAGCCTAAATGACTTTTGTGCACATATTAAAATCTATTTAGACTATCCTAATACCTAAATCCTTGAATTACATTAGTTAATTTAATTGAAAGCCATTCAATTTCAATAAATAATTATATAAAGTTATAGCAAATATTTATAATTGAAAAGTACGATCGATAGATAGATAGATAGATAGATAGATAGATAGATAGATAGATAGATAGATAGATAGATAGATAGATAGATAGATAGATAGATAGATAGATATTCTGAAATCTCTGAACTTTTAAATACTCCTCCTAGGTGATTCATGAGACTGTCACCACATTTAGAAAACATAATGCTAAGACTTTGAAGATGCTAAATTGCAAACAGATTTTAAATATTGAATCATGTTGCCATGGCGATGTGCTAAATTAATAGGGAAAAAGGAAGTGTTGCATATAATTTGTGTGCATGTGTGATTTAGATCAATATTTAGTTGTATGTTTTTTCTTGGGGGCTAATCACATGGATGTGGCTATTGTGGGTCACAGTCATAGTGCCACAAACTCGCAGCAGGAAGTGTGGCACTTACAACAGACTTTGAAATAATCCTCTTACATTTACCCAAATCGCTTCAAAATTGTTTCGAATAATGTCAAATGCCAGATGTGCCTTGCACTGTTTTCCGAAAGCCACAGGGTGGAAATGGACCAGTTGTGCTTGGGCCCATCATCGCTGCTTGCAGCTATATTTCTTGTTGAGATTGTACAGACTATAATACAATACCACACATACTACAGACCCAATATGTTCAATATAAAATCTGATACTCACATTAAGCTTCTGCAGTATCATTCTGAAACACCTGAATTACCCAGAATATAAGCCATGTGTAAACCATAATAAAGAGACAAAAATAGCTAGACAGAGTGCAACAGAATCGAACAGATTACAGGGGTATCAAAATGCATTTGTATACGTTGGATGGTTTTTAACTTGACATTGAGTGTTAAAAATGCAACACACGTGGCAGGATGCTCAAAAAACAGTGCAAGGCCTGACACTATGGCCAAAAAACGTTGTACAGCAGCTGGGCTTTTAAGGGGATGAATTTGAAGATGCAAATTCTCTGTTTTATCAGCTAATACATAGCACTCTGTTAATACACTCATTAAAAGCATAATATATAAGAAAATGTATAAGAAAACTTGATAAACTAGTTGACCACACTGAATAGTCCAGTGTTTCTCAACCTAATTGACTCCAAGGCCAATTGTCAAAGACAATTTTTAGAGTCAACAATTTTCAATAAATTTTGTTGTTCCAGAAGTTTACAGAATTATATGTTGTTAAATTAAAATGAGAAATATTATGTCAGTTCAGGCCTATTTGTTGGACATCCTGATTTTTTATGGTTTTTACCATTTTAAGATTTATTAAAGTTAGATTATTATATTATAGATTATTAATTTATCTTGCATATTTTTAAATCATCTTAAATGTGCACTTAAGGTATTTTGAAGTGGCTTACGTTGGCTTACACTTACACCTAGTGGCTTGGATGCTGCATCATTCAAACACAGTAGTATTTTCAGTTACCAATATCACTGTAGAAATTCACTATGCACATTACACCAGGATTAATTTAATCCATGAATGAAGGTGTCCAATAAAGGTCAATTACTGAGATTAAGTGAGTATTAGTATTCAGATGGTCATGTGATGCTAACATGGCTGCCCCCATGAGGTGCCCCTGCCCCATGTAGAATAAAAGAGCTTTTATAAGGTTACTGATATGACTGAACTCATGTCATGATTTTATACATATATTTCTCAACAGATCATTCTACACTCCCTGTGTTGCTCAATTTTCCTGCTTGATCCTCTGAACATTAGATGTTCTGCCTTTACATGCCTCATCTAAACCAACAACTCTTTCGGTAAATTTTGTCAACATGGAATGATTCAGAACAATTTCCAAAGCACCTTCTCTGTAATTCAGTCTCTTCTGGCCATTAGTTCTTCTGTACATTAACACCAACAGGGGTTTATTCATATTGGCCCCAAGAATGAACACATGCTCCATTGAGTGAAATTGCAAACATATCTCCTTTCATTACCACTCACTAACGACATGCTAATTTTGATTATTGGAAAGAATGTGAAGCCATAAAAAGCTTCTAGTGCAGGCCACATTTGTAAACATGTACTGCTGGGCCCAGTGTGATCAACTGAAGGCTGCTGGCTCTTATTATCTCCACAGGGCTCATGACCACTAAATGCAGCGCGACTGCAGAGTGTTGCACGATGGTAATGATGCGGGATATACACTCAGGCCTGTGATAAGTTGGATCTCTAACAAGATACTGCATAGGAAGCATTGCTCTTACCAACAAACGGGAATTGATTCTATACTTTTGCACCGTCTTGGTGAGAACAGTGGATTCGGCTTTAGTGTGAAAGAGGATAGCCGCTGCCCTCAAAAGCCAACACACAGTAACTACATCAACACTGCAACTGAAAAGAATTGCTTCAAAGATGTTTGACTGTCCAGCTAAATGTGGATTCTACTCTGTTTTCTCTGAATCTGGGCATAGTCGAACCCCTCTTTTACAGGACAGATTATAGTCTAAGAGACCTTATTTTGAATAATATGTAATTTTGACAAAATGTGTATTTACTTGTGTTTTGTCTTTGCAGGGCATAGAGAGTTAAGTGGTCATAAAGTCATATAGTAACAACCATCTAAATGACCAGATAACTACTGCCTAAGCAATGGGTTTTTTAAATGAATATGATTCATAAAATTAACATGGTTGTATGGGTTAAAATGGCACTCCAGGCAAATGTTTTTCATTTACACATCTGAATCTGATTTGTGTCAAATCTATCAAGTCTGTCATTTAAAAAAGTCATTGGATTTGAAAAGAGCTGTAATTTTGATCGATATGTGTACACTGTAATAGTATGCCTAAAGCAACTTTTCTTTAGTGAAAAGTGCTAAAGAGGTAATCTAATGCATGCACACACACTCTCCCTTTCTCTTACACACACAGAGACACACACACACTCTAAGTGTGGCATGACCACACTAGGCTGACTGGAGTCGCTGGGTTGGCTGGTGGTTTGAGGGTTTTAACTCAATACAGACCCCCCACCCCACCACATTCTTTAGATCTTACAGACCACAAAGAAGGAGACAAAGACAGCAGACAACAGAACATTCTCAAAAGTCTTCTAAAATTGTCAATATTTATATGGCAAAACATCTAGTTAGATTCCTCCGTAGGAGGGAATCTATTGTAATTGATGGTTTTATTATTAGATTCCTCCGTAGGAGGGAATCTATTGTAATTGATGGTTTTATTATTATTATTATTATTATTATTATTATTATTATTATTATTATTATTATTATTCTTCTTCCTTGAGCCCCAATAGCTCAAAAAGTCACTGGTCAAAAATTTTCTAAATTGGCACATTGATACTCCATGCCAACGGGTACCCCCAAACCAAGAATGGCCCACATTTGCCCATAGGTGGCGCTACAGGCCACGCCCAAAAAACAAAATTCAAAGTGATACAATTTCCACGCCATTTGTCCAAATCTTCTGAAATTTGGTGTACATGCCTCATTCCTCATGGGGAACAAAAAGCCTCAAGAACCCATAACTTCCGCCATGATGGATTTTCCGTGACGCTGAAAAATTTGCTAAAACCTACAAAACTCTTCTTCTCCTGAACCGTAGCTCCAATTGACTTGAAATTTGGTACACATGTGTAGAATGGACATCCTTGAAAACGCTACTTAGGAAAAATGAATACGATACAAAATGGCTGAAAGGGGCGTGTTTATGTAAATGTCCAAATTTTAACAATATATACGTGTCAATAAATCAAATGTAATTTTGACTGATGGTTTTTCAAACCTAACATGCTTAAAGATGACATCACTCTGAAGTACTGTGCAAAGAATGGCCATGCCAAAATTCCCATTTTCTGGTCAAAAATGTTCTAATTTGGTAAATTAATAGTACAGGCCAACAGGAATCCACAAACCAAGAATGACTGACATACGCCACTAGGGGGCACTACAGGACAAGCTAAAATTCCCATTTTCTGGTCAAAAATGTTCTAATTCGCACAAGAATAGTACAGGCCAACAGGAATCCACAAACCAAGAATGACCGACATTCGCCACTAGGGGGCACTACAGGACAAGCCAAAATTCCCATTTTCTGGTCAAAAATTTTCTAATTTGGTACTTTGATACTACAGGCCAACAGGAACCCACATACCAAGTGTGGCCCACATTCGCCCTTAGGGGCGCTTACAGGCTACTCCAAAATTTCGCTTTCTGGTCAAAAACGCTCTAATTTGGTACATTGATACTGCAGGTCAACAGGAACCCTCAAACCAAGAATGGCTAACATTCAGCCTCTAGGGGCACTACAGGCCATGCCGAAATTCCCATTTTCTGGTCAAAAATGTTCTAATTTGGTACATTAATAGTACAGGCCAAAAGGAATCCACAAACCAAGAATGACCGACATTCACCACTAGGTGGCGCTTAGAGGCCAGCTCGAAATTCCCATTTTCTGGTCAAAAAAGTTATAATTTGGTACATTGATACTACAGGCCAACAGGAACCCACAAACCAAGTATGGCCCACATTCGCCATTAGGGGGCTTACAGGCCACTCCCAAAATTTCGCTTTCTGGTCAAAAATTTTCTAATATGGTACATTGATACTACTGGCCAACAGGAACCCACAAACAAAGAATGGCTAACATTCAGCCTCTAGGGGGCACTAGAGGCCACTTAAATTCCCATTTTATGGTCAAAAATGTTCTAATTTGGTACATTGATACTACAGGTCAACAGGAACCCTCAAACCAAGAATGGCCAACATTCACCCCTAGGGGCGCTACAGGTAATTCCCAAAAGTCCCATTTTCTGGTCAAATATTTTCTAATTATGTACATTGATACTACAGGCCAACAGGAACCCACAAACCAAGAATGACCCACATTTGCCCATAGGAGGCGCTTACAGGCCACGCTCCCAAAAAATATTTTCAAAGTGATACCATTTCCACGCCTATTTAACCAATTCTTTTGAATCTTGGTGTACATGCCTCATTTCTCATTGGGAACAAAAACGCTTCAAGGATCCATAAGGTATGATGGATTTTCCTGTAGACTGAAAATGTTTCGCTTAGGATTCAGACAGAAATACATGTTTTTGGATTCATCCATTGAGAGGGTTTAACCCCAACCCTCTACTGATCAATTTGAAATGATTTGCCATTTTGAGGAGGAATCCGCATTGCTGCTTGCAGCTATATTTATTATTATTATTATTATTATTATTATTATTATTATTATTCTTCTCCTTGAGCCCCAATAGCTCAAAAAGTCACTGGTCAAAAATTTTCTAAATTGGCACATTGATACTCCATGCCAACGGGTACCCCCAAACCAAGAATGGCCCACATTCGCCCATAGGTGGCGCTACAGGCCACGCCCAAAAAAACAAAATTCAAAGTGATACAATTTCCACGCCATTTGTCCAAATCTTCTGAAATTTGGTGTACATGCCTCATTCCTCATGGGGAACAAAAAGCCTCAAGAACCCATAACTTCCGGCCATGATGGATTTTCCCGTGACGCTGAAAATTTGCTAAAACCTACAAAACTCTTCTTCTCCTGAACCGTAGCTCCAATTGACTTGAAATTTGGTACACATGTGTAGAATGGACATCCTTGAAAACGCTACTTAGGAAAAAATGAATACGATACAAAATGGCTGAAAGGGGCGTGTTTATGTAAATGTCCAAATTTTAACAATATATACGTGTCAATAAATCAAATGTAATTTTGACTGATGGTTTTTCAAACCTAACATGCTTCAAGATGACATCACTCTGAAGTACTATGCAAAGAATGGCTAACATTCGCCCCTAGGGGGCTTACAGGCCATGCCGAAATTCCCATTTTCTGGTCTAAAATGTTCTAATTTGGTACAATGGTACTACAGGCCAACAGGAACCCACAAACCAAGAATGGCCGACATTCGCCACTAGGGGGCTTAAAGGCCACGCCTAAAATTCCCGCTTTCTGGTCAAAAATGTTCTAATTTGGTACATTGATACTACAGGCCAACAGGAACCCACAAACCAAGAATGGCCAACATTCGCCATTAGGGGCTTACAGGTAATTCCCAAAAGTCCCATTTTCTGGTCAAACATTTTCTAATTTGGTACAATGGTACTACATGCCAACAGGAACCCACAAACCAAGAATGGCCAACATTCGCCATTAGGGGCGCTTACAGGTAATTCCCAAAAGTCCCATTTTCTGGTCAAACATTTTCTAATTTGGTACATTGATTCTACAGGCCAAAAGGAACCCACAAACCAAGAATGGCCCACATTCGACCATAGGTGGTGCTACAGGCCACGTCCCAAAAAAATATTTTCAAAGTGATACCATTTCCACGCTCATTTGTCCAATTCTTCTGAAACTTGGTGTACATGCCTCATTTCTCATTGGGAACAAAAAGCCTCAAGGATCCATAAGGTCCGTATGGATTTTCCTGTACATTGAAAATGTTTCGCTTAGGATTCAGACAAAGACATGTTTTTTGAATTCCTTAATTGGGAGGGTTTATCCCCAACCATCTACTGATCAATTTTAAATGATTTGCCATTTTGAGGAGGAATCCGCATTGCTGCTTGCAGCTATATTTATTAATTGTATTTGTTGATAATTTAGTACATTTCAGGGAGAAATGTCTGGGTTGCATTCAGTGTAGGGTAAATTGCTCAAAAAACAGTTATCCAATTTAAATGACAAAGTACAACATTAAACTACTAATTACTTTTCTAAAATGGTAATTAATAATTACTTTAGAAAGATATTTTCTAAAACACTTGCAAATATATATATTTTTATGCAACTCATTTCAAACACTGTCTATATTTCCTCCTTGTTCATTGTCGCACATACAGTGGTGGCCAATAATATTGGCACCCTTGGTAAATATGAGCAAAGTCTGTAAAAAACAAATCTGTTTTATCCTTTTGAACTTTCATTAAAAAAAAATTAATTGAAGTAAAACAATTGAAACATGGGAAATATCTCATTATTAATACAATATTTTTCTCCAAAACGCATTGGCCATAATTATTGGCACCCTTTTTGCAACCTCCCTTTGCCAAGAGAACAGCTCTTGGTCTTCTCGTATAATGCCTTGTGAGGTTTGGGATAAAATGCCTGGCAAGAGACCATTCCTCCTTACAGAATCTCTCCAGATCCTTCAAATTCCAAGGTCCATGTTGGTGGACTCACCTTTTCAGTTCACCCCACAAATTTACTATGGGGTTCAGGTCAGGGGACTGGGATGGCCATGACAGAACCTTAATTTTATGGACAGTGAACCATTTTTGTGTTGATATTGATGTTTGTTTTGAATCATTGTCCTGCTGGAAGATCCAACCAGGGCCCATTTTTCAATAAGCCTTCTGGCAGAGGCAGCCAGGTTTAGATTTTTTATCTGTTGGTATTTGATAGAGTCCATGATGCCATGTATCCAAACAATATGTCCAGGACCTCTGGCAGAAAAACAGCACAACATTAAAGATCCAACACTACATTTAACCGTGGGCATTGGGTACTTCATCTCTGTGTGTGCCAAACCCATCCCTGGTGTTTGCTGCCAAAAAGCTCTTTTTTTTCATCTTACCATAGAACCCAGTTGCTAGAACCCAAGTTCCAATAGTGTCTGGCACACTGAAGATGCTTGAGTTTGTTTTTGGTTGAGAGCAGAGATTAATTTTCTTGAAACATTCCCAAACAACTAGTGGTGATGTAGGTTATGTCTGATATTTATTTTTTAAGCGTTCTATCCCCAAGATCCAACTAATTTCTGCAATTCTCCAGCAGTGAACCTTGGAAATTCTTTGGTCACTTGAAACATCCTCCTCACTGTGCTTGGAGACAATATAGACATATGTCCTTCTTAAGATATCCAATTGATTGTAACTTGTTAATTAATGCCCTGATGGTGGAAATGGGCATTTTCAATGCTTTGGCTATTTTCTTATAACCACTTCCCATTTTGTGAAGCTCAAAAAACTTTTGCCACACATCAGAACTATATTCTTTAGTCTAACCCACTGTGATTGATGTTTAAGGGAATTATTGGCCGGTGTGTTACCTCATATTTATACCCCTGTGAAACAGGCAGTCATGTCTGAACAATTTCATGTTCCTAGTCACAAAGGTGCTCTAAAAATATGTAAAATATGAATGGAAATATACTTCAGATATATTTTATTCGTAAGAATTTCTAGGGGTGCCAAATATTGTGGCCAATGTGTTTTGGAGAAAAATATTTATTTAATAATGAGATATTTCACCTCTTTCAATTGTTTTACTTCAATTAAAGGTTAGATTTTAGTGGGTTTTTTAATGAAAGAGCAAAAGGATAAACCATGCAGATTGCTCATATTTACCAAGGGTGCCAATATTTTTGGCCACCACCCGTTATATATCTTTGTAGAATTCATAGTTCAAGTACATAATGTAACTGGGGTTGGCAACTTTCTACCAGCCAAATACGGGACATTCCATCTCTAAATACAGGACTTATTAGGACTCAACGGTTAAAGAGGTCCACCTAGAGATTGTTTACATAGGAAAACAGCACATATGGATGCAAAAGCGAGTTCGGTGTGAATGGACCCTAATACGCTTAAAACTAAAACGGCTTTAATAAAATGACCAGAAAGAACAACATTTCTATTAATCTTCACTTTTTGCCAGAAGAACGAAGCTACAACCAGTGGAGGAAGACAATAGTATAAGCTTAAGCCTTTTCCATTTTTAAAGCTCAATGAACTGGCTTTCTGTTTCAAATTAGGGTCATCAGTATGTAGACAGTAAAGGACTAATGTGTTAAAGTTTGTGTACTGTATTACGCAACCATGCATTAAAATACATTTTTATGGGAGAGAAAACACTTAAATAAATAAAGTGTATTTGTCCTTGGATAATGGTGTCATTATTTTGCCAGTAAATTGCGTTTATCAAAAGGGAAACGTAATGTCATGTCATGAAAAGGTTTTCATGACATGACATGACATGACATGACAAGGTTATTTTTGACAGAAAACAAGACAGAAACAGGTACTGATTGTTATAGATTTTTCCCCTGACCGCTTCTGTCAAGTGTGGCAACCATATAATATTCAACAGCAGATTTCTCACACTACTCAAGCAAAAGGTGTGTGTTTCATGTACATTTATCTCGGTTTGTGAAACATACTCAGCAGTTTGTGTTTGAGATGCTAAAATACAGGATAACCGACATTCGTTCATCACGTATTTTAGTGTCAATTTTGTTTCCTTAAATATGGGACTATTCCATATAATACAGGGCTATACTATATTATCTTTGACGGTTGGCAAGCCTAACTACAAGGCAATCAAATGGGTTGTGTGTTTTATCAAATGTCTGACCAACTCATACCAGACTGAAGAAAACACAAAACTCTCACCAGTGACTTATTTTTAAACCAGTATCGGAGAGGAAGAGAAAGCAAGAGAGAGAGAGAAAAAGAGAGAGCATGACTAACAGGTTCTTTAGATCTGGCAGAGCCCTGGGTTGTTTCTGATGGTAAACAGTCTTAACAAAAGAGTCTCACACTTTGGTTGAAAAAAACATTGAGTAAATATATAATGCATTTACTCAATTTGTGCAATGCTCTGATTCACAAGCCGTCCATGTGAATTCAGTGTTCAAGGTTTTTTAGATGGAAATATGTGTAGTGCTCTCAATGAAGGGTGGGGGCAAATGGGAATGTTATACCACGGGTGTTGGTGGTGGGATAACATTTGTATTAACCAGACAGAATTTAGGTTTAGGCTTAGGGCTTAGGAACATCATTCTTATAATTTCCCTCTGATTTTAGAGTCAATTAATGGTTTTTGTGTTGGGGTTAGGGGTAGGGTTTGGACTAATTATTTTTTGGCAGTAATGTTGTCCTGGGACAAACCAGCAACTTTGATCCATAAACACATCCTACTTTGCAAAATCACAATCATTGGGCCTATGAGAGTGGGGCCCACCCTTAAAATGTTGTCTTGGGCAACATACATTTAAGCAGCGATGATGATGTGGGTTTAGTAAAGCCCACTTACCTGTTTGGCTTTTGATTTTGATATGGTATCAGAGATAGGTTTCTTCTTTTCCTTGACTGCTCTTTTGGCAAACAGCTCCACAAATTCATTAAAGTCTACTGATGGTTCTTCAACTTTTTCCCATACCAGAGCACTTTTGGCATCCCTATGAGCAATACAAATTTATATCAGTTTGCCTTGTAAGATCATGATCACAATCAAGCCCTTAGCTGAATTAAAATGAGGTGAAAAGGAAATATTTAACACTGACACTGTAAATTCATGTTGCATTCAATAAACAAGGAATGTGATTACTTTTTCACATGAAGCTGAATCCGAGTCCAGTAGAGTGGTTTCATGGGTTGTGGAGGCTCAATGAGAGCTTTCAGAGGGGTAGATTCCTGAACCATGCCTGGTGGTAAAAACCCCATAAAGGGTGGTTGTGGGCCAAAACCAGGTGGAGGAGGAGGTGGTGGAGGTCCACAGCCAGGAGGTGGAGGAGGAGGGGGTGGAGCCATACCTGGGAGTGGTGGAGGAGGGGGTGGAGTCATATCAGGGAGTGGCGGAGGAGGGGGTGGGGCCATACCAGGGAGTGGTGGAGGAGTGGGTGGGGCCATACATGGGAGCGGTGGAGGAGGTGGTGGAGCCATACCAGGGAGTGGTGGAGGAGGTGGAGGTGGAGGTATTGATCCACATGGCACTAAATGCTTGGATTGTGACTGTGGTGTGGGTACAGTTGAGGATAAACTTGAACCAACAGGAAGTAGCAAAGGTGTAAGAGGAGGCACTTCCTGCTGTGGTCTTTGGCAGCTACAGATGTAGGGCAGTCCCATTGGTGAAGTAGCACTGTCACTTAATTTGGGAGTCCGTGATTGATGCGATAAAGGCACTGGAAATTTAAAGGCTTCTTCTATAGGTGAGGTCTGAATGGCTTTCACTTCCTGGAATACTTGTTCATTAACTTGAGTCTGTGAATGTTTGATAGACTGATTAAAACTAGCCACTTCTCGGTCCTTCATTCCAAGCTTTGCACTGTCCAAAACTTTGCTCTGTTTTTCCATATGCAATATTTTCACAAGTAATTCTTGAATTGTTCTCTCTAGCTCCTGAATGGAAACAGATTTTCCTTCCAAAATGACCCCAGATTTCCCTGTGGATCCATCCTGTGGAGAGCAGAGGAGCAGGAAAAGAGCATAGAAAGGGGCAGATTTGACATCTTTAAAAAGAAACAGAAGTACTGAATGAAAATCACAGACACCTCCTGTCACTGCAGCTTTACGTACGACTGTACTGCCATTAGTTAGTGGCTTGTTTTAGTGGATGTTAGTTTCTCCTCAGAGATTAGACTTAAACTTTTCAAAGGAATGGGATGGTGTGTGATGGTATGAGTGAGCAGGTCTGTTCAATTTTGAAATTTTTGCACTATTCTACAACATTTTGTAATATTTGTAGTGCATGTGTATGTTTTAACACTAAACACAACAAGGTGTAATGTATTTCAAGTAACCAGATGATGCAAATGTGGAATGTTGGACACTTTATGCACTCAACTTCATGCACCCAACTGACGCAGCTTTCCCTTCATAGCAGAATGGGAAGGGTAATCAGATCGCATATTGGTCAGACAAAAAATGGAGAAGATGGCAGACATGACAACCACCAAATTTCTATGGAGAAGTCAGCACCTTACAAATGTGAGTTTGTACACATTTGTAAATGCTTTGCAAACTCAGCAGGACAGTGGCCCTCCAGACTGGAGTTGTATAATGCTGGCCTGTAGTGTAGTATATACACACACAGTGTATAGTATTGAGACACAACTTGTTTGTAAATAAGGGGCTATGTTTCCTAAAAACAGATCAGGCATGAATGTGCCCTCCAAAAAGTCAATAAAAGCACTTTGGCTGATCAGGCAAGCGTAGTGTTGCTTCCTGGATAAAGTACAGAGATAGAATCCAGAGGAATGAATGAAGCAACAGAGCCAGCTCAGCATGTTAAAATAAACACACATCACACAAGGGATGCACTTGGCTTACACACTTATAAACACACAACTATATACTCACATACACACACTACATACAGAAACACAAAAGTCCACAAGCACACGCATACAATCTGGCAATGAGGGTCAAGGAAGTCCAACAAGTCTAGACTCCAGAAGTCATCTTGGAGGACTCCTAAAAGGCGAGCCGCAAAATCTCTTGGAATGAAGAGGGAATGGTTTGAGCTTTTTCTATTAGACAGCTTCAAAGAGCATGTGTTGGTGTGTGTGGGTCTATGTGAATGGTCGGGCTACGGAGAACATGTCAGATGCATGGAGTCTGGTTACATGTAGAGCCAGTAGGGCCCTGTCAGGCTTAGATGGGCTTGGGGAGATTCTTTCATTCACAAAAACCTCCTCCACAGGCATTCAGAGGTTTGGAAAGTTCTGCCTTAAGAATTCTAGAATCATTAGTTGCCAATAGAACCTCCTTGTAATTTAATATGGTCCCATGTGTACCAGTATGCCTACCAGTATGTGTTCTGTGTGTTAAGTAATACAAATGCTTATATGATAAAGACACATTCCTCAAAGACGTCTGCACAAATCAACCACTAGAGGGTGGAAAACCTAGTTGCAATTGCACAACAATTTTGCTATACTTAATTTTGAATAACTTTAACAAAGAATATTCTTCATAGAAAAATTCATAATAAACATCAGCATAAGATGTTGAATGTGTGTGGTTTGGATATAAATGTATAGTTTCAAAGCTCAACATGGTGTATCATAAAAGCAATGAGACATGAGACATATGTTTAGTTCAGTGTAAGATGCTGTTACCATCCTGTTAAGGATCCTAGCAACAATAAAGAGACATATGAATTTGTAGGTGGTAGAATGTGCTCTTAGTAACATGAGCATATTGTACTTGAACGGGAAAGGTGTGAACAGTTAAGAGAAAAGTTTGCACAAACACACAAACTTGTTTTTATATCATTGTGGAGAATCTCCATAGACTTCCATGCATTTTATGAATTTTATACAGATCTTTTTTTATACAGAAAACTTTTAGCATTTTTACATTTTAAAATAAACTTAATTTGTATCCTTGTGGGGACATTTGTGTAGTATAAACATGTACACACACACACACACACACACACACACACACACACACACACTATTGCCAGTAAACAAAGCCAAAATTGAACATGTTTGATTACGCATTAACCCTTACAAAATAAGAACTGTTAACTGGATAAATGCTATGGGACTGAATGACTCAAATATTCACATACCAAGGTAGAAACAATATTTACATGGTACTTTAAGGTACTTAGTACTTAGAAAGAAAAAAATATATAATTGTATTACTGAGCTATGTATAAAAGAGAAAAAAAACATAGTGTAACCATGGTATTATATATATATATATATATATATATATATATATATATATATATATATATATATATATATATATATATATATTGTACAACCATGGGACAATATATAAAAAAAAACATGGTATAACCATGGTCTCATGACAAATTACATTGTCCATGTCCAAAAAATACTACAATACAATATCCAAAAAACATGATATTTCCATGATTCCATATAAAAAAATACCACTATTCCATATCCAAAACACATGGTATTATCCTGGTACTATATCCAAAAAACATATTACCATGGTACCATATCCAAAAATACCATATTTCAAAACTTGGCATTACTATGGAACCATACCCCAAAAACATGGTATTACCATGGTACCATGAGAAAAATCATGGCATTACTGCAGTAAAAAACATGGTAGACCCTAGAAACATATCCAAAAATTATGATATTACCACAGTTCCATTTCCAAAAACATGGTATTACCATAGAAACATATCCAAAAGTTATAGTATTACCATGGTTCCATATCCAAAAAAACATGGTATTACATAGAACCATATCCAAAAATTATAGTATTACCATAGAACCATATCCAAAAAATATGATATTACCTTGGTTCCATATGCAAAAACATGGTATTACCATAGAACCATATCCAAAAATTACGGTATTACCATGGTCCCATATCCAAAAACATGGTATTACCCTAGACCATGTCCAAAAAAAAACTTGTTTTACCACTGTACCATATCCAAATACATGGCATTACCCTAGAACCATATCCAAAAATTATGGTATTACAATGGTTCCATATCCAAAAACATGGTATTACCATAGAAACATTAAAAAAAATATTATTAATATAATACCATGACAAAAAACATGGTACTACCATGGTATCATATTCAAAAACCATTGTATTACCATGGTACTATTTCCAAACAAACATGGTATCACCATGGTACAATATTAAAAAAATTGAATTACTTTAATATAACATGTAACATCTAAGGGACCATGTAAAAAAAATGGTAATAACATGGCACTGTGTCCAAAAACATGGTAATACCATGGTAGGTATTGGTAAAAACATTTTGTTAATGACACACACATGTTGGTACTGTTACGTCCCAGGACGTATTTTTTTAGTTTCCTTCCATTGTCAACATATTTTGTTCTATTACATCTATAGATGTAAGACATTGGCCTTATTGCAATTGGAGATTTTGTCCACTTTGTGTTGTGGTTTTCCTGTTTTGTTTTTCTCTATCTCTCTCTTCCTCTGGCCTTCTTGCAGGGTGATTAACAGCAGTTGTCTGCAATGATGATTACCAATCACTCCGCTGTCTGGATTGGTTGGCGAGGAGAGGAAAAACAGGATAAATCCCAAGCAGATCTTCACTGCAAGGGAACTTCCCTTTTCCCCCCATCCCAGACAGTTGTGTTTAATGTGTTGCTGCTACATAGTGTTGTTGTGGTCATCATCTATTGTTCTAAATAGTGAGTTGAAGGTAACTGTTGTTGAAGTTAACCTTAATCATTGTGTAAATATTGTAACTAGTATATGTTGTAAATACTAGTTAAGTGTGGAAGCTGTGGGGAGGTGGGTGCCATTTTGTTCAACCTTTTATCTTTTCTCCTGTGTTTTGGTTAGTGAGGGAGGTAGGGAAGTTAATGTTGTTTATTTGCACTTTTTCTTTGGTAGTTCTAAGGTCTATGGTAGTTTTGACTCCCCAACAGATATTTAAGTTTTGTTTGTTGTTTTGGCCTTTGCCCCCTCCTGAAGCCTTTTTGACTTCATTCTCTTGTTCTGATTAAATAAATGATTTGGTTTGGATTTTAAACTTGAGTGATCATTCAGCACTGGGATGGGAGAAGGGGAACCCCAAACCTTTTAATTTTGTTATTCCTCCCCAACCCTAGACTGGGGTGGGATGTAACAGTAGTCCTATCATTACAAGGACTCTCTATAGATATAATGATTTTTTTTTAACTGTACAAACTATATATTCTATCCCCTAACCATACACCTACCCCTAAACCTAACCCTCATAAAAACCTTTTGCCATTTTTACATAAAAATAAAAAACTAAATTTTTTTTAAGCCATTTGGCTTACAGGGACACTAGGGTTGTCCTCATAAACCACATTAATAGCATAATATCCTTGTAATTACTAGAGTGTAACCTAAACAAATGTCCTCAAACCACAAAACACACACACGATAGTCCCAGCTTAAAGCTAATGCAAAGTGCTTTCTTTGGCCTTGTATACTTATGCACTTCTCCTATGATATACTCTTATGTCAAGAATACATTTCCTGGGTGCTCCAGGGATGTCCAAAGGCTATGGTGCTCACACATGAAATACCAGGAGTACAATATTTAATGTGCAAATAGGCATTTAAAATAATAATCAAACAAATTTGCACCTGTGCTGCAGCAGGGGCTGGAGGCCACAGTGTTTGCAGCTGTGCAGGTGCTCTGATCTCATGGTGACCCATCGGAGCCCAAGTATACAGCTGCTCTTTCTGTGTGTATACAAGAGAAACAGAGAGCTGGCATTAAAAGAGCTGATTATGGCAAAAAGGCACAGAAAAATGTGTTTTAAATGTCATACAGGACTCTAAAATTAGCCATGTAATCCCAGGGGCTGCAATGCCATTTAGAAAGCAACAAAAAATTATACGATATTGTGGAAACGATGTGTGAATGGTGACCTCTGCTGGCACACTGAACGAAAAACAACTTGCTAATTCCACCCGCCAGAGCAGAATAGAAAGAATACAAATGAAAGGCTGTTTTCAAAGCTGTCCATTCACATCAGTGGGGGTTTGTGTAAGCAAGCAGTGACCACGTCATTTGAGTTAGACTTGGCAAACCCTACAAGCTGAATATAACAGGTTTGGCTATAAATATCTGATCTCACAGGGAGTTTTACATTTACATTTACATTTATGCATTTGGCAGATGCTTTTATCCAAAGCGACTTACAGAGCACATATTACAGGGACAATCCCCCCGGAGCAACCTGGAGTTAAGTGTCTTGCTCAAGGACACAATGGTGGGAATCGAACCAGCAACCTTCTGATTTACAGTTATGTGCTTTAGCCCACTACACCACCACTCCTTTTAAACAAATAATTAAAAAAACTGTAATTTTCTTTAACGTAACATGAATCTTTTGTGTGCATGTGTACAGTATGAATGCATTTCAGTGCAAATTTGTGTGTCAACTAAGCTGAGCACACAGGCATCAACACAAACATGCAGAAAACAAGAACAGATTGACAGAGACCACCTGCCTCTAAATTACACCTTCTTCCTGTCAATCATCAATAAATACTTATTCAAAACACCAACTGGTACCATTGCCCTGATACACATTTATATAACCACTGAAAAACATGATTGTTGGTTTGGAAATCATACATGTATTATGTCATTACTGTTAGTTTGTGACAAATAGTTTAGCACAATGATGAAATCTGTCTTTAGACAATAGTTAGATAGTCAACAGTGTGAATAGTGGTATTAATACTACCATGATGCTCCACTCTTGAAATCACATCCAATGATATCACAGTGTTAAATCATGTTCTGCCAGCTCTTTGAACAAGAGTGTCATTGTGCAGTTATTTCAGTCACAGTGTGTGTTAATGCAGAGCACAAGGAGAAATGACTTACTTCTCAAAACAAGAACCAGCTCTAGAAATTTGCTGGGTTAATGTAATTCTGTGTTTCTGTATCTTGTTCCATTTTCACACTGTTTATACTTAATCCTGGGTAGTCGGGTTTTAATATTTCACACTGTACACTTGTAAACTCTGGGTTAATGTTCTTATTTGCAGATTTACAAGGGAAAAAACATTAATTGGACAAGAACAGCACTCCAGTTAATGTGTACTGTATGTCGTAACTGTTAGACCATTTTAACTTAAGATGTTGAAACCAACCATGCGTTTTTGAAGAATAACAAAGCACATGAATATTTAATTAAGAATAGTTTAGTTTATATAATTGGTTTTCTATTGCTAAACAAAACACTGTAACATTCTAGCAGCACAATTCAGACAAAAAGTTATTGCTCGGGGCTTCATAACCCAGGATTAAAAGTGGTGTTTACATCTTTTTAAAATGACAGGTTAATTTTTTAAACCAGTGTTAACATTGATTAACACAAATAATTTAGACTCGCCCATCACTTAAAAAAATATACAAAATAAATAAAAAGTTAATGGATACAGTAAGTCACACAGTAAGTGGAAGTGAATGGGGCCAGTCCATAAACACTAAAATACACACCATTTCAAATGTATAGCTATAAGACATAAACATTATATATACTGTATTTACATTACATTACTTTTAGTGTAATAAAATTAGGGTATTACCAATGTTATGGCATTTACCAGATTACAGGGTTTACCTATGTTGAAATATTGGATATAACTTTAAGCAGTAAAGCAATAGTAAGACATTTTATCAATCTAAAATAATGTTAACATGCATACTATGTCAAATGTTTGTCTTGTGGTTATACTTTTAAAATGGTGTGTGTGACTGGCCCATTCACTTCCGTTTTAAGTTTGTACTGTAACTATGATTATTTTAGGGGACAAGTTGAAATTATTGTTTTTGTTTTAAACAGCATTAGGCCCCCAAATACCATTGAATGAGACTAACTTGTATTGATCCCGCAAAATTCCTTTAACCCAATGATAAGAAAGATGTTAAACTGGGGTTAGGCATAGTGTGAAAATGTGCAAAACCAGGCAGACAAAACAGAAGAAAAAAAAAGAAAATTAAATGGATTCCATTAGTGTGAAAAAACAGAAATTAAAACATGATGACTACAAGTGTGTACATGTGAATGAGTGTCATGCCCTTAGAATAATTTAAAGGGATAGTTCACCCAAAAATGAAAAATGTGTCATCATTTACCAAGATTTTTAGAAGAACATTTCAGCTCTGTAGGTCCATACAATGCAAGTGAATAGTGATCAGGACTTTGAAGCTCCAAAAAGCAGATAAAGGCAGAATAAACAATCCATCAAACTCCACTGGTTTAATAAATGTTTTCTGAAGCAATCCAGTTGGATTTAGGTAAGAACAGATCAAAATGTAACTACTTTTTCACTGTACATCTTAACAGCAGTTTCCTTGGCGATCAAAATTTCAAGCTCGATTATGCTTCCTATAGCGTCATCTAGTGTTCTGCACATGCATCACGCACTAGGAAGTGTAATTGGCTTAAAAGGGTCATATAATGCCATTTTTGTACAAGTTAATATGAATCTTTAGGGTCTAAATGAAAACTTTGTAATATACTTTTATTTAAAATTCTCATTAGTATTTTAAGAAAACCCTAATTTTACCTGCTCAGAAACAGCTCTGTTTTCAGCACGCCGTTTCAGTGCATATGACTTTAAATGATAATGAGCTTTGGTCACCCCGCCCCTCCGTTAGGGTTAGCGATTTGCAAAGATTAATATAAAGGTTAATAAAACGTTACACTGACTTCTTCTGGAGGTGCAGAGGGAATATAAATAGTTGGTACCGAATCTTTTTCAGCAGCAGCTTCTTAGCAAAACCAGCTTTATACTGACCCTCGTTTATAAAGCAGTCTGGTGAAAAATGATTCGCGCAAACATGAATGCATTGACGTTGCTCGTGGGGAATATTCCCATCGTAAACAAAACTCAGCCACTGCGTCTTCAGCGGTTCAGATTTAGGAACATCAAAATGACTGCTGTGTTCGTTATTACACCAAAGAACAGAAAACCACAATCGCTTAGGCGCCATTCTGCTCCAGTGTATCAACAATGATGACGGACTATGATTGACAGTTCGCTCACGAGCGAGGGCGGGTCTGTGTTGAAACACTGCTGTCAATCAACAATCAACGGCTCGATTTGAGGCAGGGGAAAATATATAAGGAGATTAAAACAAAAACACTGGATGGATTTTTATCATAATAGGATGGTTGTGTACAGGCACAGCCAACACACATTTCAGTACAATCAACTTGAAAAAGTGCATGTACCATTATATGACCCCTTTAAGATCATGATCATACCTATAGACTACAATGGCAAGATGTATAGTGAACAAGGATTATATGGACCAACAGATATTAATCAAAAGCAAGGAAGTCATACACATTTTAGATGGCACGAGGGTTAGTATATGATGAAAGAATACAAATTTTGTGGTGAACTATCCCTTTAAAAGTTTATCAATAGCCTACTAAAAAAAGCCATTTTGCATCCTATAATTTTTTTTAATGATGCTTAGTGAGACTTGTTTATGATTCTTCCACCTCATTTATATTCTCACACAATGATTAAGACGAAGAGGTCTAATTTTCACTGCCATTAAGAGATCTAATTGTCTTTTTGGCTTCCAGCTATCTGTATTGTAAGTGTCAAACACTGAAACCTGTGATGTCCTTATTGCCCACAGAGCCAGCTAAAAGCAAGAAGATCACAGTGTTAAACATATGAATACAGATTAATATAAGGTTGAATAGATGGAAAGACAGATAGATATATAGATAGACAACAGGATAGATACATTTTGAATAAGGTTCTCTGTAAAGTGTCCCTCATACATACAGAGATGAATACAAAGATGAAGCAGCAAACTCAGGCATGTGACCCATCTTATGTAACCTGGTCAGCAGATGTCTTATGCATGCAGATGTGTCCATTTGAGCAGAAAATGTGTGCACATATTTATGTGTGTACAGTATGTGAATGGCACATGGTCTATTAAAATATACCCACACAACATGAATATGTGTGTTCACACTGGTAAAACAAGGAATTGTGTGTGTGTTTTGTCTGGCTTTCACAGGGAAAGGGGGAAGGGCAAGTCACAGAATCAGAGTTAAATGTTCATCTGTTCAGACACAAATCTGCTTTGGTGGGTGGAGTCACAAGATAACGAGAGAGAGAGAGAGAGAGAGAGAGAGAGAGAGAGAGCAGAGAGAGAGAGAGAGAGCGAGAGCAACATTGCATTAGTTTACCCGCACACAACAGTTTATAACATGTTTATCCGTGTTGCAGTGGAGCCTGTATTAAATACAGTCTGGGTTATCATTTTGTCCCCCTTGTGTAGCTTTGTTGATGGTTTTCAAGAATTAGGGCATCTCACACAAACTGTCCATGTTGGCATTTGCCTTATTTGGCTAGCTATGACAGATGAAAAAAATGATAATTTGACTGGACACACAGCCTTTTTTGTCAACAACAAAAGATATAAGGAAGCATATTTTCCTCCCTTTTAAAAGTGCATTTTAAATATTATTAATTTTGCACAATCATATGGTTAGTTGCATTTTATTATTGCCATTTAGAATTTTATTCATCTATTATCTGTGACCCTATCAGACCAGACCTGTAACCATTTTTGGGTCATGTTCCACCAGTGCATACTGTCACAGTAACATAAAGCAACATTCAATTGAGAATCCCAAAATGTCTTGCGTGACAAGGCTGGATAAACAACGATAACCATTTTCAGCTCAAATCAAACCTATTCGCTCTTTCCTTATCTATCTGAAATTCTCAATATTTTCTCATGATTAAGATAATAAATAACATAATTTGCATCTCTCCCTTTGTCTCAAAACAGCTATCCTGCACAAAGTTATCCTGTTGAGCTCATCTCACATCTGTTTAGACAGAATCAACTCTATGGGTTGTTCAACAAAGTGCTACAAAATGTGAGAAATTTGGCACGTTTTTAATAACACTTATCAACAGCTTTACGGTCTTTTCCTCCTTCACGAATTCAGCGTTGCTTATGCCTGAGCTTACAGACAGAACTGACACACATTACAGAAAAAACTGAGCTGAGCTAAAAGATGTAAAGAAGTCAGTATTAAAGATGTATAAGGCAATGGCCTGAAAAGACTCATGTATGTAAAAAATATATATATTTATATAATTGAAATATGTGCATTTCTTTCTTGCTTTCAATATTTCAAGTGGGTTAAATGCACCTGTATAAATGAATATCACTGAATATCATGCCTCACTTGTTATATTGAAATCGTGAAAAATGGTTTCTAATATAAAGTGTATATACAGTATAATGTATATATAAAAGGGACACGCCACCACATGTCCACATTTATACATTCTGACACTACTTTTAACATTTAAAAAATTGCAGTTCAATGTGGTTTACGCTTCATAACAAATCATATTAAAGCATGCATTCATTAAAATGACATGACTGACTTCTTACCATGCACAAGTCATAGCATGCAAACATTAGATTATCAGAAACTTAGTTCTCAGAAGATACCATTTATAAACAAAAAATATGATAGGGAAGTTTTTGCAAAGTTTGAAAATAAAATGTGGAAGACTGATTGCATGTCCCTTTAAAAATAGAGATAATTAAATAATCAAATGGTCATACATTAAAGGTGGGCTTGTCAGTGACATCACTTCCTGTAGCCGGATCCCTGAGGCAGTCACTTAAGGGCTGTAGAATCCCCAGACCCAGAATACGAGAACAGAATCTTTCAACTTCCTGTGAACCACTGTCCTCCTCAGTACAACCAAACTGCATAAAACACCTCTCCAGTAGAGACTGACCTGTAAGAGAACAAAACTGAAAAGATCCATATTCAAAGTAATCAAAATACCACATCAGTATGTAACTGCAATCTATCGTCGCTTTAACAAGCAAATAACAAAATAAAATAAATTATAAAAATCTTTTTTACAGTGCTTCCTTGGTGAATCCAGACATACAGTATAAGAATTGCCACAAAAGTTTCACAGTTTCAAGAATTGGGGACTGTAGCTTTAAGCAACAAAACATAGCTAGGTATAGGGAAGCTCATGGCTTCATAATTCATTTTTGTAATATTTCAAATTTGAATTTAGGACAGCCATTTCCTTTAGTGAGCAGACGTGTACATCGTGTGTGCGTTCCAAACAGGAATAACTCTTTAACCCAAAGCATAAACGTACACTTAAACTTCCTCTTTGTCATTTATCAGATGAACATAAACTCAATATCTCACCCTGGAGTCTTCCATCACACTTTGGAAGAGAGGCTGATTTCTGTGCAGCATCAATACATAAACAGAAAAAAAAATAATTTGTCTACAAAATAATAAAAAAATAAAAAAAATCTAATTAGCAGACTAAATATGAAATGTGTAATAGCTATCCTGCTCAAAAGACCAGCTTAGGCCAGAATTAATTTCCATGCAGGTCTTTGCTGGTTTAGTTATGGTCTAGCTAGCATACTGGTATATCCAGTATGGTTATAGCTACTGTAAGAAGAGTTAGAAATGATCGGTCATTCTGAAAACAAATTAATGATAGTTAGCTGGATGCTAGCCTCGCTGGAGAAAGTTTGGGAAAGTCAGGGTCTGCATTGTTTTATCAGTCCTTCGGAAGAAGAAAAAAAAAATGCAAGAGTTTTTTTTTTTTTAATTAATAGCTTGTTAAAAGTCACTAATGACTGGATTTGACAAAGATTGTGAGGTTCATGGCATTGCATTTTTGAAAGATTTAGAAGTCTGGCTTGTGAGATTAGCTTAATGCTAAAATATGAATCATTATACACAAAAGCTTGAATTGTATGATCATGAGAATAGTCAGACTATGGTTATCAGATCTCTCAAGTGTTTAGATTGGCCTGTTCCAAACAGCGTTTTCATGACATCATACAGTATTGTGACAATATGCTTGGTTTATGCAGAGATCGTAAGCCTACATGATTGGTTGAATGTCTGAGTCATGGTCATTCTGGATTAAAAGAATCTCAGTGAAGTCATACTGTACTAGATTGTAATCTGGAAGCCATTGGGAGATCTCTAGATTAAATCGAGTCTCACATTAACGGACAACAGCTGCCATGCTGAGTTGCAATATTGTGCCTTTTGACTTTCAGAATCAGTTGGACTTTGGCTTGATGAACATTTGATGCTTTAGTGTGGTCATCTTTGTTTTGTAAATAAATTCAGATATGGACCCTAGCTTTGCACCTACAGACAGAAAGTGAAAACAGAATCTATAACAGAATCAGGCATTAGTATCCAATACCTTTCTTTAGTTCCATTTCTATTCTTCTGTATCTCTGATCTGTCCTAATGTAACCTTTATAAATGGCTTGTCAAGAGCTATCTCTGTGCACAAACCCCTCAAGAGTGTGTGTCTGTATGAATGTGTATTTGAGTGACTTTCAGTGGCGTTCTGATTCAGTGAAGCAGAAGCTAGAGCTTTCTTAGCCAGTAGCCAATGTGTGCCTGTGTGTGTGAAAATGTTCATCTGTTCAGACACAAATGTGTAGCATGCATATTTGAGAACCAAATTTTACATGTTTTCACTTCACTGCTCACTGAGCCTGGAGTGGAGTGAAATATAACAAGACATAAAGAAACAAGAGATACTACTAATAAAAAGAGAAGTCATACAAAAGCAATCTTATCTTTTAATATGAAATGTCATGGCAGCCCATTGTTGTATTTTCTCCTAATGGATCGTAATCATAGATTTTATAGTTCATGAAATCGCTGATTAGAAAATGGAAACTTACATATTTCCAGCAAAAGAAACTTGAAAAAGCACAGGAAGTTAAACCAGTAATGATGCATGATAATGATACCTGTACAAGTAAGGTGATCTTGATTTTGGAAGGATGTGTTCCTGGATCAACATTTCTGTCAAACAAACATAGTCCTAACCCTAGTCTTTTGTAGCCAGACCTTTGACTAAAACGGCAAAGGTCTGGACTGTATAGCAGTTTATATTGGCGAAGATATGCCCACGTAGACACGAAAAACACAGAAAACACAAGGGAAATTAGCAGAAAATGTGTACAGCACAGATTTTCATAGACAGAGCTAAGCAAACAAAGGAGAATATGCAGTTCTGTGAAACCCTAACTCTAAACGTACCCCTAAAATCTAATTGGTTCATAACAAATATGTTGATCCAGGAACATTCTACTTGGAAAAATCACATTAAGCATATAAATAATTGTATTGAATTTCTTTCCTGTTCATTTTCATGTTAATTGACAACAAAAACAGAAGCAACAAAATAAGAACCACTTACTTACCTGAAAAGACATCTGGAAAGTTGGATGATGTTTGCCTGGGTCTGGTGGTCTGGAAGCCTCTTTCAATAAGCTTCGGCTGACCGTGTGTGGCTTCACACCACTCGTCATGGCAACCCACCGGCCCAGCAATGCTGCAGGACCTCTTTCTCTGTGCTCTCAAACTCCCTGCCCTATGCAATCCTTGGCCTAAGCCTATCTCTGGGCCAACCCTACGAGGACAAATAGGGCTCGGTAAGGGAGTGGCGCATGGGGAGATTATGGGAGAGGTGAGCTGTCTGGTTGTCGTTTTAACATAGGACGTGTTAATTGTAGGATACAGTTTAACCCCAAGGTTTGTACTGGAAGTTCTACGAGGTTGTAACATAAGACCTAAAAAGTTCTCAGATGACCACTGTGAGATACACACAGAGCTGCTTTTCCTTCTTCTCTGAGGGGAATACCCTGGCTCTTCCTCCTCTATAGCAACATCATCCTCACACGGCTCTATGTTCAGCTCTACATTACTAATGCTCTTCTGTGGCACAAAAATGACCCGGCTGATTTTTGACAAAGGTTCAACTTTGGAGTCACTGAGCTGATTGGCTGAATTCAACCCAATCTCTAAGCTTTGGGTCAGGCTACTATTACCACAGTGAGACTCTTCAAATGGAGATGAAAGTGATGAACTCTCCATAATATCCTCGGCACTGTCATAGGAGGTGGTTGTTGTTGCTATGGTATCCTGAAAACTGTAATTACTGGCTGATTTGGGAACAGCTACCATGCCATCAAGGATGCTGCTTGTGTTAATGATATTATCCTGGATGCTGTAGTCACTGAGTGAATTGATGATATTTGTGTGTTCAGCCTTGTTTGCAATGCCAGCCACTTCTCCAACTGACCCTACTTTTAATGTGGTTTTAGTAACCCATACCTCTGTACCTACTGTACTACATTTATGATCATGTTCTTTGCAATAAGATACAGATACACTTGTTCCTCTCTCTGGTTCACCCATACAAGCAATCCTCTCCCCATCTCCACTTGTGAGACCCAGAGTGACCTCAGCCTGGCCCTCAGACCTTACTTGTCCTTCCCTGTCCCCATCGCTACTTTTCGGCCCCTCATCAATACCACCCATCTGCTGCTGCTGTCTAATCGTCTTCTGGATATCAGACAGTAGATCCTGAGCTTCAGCTGCTGAGTGGTAGCTGTAGAGATCTGTATCAGACCCTGAGCCCTCAGTCTCTCTCCCAACATCTTCCTCTGTCGTATCCAGGATTGACTGCCTGCTTTCAGCAGTTATTTGCTTTCCCTTCAGCTTACTGTCAAATGTCAGACCCTCCAACTCATCACCCGACAATCCACTGTTACTGCTGCCGTTTGCATCCACGCTCTTAATCCTAATCCCACCATCCAGTACATCCTCTTTGGACAACACTTTTTGAGAGAGCCCTTTTCGGATGCGGATGTTGGAGAATACAGAGCTTTTAGAGCCCTCTGATTTGGATTTCTTCTTGCCCGATGAGTCGCCCGATAATTTTCTGGCTTTGCTTTGGGACTTCTTAATCTTTTTGAGATTGTCTAGGTCTCGGCCCTCAGTGCTCGTCCAATTCCCTCCACCTTCTGCTCCCGTAGTGGCTGTGGGCTTCTTTTGCCTGGCTTCCTGGTTTCCCATGTTCCTTAGAAGGCGAACACCTTTAGCGATCAGGCCATGCTGGGAATGTGTCTGCTCGGGCTGACTTTCATGTTCTCTCTGCTGCTCTCTCTCCTCTCCTCTCTGCCTCTCTGTGCTCCCTTGCACTTTCTCCCCCTCCCTCTCTAATCCCTCTCTTTTTCTCTCCACTGCCGGGAGCAGCTGCCGTGATGGTGCGAGCTGTGACGTTATAGCAGAGAACTGCCTGAGAAACAGCGCCCCCTGCCTCCCAATCTCTCGCTCTTTCTTTCCCTCTATTTTACAGACTTTTTCATCTGATCGCTCTGTCAGGTCACATAACGGGATGCTGAAGGAGCGGCACAACTGAGCATGTGCAGTGCAACCAGATGATGGTGAGGAATGCTGTTCCTTCTGATGTATATTCTGGTGTAATATCTGTTGCTGTTGTCTCCTGATGAGATTTGTCAAGCTGCTCTTCCTCCTCTCTCTGAAGGGAGATGAGTGGAAACTCTCTCTCAGGACAGGTAACTGCATCTCTATTGTCTGTATGGTTTGCATCTTTATTAAAATACACCAGAGAAAAACCCTTTATGAGAATATTGACCTGAGAGGAAACAGTGAATGAAAGGATAAACTTATCAGACATAAAACAGAGTAAAACAGTGAAAAACAGATGAACAACTAATAAGGTGAATCCCAGTGTAGTGGAACATTCATTTTAAATAAATGTGACATTATTGTGTTACTCTTAAAAAAGTAACTACATGACATTGTTACTTTAACTTTATTTTATCTCTATTTTATCTTTTACATTAAAAAAGTATTTTATATTTAATTAGTAATTTGCTACTTCCAAAACTTTTTCTGATTATGTGAATGTAATTTTCAATACATTACAAGGCTCAGATGACATGCCCACATATCTTCACAGTAAATTAAAATCCATTCAAATCCAATTATTGTTCAATCCATTCCACTCCACAGATTCAGCCCCAAAATCAGCACAGAAAAGTGTAAAAATTCCACAGTTTCCATTTGGGTCTGTACATTACTCTCAACATCATTCTTTATGCTTATATAAGCCAAAAATCCTATGATTTTGTTACTACTATGGGATCTCTTTTTAGGGGTAGAATTGATCTAATCTGTGTAAATCTGCACAGGAAATTATTGAAAATAGCACAGGAATGTCATTGGGGTGTGTGTGTGTGTGTGTTTGTGTGTGTGTGTGTGTGTGTGTGTGTGAGCGTGTATTTATCACTTTGTGGGGACCAAATGTCCCCATAAGGATAGTAAAACCTGAAATTTTTGACCTTGTGGGGACATTTTGTCGGTCCCCATGAGGAAAACAGCTTATAAATCATACTAAATTATGTTTTTTGAAAATGTAAAAATGCAGAAAGTTTTCTGTGAGGGTTAGGTTTAGGGGTAGGGTTAGGTTTAGGGGATAGAATATAAAGTTTGTACAGTATAAAAGTCATTATGTCTATGGAAAGTCCCCATAAAACATGGAAACACAACATGTGTGTGTGTGTGTGTGTGTGACACAGACATGGTGTGTCAGTGCAGCGTCATGTGAGCTAACAAATTGATGACTGTGGCCAGCAGACCTACAATTACTGTTATCCTCCAGCTGTGTGACATCACACAACCATGAGCTCTCAACACATTTACACAATATGAATTTAATTCAGCACATAGCTTGGATTTTCCGACTGTAGTAAATGTTAAATGTTTTAATAAATAAAAGATTTGCTCTGAACTGAATTTACACACTCATACATGAATTGAAGCATCAGATATAATCTTACAGTAATACAGTTCAACTAAAATGAAAGTCTTCCAACATGAATTTAATTCAACATCAACTTTACAGATATTAAATATTTTTATTGAAGCACAATCTAATCAATACGTTATTATAAGTTACTATTGATAAGTCTTACAGATACAGTAAATGTCTATACATATCTACACTTCACATCAGTCAGTAAGTGCTATATGATTAGTCTAGACTAGAGAATATAGTCTATGATTAGAAAGTTACTGTTAATCTAAATTGATCTGAGTTGGAATAAGAAATAATATTACAGGAGAGTTGTCTAACTAGAGAGAAAATCATAAAGAGACAGATAGACAGATATAAAAAGCATGCACACTTGCCTGTATGGAGTCTCTGGTAAATTGAGGGAACAAGTAAGCGTTTGTAATCTTCGCTGGGCTACTCCTCTTCTTCGATCACATGAAGAAAGATTGTCATCACATGGCTTCTTTTTCTGTTACATACTGCTAATAGCAACTCATACATCTTTTCTCATAAACAAACTGTTTTTAGTTAATTTCTGTACAGGAAAGTGAACAAAATAAAATTAGTCAGATGTTATAAAATAACACATTCATTCTATATATTTTTCAATTTGTATAAATACCAATAAAAATGGCAAACAATGAACTCAATAGTCTAAAATTATAGAATATTACCTACATTTCATATGTAACAAATATGTTTTCACTATTACAAAATAATGTAATCCTGCATTGAGGATAATGTAAACGTGCATGGCTCTCTGTCCGGTGCAATGGGCTTGAGGCCCGAGATTTGACCCGAGCTCGAATACCCCCCCAGACTTGGATTAGTATTCATGGAATATATAAGAGGAGATGGGGAGGTGGAGGGATGCCGGAAGACTTGATGCCACGTAAGCAGCTGTATATATACACTTACTCTGGCAGTGTGACTGGTCGGATTAAATGAGCTTGCCCCTCCTGAATCTTGTTAATTAATCTTGTGCTATAACAACCAAACCAACAACTACAACAACAGCAAACACAAACAGGTTATCACAAATGTGTTATGTTTTTAAAAAGAGCACCACACATTTAAAATGTTACATTTATTTGAGAAACAATCTCAGGATAAAAATGCATTTGTACTGGGCTGTATTTCAGTGACATTCAGCAGTTATCACATATCTGACAGAAACTCTATCATTAAACTTTGACTTGTACCTGTACACAGCCAATTGTGAACAAAACAAGAACACAATCACAAACAAGACTGCACAGAAGCTCAATTTTATCTTTGATCTAATAGGTTCTTACAAAACATACAACCCTTTTTTTTTGCAATGCAAATCATAAAAACATATCAAAAAGTTATTTGAACAAACTGTATAAGTACTCTAATACAAATGGTGGGTACATTGCAAATCAAGAAATCTTATAATAATTCTTAAAACCACTGGAATGGGGCTGGGGCTGAAGAGGGAACAAAACCTTCCTGACATGAACCCCTTCTCGATTGAATATGCTGAACCCTATCAAGCCAAACTGACATACATTGTATCCAAACATTCCAAACACACTATGTATGATTGATAGTTCTGTATTTGGTATGCTTGTTTTCAAGTCTGCAGCCAAGTATTTTGGCTTATTATGTTATATATTATACTAAATTCAAATGTTGAGACCACTAGTGAAAATACATCTATTTTGTATTCTTTACTAATTTGATACAACATGTTATTACAGTTTAAATTATTAGCATAACAATTTTGAAATCTTTAGATTTTCAATGTAGTCTCAGACTTTGTGATAAGCAGTACAGTTTGGCCAAATTCATGTATGACCTTATGAACAAGCTCAGATGTACAGTTAAGCAAATTGAATAGAATTCCACCCATTTAAAAATTCTGAATGTCCATGTAATAGAGTAGAAAAAAATATGATTTAGGTTTCGTAAAATGATTTCACACCTGGCCCAGTATAATCAGTGCACAATCCAAACATAAGGCATTCCAAACAAATACAAACACTGTAAATTCAATGTGCACTGAAGATATACATAACAGCTATTGAAATACTTGTAGTAAAACAATGTAAACATCCACGCTTTTTACAATAGCAGCTTTACGGAAGTGCTGTTTATGAAAAACTCCAAATCCTTATTCTCAACAGGAGAGAAAAACCTAGAAACTGTTCAATTGTGGCTCACATGTTGCAGAACACTTACATTTACAAATATGCTGAACCTCTGTGTGGCACATTTTCACAGAAATAAGGAATTTATTGTACAAAAGAAATAAACATTTAATATTATGAATAATACTTAAATAATACTTAAATACTTAATATTATTCACTGTAAATACTTGAATGTAGATTTGCTTATTTAAAAATCATATTTAAGTTTATATTCATTGACAAAAATGGGATATTATATAATATTTTCAGCTCTAAAATATTAAAATGATTAATTGATAGTATTTAAACTCTCTGAGTTTCAAATGTACGTTTTGTGTGTTGCTGCTGAACTCCTCAAAGTTGGCAATGCAGATTAATTAAAGGCATATAAAAGTCCACAGGCTCTTAAAAGAACTAATGGCAATTGCACTTATTCGGTTTTGTTGACTGTGATTTTACCAAGTATGATGTGTTCCTGGATCAACATTCTAACATGTTGATCAACCAATCAGATTTCAGGGATTTTCTTTTTTTTTACAGAAATGCTGTTCCAGAACCACTAAAAGATGTTTATCAAGGAAAAAACCCAGGGACAATTTGTATTCAAAGTTTAATGAAGCTCTTCTCTTTATACACTAAACCACAGTGCTATTAAATATGAGAATCTAAAGACCCAGGATCATAACAGACTACACGTCCAAATTGAGACTCAAAGGTTACAGCTTCAGAATATAGAACAGACACATGAGGAATGGCCCCCTTGCTGCCTGGCTGTCCTATACTGCAGATGTTGTTAAACTTTGTATGATTAACTGCTTGCTATGTGTCTCATTTGTAAGTCACTTTGGATAAAAGCATTTGCTAAATGACAAAATGTAAATGTTAAATATATTGGATGAATATAGCTGCATCATTGCAAATTAGCTCCGCCTCAGAGCTATTTCTGCTATGTTTAATCTCTTGGTATGCTCCTGTGAAACCTCACAGCATGTCTTTGCTGAAAGCTTGGCTTGCTTTTTTTCTGGTCCCAGCGACACAGCAAGATCATCTTAAAAGTGCTACGAAAAGTCTTGTTGCAAAGGGCATAGCACATAGGATTTACTGTGCTGTTAACATAGCATAGCCAGTAGCCTAGCGCCCAAAGGTTCTCAGGTATGCAGCCATTGCAGAAAGTGTTTACTAGCACCATGATGTTATACGGTGTCCATGTTATAATGAAGGCGAAAAGTATGGCACTTAGAGTTTGTGCTGCTTTCTTTTCTTTAATTAGCGACATGCGCTTCCGTTTGGTAATTTGAGTCCTTGCGCAAGCTGCGAAGCGCTTCGCTAGTGCTGCTTCTTTGAAAGATATAGGCGCTGATGGAGATTTGTTTGTGGTGTTGGCATTGTCTGCATTTGGATCCATGCTACTAGCAGTTGTTGATGGCTGTATGGCAGACATAGACTGAATTTTGCCTATGCCTCCAACAAAGGGCTTGTTGCCGTTTGTGACTGAAAGTGAGATGCTGCCATCCCTTCCGTCATTCTCGTTCGGGGAGCGTAATGGAACTTCCTCCGAGGCCACATCCAAATCATCACAGGAAGTGACCTGGGAATTCACAGCTGCCCTCATGCCAGGCAGGTTAAGGACGATGGAGAAGATCGCCCGTGTGGTGGATGGTGCGCTATCGTCATCATCAGATGAGCCAGAGTGATCAGCCGAAAGTCTAGCTTCGTTGTTATTCCAGCTGTCACTGCTGCTCTGATCCACCTCCCGGTGAGGCCCACCTTTGACTCCGTCACCCAACTTCCACCCCCAGCAGTGGAATCGGCCCCTCAGCCAATGAATGGAACTTTGCCTGTGGGCAGTTTGTCCCAGTTCAAAGCTGCTGCAACTTCTAGAGCTCCCCCCAGTGGTGTGGAGGTGGAAATGCGGTCGCTCTGCTCCTCCAAATCGTCCACCCATGCCTTGTAATCCTGCAAGTTCCCGAGAGCGATTCTCTGTCTCTTTGTATATACGCCAGTAAAGAACGCTCATTATTGTAACGGGCAGGTAGAACGCTGCCATAGCAGTGCAAAACGTAATAATAGGTTCAGAGAGAAATTGAATATAGCATTTATCTGGTGGCACTGTCCTTTCCCCAACAAAGTATTGCCAAAATAAAATGGCGGGTGCCCAAAGCATAAGCGACACAAACCAGGCTAGGCCGATCATCACCCCTGCCCGCCGTGTGGTACGTTTAGCGCGGTACGTCAGAGGTCTTGTAATGGAGAAATATCGGTCAAAGCTTATAACTAGGAGATTCATAACAGATGCATTGCTGGCTACATAGTCTACAGTTAGCCATAGATCGCACGCCCCGTTTCCCATTGCCCATTGGCCCATGATGATGTAGGTGGTGTACAGGTTCATTGAGATCACGCCAATTATGAGATCCGCAACAGCCAAACTCAGAAGAAAGTAATTGTTGACAGTTTTGAGCTGGCGGTTGACTTTAAATGATACCATAACCAAGATGTTTCCAATAATAGTAATAAGAGAGAGGAGACCTGTAAACAGGCTGATGAGGATGACCTGCCAGAGTGAGTGACCACCCAGAGGATCATAAGATTGACCTTCGGCTCCAACATTACTCCCATTGAGCTTAAAAACAGAACTGAAGTTGATGAAACTTGTATTCTGGAGTAGTGGCCATGGAGTGGACTCTGGGTAGATTCCCTCTTCCAGGGCATAGGTTGGCAATAGGCCCAACTCTGTGATGTTGGTGTCCATCATGCAGTCCGGGCATATTCTGAACAAGAACAGAAAATAATCAGGTATGTTCAAACATGTTTTTTGTTTATTTTAAATCAGGCTCAGAAAGGAATGAACTCCAAAAATACATTTCTTAATCAGTATTTTTTATCTAGTATTCCAGTAAAAATATCTAAACATCTTTTTAAAAAGATACATTTACTCAGTAATTAAGGCACTCAGTAATTTTTCTTCATTAAAGAAGTTTTACTCCTAAAGACATGAATTTTGCTATATATAGCTCTGGAAAAAATAAAGAGACCACTACAAAATCATCAGTTTCTCTGGATTTACTATTTATAGGTATATGTTTGAGTAAAAGTTTTTTTTTTTTTTTTATTCTATAAAGTACTGACCACATTTCTCCCAAATTCAAAATAAAAATATTATAATTTAAGTGCATTTATTTGCAGAAAATGACAACTGTCAAAAGAACAAAAAAGATTAATTGTTTTCAGACCTCAAATAATGCAAAGAATACAAGTTCATATTAATTTTTAAACAACACAATACTAATGTTTTAACTTTAAGGAAAAGTTCAGAAATCAATATTTAGTGGAATTAACCTGATTTTCAAACACAGCTTTCATGCATCTTGGCATGCTCTCTACCAGTCTTTTGCAATGCTGTTGGGTGAATTTATGCCACTCCTGGTGCAAAAAATCAAGCAGCTCGGCTTTGCTTGATGGCTTGTGGCCATCCATCTTCCTCTTAATCACATTCCAGAGGTTTTCAATGAGATTCAGGTCTAACCTAACCCACCAGATCATCACGATCCTCCACCTGGTCGGCTAATTGTTAGATGGAGACCTGGAGAGGCCTTCAAGCCACAGTGTCTCGTTCCCACTGTGAAATATAGTGGAGGATCGGTGATGATCTGGGGGGACTTCAGCAAGTCTGGAATCGGGCAGATTCATTCTTGTGAAGGACACATGAATCAAGCCACGTACAAAGTTATCCTGGAAGAAAACTTGCTTCCTTCTGCTCTGACAATGTTCCCCAACTCTGAGAATTGTTTTTTCCAGCAGGACAATGCTCCATGCCACACAGCCAGGTCAATCAAGGTGTGATGGAGAACCACCAGATCAAAACCCTGTCATGGCCAGCCCAATCTCCAGACCTGAATCCCATTGAAAACCTCTGGAATGTGATCAAGAGGGAGACGGTTGGCCAAACGCCATCAAACAAAGCGGAGCTGCTTGAATATTTGCACCAGGAGTGGCATAATGTCACCCAACAGCAATGTAAAAGACTGGTAGAGAGCATGACAAGATGCCTGAAAACACTGCATCTTTTTTGTTATTTTGACCAGTTGTCGTTTTCTGCAATTAAGTCTACAAATAAGCATTTGGAATTTGGGAGAAATGTTGTCAGTACTCTATAGAATAAAACAAATCTTCAAAAATCATTTTACTCAAACACATACCTATAAATAGTAAATTCAGAGAACTGAAAATTTTGCAGCGGTCTCTTAATTTTTTTTACCAGAGCTGTATATAGGAGATCATGACCACTCACATTAAAATGAAGTCTCCAGTCACATCAGTAACCTTATAAAAGATGTTAGATTATACATGGAGAGGGTCTACATATTGGGGCTGCCAGTTATTTGACACTTTCATTCATTGATTAAAGGAATAATAGCTTAATAGACTGTGAATAGTGAATTTCTACAATGGCATCTGCAACTGGAACACTATTATGTTTGAATGATACTGCATTCGTGCCACTAAGTGTCTCTGTAAGTCAAAGACAACACAAAGACAAAATATAATGAATTCACCTTTAAGAGGCAAAATGACATAAGAAATTAAGTTCAGAGAAATCTATCAAAACACAAAAGAGAGGTTTATGCTTAAAACAAGAAAACCATTTGCCAATAGCTTAAGAAAATTAAAATAGTTTTTCTCCAATTGGATATTATAATAATATAATTTTAAAATGTATTTGATGTCTCTGAAAACTAGTCTAAATATCTTACAGTATATCATTGATATTGCTTATCAAGTAAATGTATCTTGCTTTAAGGAAATTAAGATATTGGTAATCAAAAACAAGACCAAAAAAAGAAAGGTTTAGTGCTGTGTCGAGGGGCAAAAAAACCCCTCACAAAGTGACAAAAATTCCCCTGAAATTAAAATGTTCAGGCAAAAAATACTTCTGATATGAATTCATTTTTTTCTAAGATCTGATATTTTATCCCAGATCTAATGCATATTATCACATAAACTATGCAGATATAATTGTATTATTTGTAAAATACTTAAATAATTTAGAATCTAGTTTAATAAACTGATTCAAATGTTTCACATAAACTTTTGATACAAAGAATGTTTTGATATGATTAGAAAATACTTCTTCACAAATGAAAAAAATAAATAAATGCCCCTGAAAAATAAGATCTAGTGGGCAAATATTGCCTGGTTCTAAAAAAGAAGTGCATTTCTGACACTGTTACACACTCATGTAAAATATTTACAGTCACACTGTGCTATCTTTGAAGAAACTAAATTGCAGGACTGTTCCCAAGGACTGGTGACACTGTTACTTCTTATGTACATTAGAGGGCGATGTTGAATTATAAATAAGAAATTAAGTTCACACAATTTCTACCTTTCAAGTATTCAACTATGTACTGCACATATAGCAAGGTAAGACATATGCCAAATAATTTGCCAGAAGTAAGTAACAGTGATTGTACAGATTCAAATTCAAAGAGTAAAAGATAAATGAAATTATGTTTTCTAATGAGTTTATCATAATTACCACATTTCACTATATTCCCTGTTGGATTATATATATATATATATATATATATATATATATATATATGTATATGGAAAAGATATATATATATATATATATATATATATATATATATATATATATATATATATATATTATATAGAAATGATGCAACCCAAAGTGCATTTGAACAGCAGTGAAACACTTTCTTATGAAGTGTTACATTCATACGAGCAGACAGAGAAGATATTTTTAAGTAAATTTGGAGCAGAATAAATAGAAATAAACCTTGTGTAAATTGTCAGCTTTATGCTAAGCTAAAATGCTATTTCTAGCCATTTTATGTGCACGTTACCAGGCACGATCCTATTTTTTTATCAAGAAAATTCATGTTATATCATCATTTCTTTTTTTTCTAGTAAGACCTTTGATATTAGGGCAAACATTTTATTCTTGATAATACATTTTTTATTGTTTTCCAGTAAAAAATATCTAAAAATCCTTAAAACAAGATGTATTTGATTTATCTTGTTTTAGAAACAACCCTGCTAAAGATATTTAGTTTTTTCATCAGAAACCTGCTTAGCCTGCAAACCACCGTAGACGGTTTTAAGCCATTTTATTTTTATTTAGCAGAGCTTTTCACACAAATATCTCTACAATAATTAACACACATTAAATCTGAATGCAATATGCTCTTAAACTAATTACATTATATACCAAAACTCAAGCTCTGAGTGTTTCTTCTACTGACAAATGACAAATCAAACTTCACTGATCCTCAGAATTTCCAAAGAACACTTTCAGAAGGTAATTATGCTAAAGTTAAAAGCTAATGCATCTGACACTATCTCTGAGGTAGCAGACACACAAACATAACAGAACATTTAGAAACATAAAAGATGGGGGAGGTGTTTCTTCACTTACTGTAAATTCAGAGACAAAAGAGAGAAAGTTGGTTGGAAGGTTTCCTCACTCAAGCATAGTTAATCTAGTTGATAGAGGCACAGAATAGAATGTAACTGGCTCATTACCAAGGACGGCTGTCTCATCTCTTAAAATGAAAATGATATCTCCGTCTTGAGAAGTAGCAAACACAAACATACAAAACCTCACCCTATCCACCCTCTTTCTGTCAAACACCAAGTAGCATACAACAGGGGGCCTCTCTCTTTCTAACGTGCACACAAAACACACACACACATATTTATACTATAAAATATGACATCCTGAATATGATCAAAGAAGGCCAAGAAGACTCATACTAAATATAGTCAGCAGAAATACTTTTGCTACAAATAAAAGGTGAGTGCTGATTGTAAATTACAGTACATCTGTCTCTCTCTCTTTTTGAGTCTCCTTTTCTCTTGATATGACAATTAGGATGCGAGGGGGAAGACAAAGACGATTGAAAGGTAGATGAGAGACAAGATTAGGGAGATACAACCCAATCAAACAGTACAATCACATAATCACATGCACAGATTGTCGCATAGACACCGTATATGTGCTTTAATATCATTGTATTTAAAAAGGAGAGACAAGAATGGATTTCGCCAATTACATGCCCACACAGAGCCAGAGGTAATTAGCTATTGGATTCAATCTCAGCTCTCCTAAAGTGGAAATGATGGGGTAATTAAAACAGAGAGAATACATACAGGGAGCAAATTTAAAGAGTACAGAATATCTGAATGTATCAGAGAGAACTTGGTCTGTGAAAAGAATTACTGATGACATTGTTTAATACAAGCTATAGTTACATACTGACTGGGGTACCAGTGTTTGAGAAAATTATGGGTAAAACATGCTCTATAACTTGAGGACTGAAGATACTGGAGCATGAAACACAACAATACTGTATCTATAAGTACTAACTGAAAAGTGAGTTTTAATACAGGCCAGATAAATGACTGTATAGATGTTTAGGCTCTATAAGGCTCTAAAATCACGGCTTAACAGTGTTGATTTTTATTATAAAGCTGTGGCTGTCATTGCTGACATTTAAGTGATTTTTGAGTGTTAATGATGTAAACAGGTCTTAACTTGTGGTAAAATCATTTAAAGGTTGAGCTTTACTCAACTCTATATTATTGTTATTCACATTATTATGTGTTTTTTTTACATTGCAAATAAAATCTTAATATCAAAAATGTTGTTCATGTGACTCATACATCATATTTCAAGTCTTCTAAAGCATACAATAGCTTTTTGATGAGAAACAGACCACAATTTTCACCCAACTCAAAGTGTTTATCATTCAAAACTATTCAAGTTCTTGCATTAACACATGCTAATGTGAACTAGATTCGCTCATATTGCTCAAGAACATCCAATGCATGTTAAGATTGAAAATTGAACAAAACATTGTATGACATAAAAAACTACTTTTGTGATACTTCTGGGTCCATTTTAAAGCTTTAAAGGGACTCACTATCAACTGGCAATCATTTGTTAAGTTGGGGCAAAATGGTCCAGAATGGCATTTTGGCACCTCTGAAAAAGAAAAAAATATAGGCATTTTTGTTTTTCGAAAATGCACCCCGTCTTCTACTTTTAAAGCAGGCACTCACTGCTAATTCAGACTGAAATAAAACAATAACTAAAACATTTGGGTTGTTTATTGCCAATGATATGTTGCCCTACACTGTTGATGAATATTTGGGGTTTCAGTGTAAGATTAAAACACTGGAGCCTCGTTACGACATCCCTTCTTGTATACATTTTAATAACAAGGTTATTCTTTCTGTAGTGAAGTTCAGCTTCCAAATGTTGAATATGTTGAGTTTGAAATGCACTTTATGTTGATGCATGAAGCATAATAATGCACGTATTAAGTTAATGTTGATTTAGTACTAAGATAATTTTTTTTAGTTAAGGACCCTAACGAGAATTAATAATGGTTTTATTACAGTAATATTGTAGTAACCATGATTATAGTATCCATAACAGAACTCATAGCAGAAACCATGGTTTTGATACAATTAACCACAGTTTTACTACAGTAATATTGTAGTAGCTATACAGTAACCATGGTTTTACTATATTGTTATAGTACCCATGTTACATTTTGTGGTCACTATGTTTTACTTTGAAATTGGGCTCTGAAAGTGGCCCAGACTCTCTTGTGACCAGCTCTGTGCCTTTATGCTATTAGGGTAATGCTATGACCTGAAACAGTACAAATGCTTAGAGGGAAGTTCACAAATAGATTTTGCAAAGAACTAGTGACATGTATCTGTGTAATTCCATTAAGTTGTGGAATTTGGGAACTGTCTTAATTTCGGCTGATCCGCAGACAGCGGCTGAGGACGAGGGTGTTGCCATGGAGACCATCATGGATGGGGATGGAAGTGTGAGGATACGCGATGGCAAACATGGTGAAACAGAGATCCAATGGAGAGCCGTCAACCTAGAGTTGATTTCATATGTGAAATATGGAACAGTAATAAGATTCAAATGTATGGATGTCAGGCAGCATAGGAGAAATAGGTTTTCATTTTAAGCCATCCTATTTTCACGCACACACGCATACATACAAATGTACAGAAGCATATGCTAACACACATGCATACACGCACATTCATGCAAACACACACACATGATCCCAGCAACCGCGTTAAGTCTTTGATGACAGGACTGTGTATCAAACGAACATCTGGAGTTTACATGGATGAGTTCAAACACACACACACACACACACACAAAAATACTTTACATTTCTTGAAATTCACAACTGAAATACGTCTGTGGAGAGAACAGACAAAAAAGACTGCTATATTTTCTCGCAGTTTTCTGTAGAAAAACGCTGCTATCAGTAAAAAAGGCTGACATGTCTGGTACCCCCAGTGTGTGTGTTTGTGTGGTAGTTCTCTGTCATGTAACATTGTGTTGTGAATGTGGATTACTGGAGAGTGTCGATTAAATGTCAGCAAGATTTTCTAGAGTTTGAGGGAGACCCGCGATTACCTCACATGGCCTTTAGCCTACAGAAATGTCAGCAAATTGCAAACCACTGTATGCATTCAAAACCTTGATCAATAGTCCTGATCAGAATTCCATCACTGTCACAGGCAAATGTTGATGAGAAGCTTTGATTATATATTTCAATATATAAATATGAACCAGCCTAGTCAGAGCAGATCACAAATTATTTACTGATTATTAACTGATCTGTTATGATTAAAAGTGATGGTGGTGAATTTATTATTTATCCTGAAACAACTTTCCTCTCCTCATTTTACCTCTCTGTATCTGACACTCCTTTCCCTCTTTCCACATTTTTCTGGCACTTTCAGCAACTTTTGATTTTGATTGAAGCTTTTAATTTTATGTGGTGCAGCAGTTCATGCTCGCAACATGATGGAGTTCTGGTGTCCAGTGAGGATACAGAACCCATCACACAACACTCACTGTGACTCTGATTTTAGAGGGAAACTGCAACTTCTGAATCTTGCTCATCATTGATTATGTGAACACAATTACTTCCTAGTTTCCACAGGATCAGAACTCATCTATTAAGCTGCTTCACACTAAAAGGTAAACACTAGTGCTGTAAGTCAATTAAAATATCCAATCACTGTAAATTGTATGATTTTTCATAGTTAATCGTGTAAATCGCAGATTTTGAAAGTGCTGAAATTTGACTATATATACACTCACCTAAAGGATTATTAGGAACACCTGTTCAATTTCTCATTAATGCATTTTTCTAATCAACCAATCACATGGCAGTTGCTTCAATGCATTTAGGGTTGTGGTCCTGGTCAAGACAATCTCCTGAACTCCAAACTGAATGTCAGAATGGGAAAGAAAGGTGATTTAAGCAATTTTGAGCGTGGCATGGTTGTTGGTGCCAGACGGGCCGGTCTGAGTATTTCACAATCTGCTCAGTTACTGGGATTTTCACGCACAACCATTTCTAGGGTTTACAAAGAATGGTGTGAAAAGGGACAAACATCCAGTATGCAGCAGTCCTGTGGGCGAAAATGCCTTGTTGATGCTAGAGGTCAGAGGAGAATGTGCCGACTGATTCAAGCTGATAGAAGAGCAACTTTGCCTGAAATAACCACTCGTTACAACCGAGGCTGCAGCAAAGCATTTGTGAAGCCACAACATGCACAACCTTGAGGCGGATGGGCTACAACAGCAGACGACCCCACCGGGTACCACTCATCTCCACTACAAATAGGAAAAAGAGGCTACAATTTGCAAGAGCTCACCAAAATTGGACAGTTGAAGACTGCAAAAATGTTGCCTGGTCTGATGAGTCTCGATTTCTGTTGAGACATTCAGATGGTAGAGTCAGAATTTGGTGTAAACAGAATGAGAACATGGATCCATCATGCCTTGTTACCACTGTGCAGGCTGGTGGTGGTGGTGTAATGGTGTGGGGGATGTTTTCTTGGCACACTTTAGGCCCCTTAGTGCCAATTGGGCATCGCTTAAATGCCACGGCCTACCTGAGCATTGTTTCTGACCATGTCCATCCCTTTATGGCCACCATGTACCCATCCTCTGATGGCTACTTCCAGCAGGATAATGCACCATGTCACAAAGCTCGAATCATTTCAAATTGGTTTCTTGAACATGACAATGAGTTCACTGTACTAAAATGGCCCCCACAGTCACCAGATCTCAACCCAATAGAGCATCTTTGGGATGTGGTGGAATGGGAGTTTCGTGCCCTGGATGTGCATCCCACAAATCTCCATCAACTGCAAGATGCTATCCTATCAATATGGGCCAATATTTCTGAAGAATGCTTTCAGCACCTTGTTGAATCAATGCCACGTAGAATTAAGGCAGTTCTGAAGGCGAAAGGGGGTCAAACACAGCATTAGTATGGTGTTCCTAATAATCCTTTAGGTGAGTGTATATATATATATATATATATATATATATATATATATATATATATATATATATATATATATATATATATATATGATGAGGAAGGGGGCGTGGCCAGGCCGTAATAATGGACACAGAGCGCTGAATAAGCCCAATCAGCATTAAACGTTTTCAAAAGTCTTATTAGGAGGTTGACTAATTTAAATAAACTACTTCCCATTGGGTGAGAATTAGTTGCAATGAACATTCAATTAAACTCTCTCAAATACCCATCCTCCACATTATTAATCTGCCGACAGGCTGTGGCTATCCACTTTGCTACAGCAATCATGAAGCCGCATTCACATGATTCATGTCTGGCATCAAGCGATGCTTTGAAGTTTGAACCCCAAATGAAAAGTGCTGCAGAGAACGGCTCAGTTCAAAATGGCATACTACCCATAGTATCTTTACTGCTTCTGCCATATCTATGTATGGTAGTATGCCATTCCAAACATGGCCAACATCTTGTTTTGCTTTAAGTGCTGGCACTGACCACATAATGATAATTCATCCTAATTTTCTGGCAATCTGTAGCTGACACTTCAAAAGATCAGCGGCATCTGGGACAAAATTGAAACTGTTTGAACTTTAAGTAGCACTTTGACTGACCTTGCTTCCATGGGAGAACTTCAGCAAGCTAGCCTACCACAGCGTCCCCTTACCAGTGCCATGTATCGTGTGGTCGACTTTTAAGTGATAGTAAAGACTTAAAATGCTTCTGTGGTAATTCAACTCTGCCTTACAAAGGACACAAAATACTTTATCCTCTTAACAAGTCTCATTGTCATGCATTCATTTCGACAGCTCTAGGGAACACACTAAAATGGTGTCTGAAGGGCAATGGCACTTGTCAGTAACTTGGCAGAATGTGGTCAACATGTCGAGATTCTATGTGATCATGTTGTATGAACAGATTTGAATAGTCCCTTATGTAAAAGTTCGTAGTGTAACACACCATTTGTGTGACATGAATGATACCTCCAACCGTGATGCTTGATGAGGAGTGGTGTGCTAATACTTCTCTACATAAAACAGGTGAACCAAACCATATCTTGGGACCAGAATATCACAGAGGTTATAACCCCGCTTGGCAACCTCCTAGCAATAACCCAAAACATCCTAGCAACTGTGTAACTACAGTACATGATAAAAACACTCAGAACTATAGCAACTGCATAGCAATGGCCTGGCAACCACCCACAACACACTATGGCTGTGACCTTTACTAAGACAAGCACCACTGACGTTTTCTTCAGAAAAATTATAAATCTGATTATTTATACTGTCTTCCACAGTAATTTGTTTGATGTAAACTTTATTGATTCAATACATTTTATCATTATAACTTGGCTGATATAATTCTATGGGTCTCTGTTCCAGACTTTTCTAGTAGTTTTTGTTGCCTGTTCATAGAATGTTTACAACTGTTTACTGCCTTTTAGTATTGGCGTAGTGACTCGCCTCAATCTGGGTTGCGGAGGATGAATCTCAGTTGCCTCCGCGTCTGAGAAGTCAATCCGTTCATCTTATCGCATGGCTTGATGAGCGTGTTACCGTGGAGACATAGCACGCTAGCTTCATGCTATTCTCAGCGGCATCCGCGCACAACTCACCACGCGCCCCACTGAGAGCGAGAGCCACATTATAGTGGCACCGAGGAGGTTACTCCATGTGACTCTACCCATAGCAACCGGGCCAATTTGGTCTCTTAGGAGTCACTCAGCACGCACTGGATTCAAACTTGTGACTCCAGGCTTTACTCGCTGTGCTACCCAGGCCTCCTCTACTCTCATTTTAAACACCTCATTCATGCCACCGACCCAGAACACCTGAGAGATGTCAGTACACATCGCTAGAGGTAAACAGCTTCTCTCTGAAGCCAAAGCAATTTGGTGACCTTATTACTCTGGAGATGAAAATGCCACTCAGAATAAAACCGGTTACATCAGCACTCAATTTCAGACACAAGGTGTTATGTAGGGTTAGATTATTTCATCAGCATGAAGGGCTAATGTCTTGGGCAGCCAGACTTTTGACTCAAAGCTGAAGAATGGGTTATCATTGCATCTTAAAGGTGCGATCACACATACCTTCGCATAATGAAGATGGCATGGGCGGATGTTGAGCGTGTGTGAAACCAGCAAAAATATAATTGTTAAGCAGCCACTTTTTAATGCAGCAAATTATACTATGTGAAGCTAAAGTTAAAAAGAAACTCACCACTAAAATGATATCCTTCCCATTGTGAATATTCAGTCAGTGTTGCTGAGTACAAGGTCACTGCCAAATGGCGAAAGACGTTCACCAAAGTTGAACCACGCAAAATCCACAAGGAGAAATTCTTCGCCACTGGAAGTCCACCATGCAGAATTCACAAAATTCATTGAGATTACTTTATTTTGGCAACAGAATTTTGCCGTGTGAAGGTATGTGTGACTGTGCCTTAAGGCCGAAGCATATTCTACACAAGTACATGAACGCAGGCTCTTCTAGCTACAAAAGCTCCTTGTTGTTGCATTCCAAAATGGGTCAGAATGCAATTTATCATTGGAAATGGTGATGTCAGCCAGCTCTTGCCATTTTGTTTGCAATCATTTTTACGGTAAGTAAATGGACTGTGGGAGGTCCATGGGCATGTCATCTAAGGCTGAGATTACATTTACACTAACAGAGATCCAAAAAAAAAAAAAATGACATCACATCACACCAGACAAATCTGAAAGGCTGAAAACATGAGATACAGCAGGTGCTACATTCTGAGGTCAAGACCACATGATATGTGATCACATAAGACTGAAAAAAAGAAAACACTTTCTTTATCCAGTCATCGACAGTGCATCTGTATCGACCCACCCTGGTGTAAGTAATACCTTAATCTCAGGCAGGCCAAAGAATCTATCACAGACTCTGACAAGATCCACATCCCTAGGGCTCCAACACATACCCTCTCAGTGCTATTGGGCGTCATTTAATTCGCCTGCTTTGGAAAAATTTAGCTGCTTCACTACAGACAGAGCCACAGTACGGATTGTATGTTTTTGGAATATCCAATTAGCATAATTTAATATATTTTGTGTTTTTCAAACCCAGACAAACAATTATTACAATTAAGGCAAAAAATTATTATTGTGTATTTGAGCAGGTGTTTTTTATTGCCGTTGTCTAAGTCCTGAGATTTCGATTGCGTGTTAAAGGAATGTTTCCCAAAGCTGAAGAAATGTTAAAATGTCTCCAAACCAGGAATGAATCCAGCACAGAAATGTTCTGTGTGATTGCTAGATACAAATGTCAACAGGGCTTTGAAGCTAAGGGCAAAGCCGCACACTTGTAATCATAATAATAATAATAATATAATAAATAAAAAAAAAAACTGATATTCTGCTATAGATTTTCAGACCCAGCAAATAGAAATCACAACAGGTCTTCTTAACACAGCTCTTCTGTTTCAAGTGAAGATTGCATGCAGTTCAACAGCCTTTTATTGAAGCATTTGGGCTGTGCTTCTGAATATTACCCTGGCTCTAGGAGCACATCTCAGAGGAATGCTTAAACTGAGAGCAATAGATATAAACATAGTCATTGGAGCACAAGACAATAGCTAAGAGATTCTTTAAATCTATTTGCAGTGAGCTGGATTATATTTAGGGCTGGGTGATATGGCCAAAAATATTATCAGGATATTCTTTTTCAAATTGTTCAATATCCATATTTATCACAATATACATTCACATTTGCACATTTAAAAAAATAAATAAATAAATAATTCGGCAGAAGAAAAGAAGAAAACAAAATCCTAAACAGTCAAAATAGTCTATACAAAATTGCATTGGGGGCCCATAGACAGCCAAAGCAGTGGTATTTGAGGGATCTTCTACCAAAATATGAAAATATTTTATGTAGTTTATCAATCGAGTGTAGTTGGATATGAATGTTAAAAGACCATCTGTTCGTTTTGAAGCATAATGAAAGCGTTTATTTTTTTACATTCAAATTATTTTGATATTTTGTTACATTCAGATACCAAAGGATGGGGGCATAGAAGCCCTTGTGATTCAGGAATGATGCTGTATGGGTGTTCATGTGTATTCCCTCAGAGAAAATTGTGAAAATGTAAAAGTCTGAATGGACCATTATTATATTTTCATTAAAGTGAGAAAGACTAGACAACAAACTAGTAATTCTATTGTCTCTCCTTGTCATCCATGCCAGAGATGATGACATCTGATTAATATCACAAAATTAGTACAGGAATCTATTTGTTTATTATTAAAGGCTTGTAACATGATTATAAAGCTAAATATAGAAGGAAAAAACGTTATGGTCTATATGCTCTGGAACCGCGGTAAATTACACAGTGCCTCATGTCTACTCACATGCGGGGAAAAGAGACAATACATGCAGAGCAGGACAGGGCATAAATGAAGCGTGTTCGGTGCTAGAGTCAGGAATACAGCGCAGAAAGATTAGATCTGGTGCACACAGCACTATTGTTTTGTTGTGCTACTCATTATAGATGATGGGCGTGATGTCTTAGAGTTCAGATGGAATCAATCCAGGGTCTGGACCTGGAATGCAGTGACTGGTGTAGCATTGACGTTTGCAAATTTGTACCAAGGACCTCTATACAGTCTGAGGCTGTGTTTCCACTGACGCTTGCTTCACGGCACTGTTATTTCTACAATCCACCTCGTGAGAGTTGCACTTGGCTTTCAAAGAAATTAATTAAAAGCACTCGCTCACCTATGTGCCAGTGAAAACGTATGATAAGAAAGCCGAACTGCTTGCATTTTTTGCAACACACCCCTTTATATGCTACTGCTGCATAACGGAAGTGATTATTTATAGTTAAAAAGTACTTAAATAATTATCATTTTTGCACCAAAAGCAATCATATCTCTTTATAAGACATTAATTTAACCACTGGAGTCATATGGATGACATTAATGCTGATTGTCTGTGCTTTTTGGATCATCAAATATCATGTTACCATCCACTTGCATTATAAGGACCTTCTAAGCAGAGATATTTTTCAATTTTTCTTCAAATGTGTTCTATTGAATAAAGGATGATAAATACATCTGGGATGGCATGAGGATGAGTAAATGATGAGATAATTTTCATTTTAGGTGAACTATCCGTATTTTTTATATTTTTTTAATATAAGTGTTCAATAGCACATATGCTTTTTCTGTGATATCGAAATAGTTATCGAGAATAATTCTGTTTTACTGGTACCGCTATTGACTTCTGAAATTTTGGTATTGTGACAACCCTTGTGCTATCTTATGCACATATTTGCACATTTTGTGTGTGATAAAAAAGGAATTGCATAACAAGTCCATAGCAATGATAAGTTTTGGGAACATACAGTATGCCACACTTTGTGTTGTGCTCATGAGTCAGCGTACAGGTTTGGAAAAACACAAGGGTGAGTACGTTATTAATTGTTTTTCTTTTTTCTTTTGGGTGAGCTATGCCTTTAAGGTCTAATCTTGGCTTTAATAAAGTAAATGTAAAAACACATAAATGTAAATATATAGCCTTTTTTCAACATACTATATCTGTTCTAACATTAAATAAAACTGTCATCATAATGATCATCATTATCTTAAACACAGTCTGACCTTGCTAATATGTAAACATCCTCTGCCATGTGTATATGTGCCTATTAATCCTCTCAATAACTGAATGTTGTCCTGTGATAATCAGGCCTTACATGGCATCCTGAGGCTGAATTTTTGCATGGACCTGTCTGAGTAAAGAAGGACACACACAGTCTTCTGTGTAAACACCCCAGCAGGAGAGGAATGCTCAAACTGGGAGTGGGAGAGGGCCTATTGTAAAACATCAGCTTAAAGAAGCAGATGCTCATTGGTGCAACTTAAAATAGCAACATGTTAGTCCTGCACAGCCAGGCTTTTGACTATCAGCATAAGAGTCTGGCCCATTATAAAAAGTTGTGCCACTTTTGCGTATGGTATTTCAGCACAAATACCTGTGTCTAATTCATTAACTACCAGCAATCACATTTAAACACAGCTCCTTTCTATGTAAATTACGCTCATTAAAGATTATGTTTCATTCAAAAAATTTGCCCTGTACAATTTACATCACACTTTTACCCCAAATGAAAGTAGGTGGTAAAATTAATTTTATTTAAAGATTGATGTTTGTGAACATTTTCAACTGATCATTTCAGCAGTAATTAATTAAATACTCATCAAATGATGTTGAAGAACATTATAACCTGGCATATATCCATATACAAGGTGCTCCAGGTGTCTGGATCAAAGTGATGCTGTTCAGTCCCAGAAGGATTGTTCAAATACTGTGGTCTGCAGCATCCTCAGCTATACTGCACTCAGAGTCAGACCGCAAGATGAGAATTGCGCATGCAAATTGCATTCAGCGCGTTTGTGCCATTGCCAGATCTGCATAATTCCTTTAGTGAATAGGGTGCTAAAAGCAATTCAATCTTAATGTATCTGCACCACAGTATCATAAAAGTAAATGTGGGATAAAAAATGTAATTTCTGAAACAACCACGTTATTTTGTGATGCTTCTATGACACTCTGGACTCACGTGTTGACTTGTATGCTCTTTAGGATTTTTACTCCAGTCTGTTGCATCACATTTCATCAGTTGAGTTACTGTACAATTTGATCGCATTTGAACAAGCTTGTAAATATAGGTTATGTGATGCAAAAGTTAATGGGTCTCATTCACAAATAATTGCATGGATTTTGCATGCACACAGGAAAAGTTATCTCGAAAAAATTCAGCCAGATTCACATTCACTGGATTATTCTAAATAAAGGAGTACTTATACACACAGAACCCTACCTGACCCTAGCTGCCCGAAGTTAGTCATTTGCATAAAACATGCCCAAACCATCTCCATATCAGGGCTTTCAGCACTACCACACCTGTACAGCTGCAAACGTGTAGAGACAGATGCCGCCAAAGCAAAAAGGCCAAAAAACATCACACTATAAAACAGCGCAGTACAGCAGTGCAATTTAGAACAGAATACGTTGGATGAACTTAAGGTATGCTTAGAGTGCTGCTTGTGCAGGAGGTCGTGTCTGTGCCTCATCATCCACAGGTTCACACTATGAGTATGATCCATAAGGCTTTGCAAACAAATCCATGGCAGTTCTGCCCCTATGCCTGATCGTTTCATGAACTGGACACTGCACCAGCACCTTACAAGATTTAGAATCACTGCCAGTACTGTGTCAGGAATTGAGCACTTCAAGCACTGCTAAAATGTAAAGAAACTTCCTGTGCCATTCCTAAAGCCTTCTGACAAAACCTATACGGGCTGTATAGGAGCATTCAGCCAGCTGCATCCAAGCACATCCAAATGCATAGTACGCCATTTGTGTGCAATATAACCAAGCAGGCAGATCTAGAACCCAGCTCAAGCTAAAAGGAAAAAGCACATAATTTATGTTACTTTGAAGACTCTTTACCTTATAATATGACTATTTTATACATGTGTATGCATATTTATTTATACACTTTTAAGAGCAGTTTAAGAGTTTTGAGTATTTCTGTAAATGCTGATCTCATTTAGTATATGCTTATAATGACACTGGGAGAATAACATTTTTGCATGCGTGTGGTTTCAGTCGGCCCTAAGTTTTCTGGTTGATGAATCATGATACCTGTGTGAAAACACTTGTACGCAGATTTTACGCACAAATACATGCGTATGCATGGTTAGTGATTGAGACCCATTATGTCCATAAGCATGCCGTATAAGGATGAGACTAACAGCATGTTTGAGCTGATGTTGGTGGTGGGGAAAAAGGGGGAGGAGCACGCGAGCATGCACATGTGCGGGTCATGCATGCATGGATATAGATGGATGACTGCTTGTATGTGCACATAATGTAAAATTCTGGATTGCATTGTGTAATGATCCACCTGCATTTACTTGACAAAAAAAAAACAACAAGTCTCACCATTATTGTGTGTGAGAGAGAACGCTTGGGTGGAGGAAACCAAATCTTTGCAGATGCCCATTTTTCTTCCTGCAAGGATGTTTTATTCTCTGTGAGATCAGTGCAGTTATTTTTAGCAGGAGCAAACTCATCCCCTCTGAATATGACTCTGTATATTACATTGAATCCTAGGTTGGAGTAAAATGAATGCTCACTCTTCTTTCATCCAACCATAACCCCACAGTCAAATTTGCATTAGATATTCCTTTTATTTCTTAACCTTCAGAGGGCTGTGCTTTGTATTCACTTGATTGGACTGTATGCCAATAAATAACTAATAAAATAATACAAACTCTGATTTCTGGTCATGTTGGAACATGAGGGTATGCTGGGAATTTAGTATGCTTGCAAAACAATTATCTAAGAGTGATGTGTACATTGCAGAGAGTGTACAGTATATGGGCAAACAAGATGCCGGAGGCAGTCATTAATATTTAAGAGCCTTTTAATTTAGAAACAAGTGAATTGCTGTTTGTCCTAACAATTCACATTGAGTCTTGACTAAGCAGGGTACACATAAAAATTCTTATCGGGAGCAAAACCCTAATCATTGATAACTGGCTGACAGTACGTATGTTTAATTTCCCACAGCTGCATACATGCTTTTCTTGGCAAAGGTTATTGGAGAATGAATGGAAGGGCATTATGTAGACACTGATGATAATTCATTTTGATCTGCAATTCCACATATTAGTGAAAAACATGTGATTTCCAGCCAATTTGGATGCTAATGGAGGCAAGCAGGATGATACAATAGATTACCTGCAGTGGTGAATCAATGGAAGCCACTTAGTGGGACGTCCTAAGCAGAGGACAATATAACTCCCCTGTATCTCTCTCTCCCACTGATTAGGTGACTCAGAGCTGGCCCTGTGCACGGCCGAGCCACACCCTCCTCATCACATTGTATAGAAAACTACTCAAAAGTTTATCATCGATATCGTTTTTGGTTTGTGTTTTTTTATAGATCAACATCAAGGTTGTTTTATCACCCAGCCCTATTGATACCATTGCATTAATCTCTCACATCAACCCAATAAACTTGGTGATAGATAGCTAATTTACAGGCTACATTATAGACACACAGAATCTTGTAAGCAGAAATATGAAATTTACCTTGATATGTTTCTTAAAATTAGAGGCAGGCTTAATGCTGATATCTGGCTTGAGCAAGTTAAACTCACATGACACGGTCAAGCAATTGGCTTTTTTTCACTGCAAAAAGCCCTTTCAGGTGCGGCCGAGATGTTCAGGGGTTGAAAATGTGTTTGAGGCATCCTCCATATCCATAAAAGTTGGTGCCGATCTGCAGCTGCCATTCAAGTTTTTTTTACATGTGATTTGATTTGATGAGAGTCACAAGAATCTCTCTAGCCAATCATGTTGATAGATAAAAATAAAATCAGGACAGGGAAGTAGCGAACACAGACGGTGGGGAAAATAGCACAGTTAAAGTACAGTTACAGAACTGAATTGACAAAAACAAAGAAGAAGAAAGGGAAAGTAAAAGTGGAGCTTGACTGAGCAGGAAGAATTTATAGTAAAAACTGACTTAAATATTGACCTGTTTCTCACCCAACCTTTCATATCTCTTCTGAAGACATGGATTTAATCACTTGAGTCACACTAGACACTACACCTAAACTGATTTTAATGTAATTGTTTCATAAATTATGATATTGAAAATACATTTTCACCTTTTCATTTCTGTAATCATATCGACCTTTTTTTTTCTTTTTTTTTTTTTTTAAATCAGATTCATGTAGTGTTTACAGTATCACAGATAAGTGATGTATTTTAAAAGTTGCCAATCACAAACACCTATTAAACACTTATTTATTTGTTCTTTCTGGCAAACTGGGAATGTAAAGGGGCATAGCTTTCGCTACTCAGTACTCAATACTCACTACTCGTGAGTATTTTTAAATAAGATACTCTTTTACTCTTGCTTGAGCAGTTTTTAGAACAGGCACTTTTACTCTACTCAAATATTTTTTTTTAAGAAGTAACAGTACTTTTAATTGAGTATTATTTTTCAGTACTTTTTCCACCCCTGATTAAAGTTAAATTACTGCAGATGAAGTTGAAACCACAAAGGACACCACAGCCTGCCAAACACTCAAGAGGAAAAGGAAAAACAGACAAAGAGAGAAAAATAATAAGGGTGTTTCTATTACTGAGAACATGCACACAAGAATTTCTCCCAAGAGAGAATCAATTCAATATTATATTGTATATAAATTTAATGTGGACTGTGAGAGGTGTAACCCTGATCCCAAACAAGCAATGTTAAAACCTTTCTGAAGTGCTCCCCAGTGCTAGACAACATACCTGAGCAAATGAACTCAGCTACTTAAAATGTGTTTTATGCCTCTGCCTCCCTGTGGAGAGCATTATCTTAAGGCTATTATGTTTTTCTCTCACTTCTGCAATGTGATGATAACTAGCAGGAAAGTCCAATGGGAAATGTTTCAGTTATCCTCAGTGCCTGACAGTGTTACATGACTATGCCTTGCGTTCTAGAATTTCCAACGCATTCCCTATGAAAAATAACTTCATACCAGTTTTTAACCATAGCCACAACTGAAAAACATACTGTGAGTGATGTGTATACTGATCACGTTCTATCAAAATTGTGTGCACTGTTATTCTATAAAGGAAACATGTCACGTCAAGGTACAAAATTATTAATTAACCAAAACAAATAAATAAAAAAATTATGGAAAATACAAATCATTGAAGCAGAATTGCATTTCACCTCCTCAACCAACTTTTCAATCTACATATCTGACTAACAAATCACACTCTCACCAGCACTATTCTGATTAGGTACTGATTACAGTCTGATTAGAACTACACAACTGCCAAACACAATAACAGGTTCCAGACGCGTGCCTATCAGGACTTCATTTGTAAGATATTTGACAGAGAAAGTTAACCTTCTGAGATTGAAAAAGGATGGAGCATTCGAGCATTTTGGAGATTCCAAAACCAAATATTCTGACATTTAAGTGTCCTTTGTCAGGTGGATAGAGAGATGAGAGGAGGGACCCTGCCTAATACCATATTCAGGTATTTTTACATTGTTGTGATGCATAAATTGCAAAGCCATTGAAATATTTATTATTGATGTGCTGAATCATAAACTTGAACAGGTACATAACATTTTACATTTAACCTAACACATTTTTATGAGCGAGGGACAATTCAACATATAGTGTGCAATTTCTGTGCCACTAGCATCACCATACAGAATTGCAAAAATAATGTTCCATTGGTTGTACAAACTGAAAGTGCTGCCACAAACTCACGGCATTGTTCTGGCCGGATGGGTCGCTCAAACAAACAAAGTTTTAATAGCACCATAGTGTTACACATGTTACAAATGCCTTAATTACAGTTGTCTCTGCATATTAAACTGGTTGTCCTATGTTACTATAGTGCAGCTTTATACTGCGTTCAAACATTAATAGGAAGATCCCCTTCAATACTGTGGCAGACTGTTGTTGGCGACACCTGCTCTAGCCAATCAAAAAAAAAAAGAAAAGCCTCATACTCAGCTTAAATGCAGTTTTGGAGTGCTCAACTAGCCTGCAATTGTTTTGCCAAGTTTAAGGACATTGTGAAGGGCTTGTAAAAAAACGTGAACCCAGAAATATTATATGTTTCTCCCCAAGCTCCTAAGGCATTGATAGACCTTAAAATGGAAAAGCTCTCAAACCAAGCAAACCAAACATGTCAGTGAGCCCAGACATTGGAATTGAGGCTCAATATTTCTGTCAGGGAAACAGGTGAAAAGGAAGGGAAGGGCTAAGAACATGACATGTCATCTTTCAAAGAAGACAAGGAAGGGAAAAAACCTAAGCGCCAATGTGCCTTTACTTTCCAAAATTTTCAGCTTAAGTATTCCTCTAACAACAATTGCTCTGAAGTGAGAATGTAAAAATGTCACCAAAATGCCACTTATACTGGGGGGAGGGTGGGGGTGTTATTATTTGTTATCTAACATTTGACATATATTTAATTTTATTAGATTCCAGGCCAGGTTTAGCTGAAAAATATTAGTCTTTAGTAATAGAATATGCCCTCATGAAGGTAAACAAATTACCCAATCCCAGTGGACAAATATGGCCCCTTAATTCAACATTGCTTGTTTCTCACAGAACATGGTAGATAAAAAAGAAAATGGTTTAGGTCTTCCTTTAAAGGTCCACTCAGTAATGTTTTCCTCATTAAAACAAGTTTTACTCCTAAATAAATTTTGAGTAATTTTGAAACATATGTATAAAATCATGAGCACACATAAAATGAAGCCACCTGTCATATTAGTTACTTTGTAAAATCAGTTTTTTTCCTACTTGGAGAGGGTCCCCTCATGGGGGCTGCCATGTTGAGATCACATGACAAACCCAATACTAGTCGCTTTATCTCAGTAACCACCCTCTTATTCAACACTTTCTCTCGTGGATTAAATTAATTATGGCTGACTGTGAATTGTGAATTGTGAATTTCAACAATGGCAGTGGTAACTAAAAACTATTGTGTTTTGAATGATGCTGCATCCACACAGCTAGGAGGTGCCGATAAGGGGGGACAACTGGACCTTTTGTCCCAGGCCCGGGCTTGAGGGGGGCCCAGACTGGAGGGTGGTCCACAGAAAGGCTATTCCATTTTGTAGAGCGTACCTATATGCGTTCAGCAGGAGACGCAAGGCTTCCAAATGTGCGTAGAAGCCATCCAGTATAGTGGGTGTTGATGGGATAACAAAGGACTGGAGGGGGCCCGCTAAAAATATTTTGTACCGGGCCCAAGAATTCCTAACTGCAGCCCTGCTGCTAGGTTTCAGTGTCCAATCAAACATATTCAAAAACAATACTGAGTGCACCTTAAAGTGTTGCAGCTCATTTAATAAATTATATTTTACAATACATACTATTTCCAATGTTGCCATACAAACCACACAGTTAGCAAGCCAAAGGCAGATGACAAATCTCTACACTATTCCATCAAAACTGTATTAATTCCACTATTTCTGCTTTCAGGAATTTTGATTTTGTTCATTTTTTAAGAGACATTAAATCACTTATAAATCACTTTTAATAATTGTTGATCAAATCATTTCAGAATCAAGCAAGTAAGAAAGAGTGTTACGGACATTTTAGGACATAAAATGAGCATACTCTGTCAAACAAAAATCCTCTTTGCTTAAGGAAAGCTTATTGATTCCTCTTTATGTAAGGGTGCTGTTCAGAAAAAAGCTGAACCATTCAAGTAAAAAAAACAGCATTGCGTTTACATCAAATCACAAATAAACTGAGTGTATAATGACTGCCAATCTAAACATGAGTGTTTTTCGCAGAATGTTGCTTCCTGTGGAAAACTAGATGGATCACAGGCAGGTAATTGCTACAGACACATTCTCAACGCACATCATAAATATTACAATGCAGACTAAGCCCAGAAGCCTCAGTTATGTCATTTAAACAAATGTTTTCCTCTCTTTGGTCTCTTTATGGATTTTTCTATGAGTACTGTATCAGTTTAAAAAATGAGCAAACAGGGATAACTGAAAATAAAACAACGTACTATTTATTTTTTTAAGAACTGTTTGCATGTGCATCGTGGCCCAGCAATGCAAGGCATTTTCCGCTCAAATCATCTCGGTAAATGTGTATGTTTTTGTTTTGAGGTTGTACATGAGCTGTGACCTTGTTACTTTCAAAACTCTGCATCGATCCGCTGGAAAAACAGACATCATTGGATGGAATAATGAAGGTTGTGGTGTGAACATACTGAATCAACAGCTAACATTTCTCTTCTGAAAGAAAAGTTGGAGGGGAGGGAAGCACTGAACAGGAACTTGGAATAATCAGCTTTTTCTCAGTACTCTCATCATTGGTTTGCATGGACAAACATGTGATTCATGCCATGAGTTAATTTAGAATAATACACAAGAAAGCAATAAGAGCTAATCTTTACTGTATGTAAAAAGATACCATAGTAACCCAACAATAAAGGATCAATCTACACTTCCTGGCCAAAAAAAGATGCATAGTCTGATATTTTGTTAAACCACCTTAACCTTTGATTAAGGCGTGCATTCGTCATGGCCGAGATCTTGTATTGATGACAGGTGCATCCCTTCATGAGCTTCCCTTTTATCCTGATGCACCCATCACTTTGGAATAAGGTAAATCTGGACTCATCAGACCACATTACCCTTTTCCATTGCTCCACAGTCCAATCTTTATGCTCCTTAGCAAATTTAAGTTGTTTACTTCATAGAGTTCCTCATTATAGAATTGAGAGGAATAGGATAACTTAAAAGTTCTTGCTACATATTCCAGTTCCATAAGGCAAATTACAAATCCAAGAATGAAATGACAAAGCTAAACAGATTGCAGACCAAAGATCTATTCATAGCAAGAGAGAAATGAAAATAAATAAATAAATAAAACACTCCTGTTATTCACAAATGGAAATATGCAGTGAGAACATGATAGACTGGTATAGGAAAAAATGGTTTGATAACACTGACTTACAGAACAAAAAATAAAGCTTTGCCTTGTTGGTGTGTATAGGTCCACTGGAATCCATTGTTTTACTTTAAAGTATTGATCAAGGAGCATTTTTGCCATCAACATTTACTCTCTGTTTTATGCCGGGAAAATGACAAGTTCACTACTCCAAGTCTCCACCTTGCACAAGAACACCCAGTCTGTCAGTTCAACTTTCAGATGCAGAGGTGGATATTTATCAGTTTCGAGATGATTGGAAAATGACAGCTTGATGCATGGCACCTGTACAGTAGCTACAAGCAAGCAGTTCTCATTCTGCCAATCAAATATATGGAGTTCTGTACTTCATGCCATCATTGATTGACTGCCTTTCAGTTCCATCTGGAAAGATAGACGAAATTAAGCCGGAGAGGAATGTGTGTGTAATAAGGAAGTGGATTGGGAGGGAATCATTGTACATTGAGGTGGATTTGTCAAAAGCCATATGGATGGAGAAGAGCATAGCTTCAGGCTTAATTACAACCATGATCAAAGCCATCTCTGGCCATTCAGTTCTGATTTATGCTTCTGTGTACAGCCAAGGTTCTGTGTACAGCTGAAATGTTTAAAATTATATATATTTTTTTAAACAGAGTATTGTTTTGACAAAAAATAAATTGTAATGCAAGTAAAATAAGCAAAAATCTAGTTAAAAATAATCAAGTCAGGTCTTCCACAATTTTCTTTTCACTAAATGAACACAAGAATTATATTTAAATTATTTCCATTTATATGCACTAATATAACAGCAAAATACATGCATTGTATTTTTGCTAAATATTTTAACATATTAAATTAGATTTTTGAATGTTGATGGAAATGAATCGCTGAATTAGAGTTTTGAATCAATTTAATGAAATTAATAATTTGAACTGAATCACAGAAATGAATCAAACTTTTAAAAAAGCATGCTAAAATTATTAAACTGTTAACATACTAAAATGATTATACTGTAACTATTTTATGATGTACATGATGCTTCTTAATTTTACATCACCAGCAAAATCCTCACAAATATATCGTGAATATTAAATATTTCGTTCAGCCCTAATCTCAAACAAGACTTGTGGCTATGACAGAAATAAAATAAAATAAATATGAAGCAGCGGATTGAGGCTGTCTACACTGGACACAAATGTTCTAAAGCATTTATTTGTGTTGTTGGCAGTAGTAGCACCAGCGTGTGCAGTGCAAAATGGAATGGGACACCCGTTTACAACGGACGCTTCCAGTGAAGACAGCATTATTGATTATAATGGTTTCAATTGCTTTTGGCACAATGCGCCACTTGAATCGACGGGGTGTTAGAATGTAGAGGGGGATGATCAGCCGTTGCCAATGTGATCATTCAAAAAACTGCCTGCATTAAATTTCTACTCGCAATTAGTACTTTGTATTATTTATCCATCGTGTATTTAAATCTCATTAGCCAACAGCTCATGACAAGCGTGCGCTTGCAGGGTGTAAGAGAGTAGTTTATTTAAACACTACAATCACTGAAGTCCATAATATACAAGGTCAGTTTAGCAAATAATTTCTCCATTTAGATCATGGTGATTGAACAATAACAAGCCCAATCAGGGTATGAAATGTCAAATGTATTTTTAATAAGTGATTCTAGAATATGCTTTGTTTGGTTTGTATGGTTGTTTTTGCTCATCTGACATTTAGCAGGTCTGAAGGTAGTAACTAATGAGTTTGGCTCCATGCAAATGTAACACGAGGTGTGTCGGGTTTAGAGTGTTGCTCTGTCATCAGGCTGGGGAATGAATAATAGAGCATTGTAGTGTAAAAGAGAAGGGTTTAACCAGGGCTGATGAGCCTTTATATGCTTTTTGTACCTTCGAAATGAAGGTATGAACCTTACTGCACAGAGATATTTAAAAATATATATTTATACTGTATGTGTTCAGCAGAAGAAAGTACACACATATGAATTCACTGATCATTTTCATTTTTGAGTAAACTGTCCCTTTAAGACAACTGTCAAGAACTACTGTCAAGCCCAAATCATGTTATCCCAAAATTAAAAAGAGTGAAAAAAAAAATATATATATATATTTTTTTTTACTATGTCATAATGTTTTTATTATGACATTTTCCATGACAATTAAGCACACGCACATCAACGCACACACACACACACACACACACACACACACACACACACACACACACACACACACACACACACACACGTTGTGTTTCCATGTTTTATGGGGACTTTCCATAGACATAATGGTTTTTATACTGTACAAACTTTATATTCTATCCCCTAAACCTAACCCTACCCCTAAACCTAACCCTCACAGAAAACTTTCTGCATTTTTACATTTTCAAAAAACATAATTTAGTATGATTTATAAGCTGTTTTCCTCATGGGGACCGACAAAATGTCCCCACAAGGTCAAATATTTCGGGTTTTACTATCCTTATGGGGACATTTGGTCCCCACAAAGTGATAAATACACGCTCACACACACACACACACACACACACACACACACACACACACACACACACACACACTTCAGTGTGATTGGTTATTTTGTATTCTTTGTACCATCTAATCTGAAATTTTTACTTTATAACTTTGCATTTTATTTTCTCTTTTCATAGTATTTTGTACAGTGGTTGATTAGATATTTTACTACAAAATAAAATTGTGACAGACTTTCAAAAACACATTACTTTGACAAGGGGGTGTTATTGTTATATTGCATCCTAGTCAATGCATTCAACTATTCTATTCTATTTTTCCTTAATTTTAAAACATATAACCAATATAATCCAAACCATATCTACACACTTTCACATATCTTCAAAAGTATATCCCTTTAGTCAGTCCCAACATAAAACACCTTCTTGTAAACACTTTAGTACGTGAACAAACTCATTTACACTTTCTCATCTTTCTTTTTTCTGTCCATCTCCCTTTCTCATCTTTCTCTATCTCTGTCTCTATCTCTGTAGGATACTGCATTCATGTGGATGTGTCGGAGATGGCTAATTGACTTTAATGGCTCTGGTTCTCACTGAGCACAGCAGAACTAAGCAGATGGCTTGGCTGTGTCCGTGCCATTTAAATCCTCATTTCCAGTTAAGTCCTAAAGAGTTTTATTCTCTTTACCTCTTACACCATACCTTGCAGAGGATTGACTCACTAAAAAGGTCTTACATTCACTACACGGTGGTCCCAATAATTGAAACAGTGGTGTACTTGACTGACAACATTTGAAATGTAACACACTGATGTTTAATACAAATTGTTCTGCAGTTTGAGGATACAGATGCAGCTATTTGCAATCTGTCATAACCCATAATTCAGCCTTTTGCCTGTTGGCATTTTAAATATTGCAAATATGCACATACTTATGTAATCAGAATTGCTAAATGTAAAAGTCTCAACAGACATTCAAGCTGTGATCTTATGTTGACCATGTATTGTATCGTATCTAAATGTGATACTATTGTTAGGATAAAGGTCAAATCATGGATATGATGTCAGTTATAGTGAGGTTTTGATACTTGGCCGTTGCACCCAGAGTATTACAACTCTTCAGCACTGGGCCTTATGGGAAATTAAGTGCACGTTGCAGCCATAAATTTTATCAATACAAAATCATCTTGACCCAGTGGACATGGGGACTGCTAACTGGATCACAGCATGCCTTACACAGCAACCTATATTAAAAAGGGCACTCCAAGGACATTTTGATGGACGAGCTCTATAGTTGGATAGTTGGATCCCAAACTGTCTTTCATAGGAGGAAAGGACGTGGACAACAACAGAATTTTAGATGTGCTCAAAGTTGACTAAATAAATTGCAAAGTTGAACGGTTAAAGTTGCAAAGGTAACATTATATACTTGGGTTATTCCTGTTATGCAGTACCTTCTGAACTCTGTAACTTAAAAAATAAATAAAATAAATAAAAAATGAAAATGTTTGAGTTGTAATTAAGAGAAATATTTCTACAAAAGGGTAAATCAGAGTTTTAAATATCCTCTGGTCAAGCTCAGGGATTTATTAATTATACATTTATAATTTATGCCTAAAAATATCAAACCTAACAGGATGGAAGTTGAGCCATTTCCACAAACCAATTTCATCAAACAGGATAGACTGTTTTTGAGACAAACCAATTTGTCTTGAAAATAAATAGAATTTTAAATCAGTCAAATATCTTTAAATGCATAGAGATTTTGTCTCTAAATTCTTTCTTATATACAGTGTATATGACAGCTCTTTATCAAATCTAGTAAATATCATGTACTCAGTCCTGAGCTCAGACTCAAATACAAGCCAGAACCTGGCATAATGTGTCTCAAGAGAATATATGAGCTTTTCTTAAGTGATTTTCTTACAGGAAAGAACACTAATAAAGAAACACATTGACATAAACAACAGTCTTGAAGTTACGCTTAGGGCCCGATAAGCAACATCTGTTTATATGTTAATCTCTTCTCATCCAACTGATAACAAATCTGCAAACATGCCCATTCAGTGGGTAGCAGTTAAAGAGCAAGGCCGTCATAATGAATACTTACTCTGAGCTGTCTTCAGTAATCGCTTGACACAAGACAATCTGTAAAGGCAATATTAAACACAGCAGTATGAGACATCCAGATGGGTTTCTTGTAGTGTTTACCATAAACATCATCCCTTTCCCTTCACAGTCAGGCAATACTTCAGCAATGATTAATCATTACTGCCCTGCAGGAACGAGCCATCATCAAAAGAAGATGGATGGACTGGTTATTAAAGTATATCAAAATACATTAAAATATGCATTAGCACACTGTCAGGCACAGAACTCGCCTCCAGTCATGAGCAGTGAAAAAAGTTCTCTCAATGAGGTGACAAAGTTTGGATGTTTAACATGTAGTACTAATGGCTTGTAAAACACACACGCGCACGCATGCACACACACTTAGTTAATTACAAAAGTCCATTACTTCAATCTTCCATCTTCGTTTTACAACTTTCTACAATTTTTATGAGTTATTAAAGTTTTGCAATTTAAAAACTTGATGATACAGGTAAAAGACCCTCAACACCCCCACTGGCCCTAAGGTCTCAGTGTTCTCCACTCCTTTATACATGACTGCACACATTTCTGTTCAAACCTACACATTTTAAATAAAGATCAATCAATTGGAAGAACCCCAGAAATCTTAAATTGTTAAACCATATTTTCGGTACTTTCAGTAAACTTATAGTGTACTTACCCAAGAAAGTAATGACTAATATTAGGCACCTACATGTACTTAATATGGGTTAAGGTTAGTGTTAGTACCTAGTAATTACTATAATTGTTGTACTTAAATAGTATGTAAATGTGGAACAGTACGGTAAAATAAAGTGTTACCATGAAATCTTTAGGATGTATTTGTTACTTATTATCCACTTAATAAAAAAAAAAATAATTTTAATCAAGGGGTCAGGAATTGGCTGGTTAGTACAGCCCAGTTGTTGTTAGATGCCATTTTCAATACAGTGGTAGTTGATAGTGCCTCACTTTAAAGCTTAAAAAAGGACCCAAAAGTATCACAAAGGTAGTCAATACGACTCGTGCAAAGAACACTCCAAAAATGGAGTAAATCTCAGTGAACAACATTGTAAAGATGAATGCAAGTGAAAATTGGGTGATTAGAGGCCAATTAATTAAAGACCCCTTACATAAGAAACACATCCAGAAACAGTACACCTTTACAGTTTTATAATGACTCAAAAAAGCTTTTTTGATGACTAACTCGCCAGAGTGCTTGCAACCTTATGACAGGCCAATGCCGGGAGGTATTTCCCTCCTTTCTGGAGCCTTGGGAGAGGAGTGATTAGGTAGTGAACCTGCAAGTGCTGCCCTGGGAGGAAGCAGACTCAGCCTAGCGTTGCTGTATCCGGTGCATGCTTTGCACCCCTATTTGGATCGCACGCAGAGTTTTAGACACTCTGAGCAGCTCGTTGTCTGCTTTGGTGGACAGCGGAAAGGGAACAATGTCTCCAAACAGAGGCTTGCCCACTGGATTGTGGACACCACTGAGTTGGTCTACCAAACCCAGGCCGTGCCCACCCTTGCAACCTTGCAAGTTCGAGCACACAATACAAGGAGTGTGGCGTCCTCATGGGCACTGGCCAATAGCACCTCTATAGCAAGCCTCATATGTTTTGACAGGTCCAAACACGTAGAAGCTGGCCGGGTGTATCGCTTGTGCATAGCGCATAGCACCTTTCCCTTTCCCTGAGGTGAAGACGTGTGCTCTACTCACCCAGTCAAGTCCACAAGTCACGGTCCATGGGTGTCCTTCCTCTCTAGCCCTCTGGCTCTGAACTCAGTGGAGGAAGTTTTCAGCCAGACCTACCGCAGGCACCGTCTTGCCTGTGCTGGAATAGGTGCTTCACAGGTTCTGATTATTCCAATATCTCCTGTGATGTATTTTCTGTGGTACGGTCACCCTGTTGGTGTACCCGCGTCTCCCTTGGGCAGAGTTCCCTCTGCCCCCCACTCGCTGTATTTGTAGAGCTCCTCCCCATAGAGGCAGGACCTGTTAACCTCCTCTGTTGGGCAGGAAGTGAAAGAATAGGATTGGAAAAGAATATCACCCTGCAGCTATTGCCTGGTTGCCCACTAAAGCTAAGCAGGGTTGAGCCTAGCCAGTACCTGGATGGGAGACCTCCTGGGGAAAACCAAGGTTGCTGCTGGAAGAGGTATTAGGGAGGCCAGCAGGGGGTGCTCACCCTATGGTCTGTGTGGGTCCTAATGCCCCAGTATAGTGACGGGGACACTATACTGTAAAAAAGCACCGTCTTTCGGATGGGACGTTAAACCGAGGTCCTGACTCTCTTGGGGTCATTAAAAATCCCTATGTAAAGAGTAGGGGTTTAACCCCGGTGTCCTGGCCAAATTCCCCCATTGGCCCCTATCTATCATGGCCTCCTAATAATCTCCATCCCTGAATTGGCTACAATCACTCTACCATCTCCTCTCCACCAATAGCTGGTGTGTGGTGGGCGTTCTGGTGCACTATGGCTGCCGTCGCATCATCCAGGTGGATGCTGCACACTGGTGGTGGTTGAGGAGATTCCCCCTATACTATGTAAAGTGCTTTGAGTTTGAGAAAAGCGCTATATAAATGTAAGTTGTTGTTGTTGTAGATGTCCCAAGCCGCATCTAACAATCTATGAAGGTAAAATGTTGAGAGAGAAAAGGATGCACCTGGTGTGGCCTACTCGCAGGCTAGTTACGTTGCTTCCCTCCCTCAGGGATGTGGGGTACTATATGACATCTCAATGTTACCGTTGCTAACATTAATGAATGAATAGAATGTAATATGCATAGTGTTTACTCAAAGACTAAAAGCTTTTTATATGCATACAGAATAGAGTTACATATCTAATATACAGATGTGGCTTATTTGTCACAGTTTTTCTTTTCTTCCACACTCTTAGAGCAAAAAATAAATAAACACAAGCCAAAGGATTTAAGACAGGATGAAATCTGATGACAGCTCACTGAGATTTAATTTCATCCTGAATCCCTAACACCATGCACATATATCCCCCATCTGAGACCAAATAAAATGGGAAACCTGAACTCAAATGTACATCTTCCTTACAATTTTCTTTTTCAATTACATAAATGGAGAGTTTTTATTAAACCTAACATCATGAATTGCCTGACTCCTCTTTCATTATGTCTTTTCTTTTCCATCATCTGTTCATTAATAAGAATCCGCTGTGTTCTGTCAGCCCAAAGAGAGTGTAAGACAATGCACTACAGAGAAAAAGAGAGATAAAATGCTAAAATATGCTTCCCTTAAAAAAACTTTAAGGAGAAGTTTCTCCTCCACACACATTGCTTGAAAGAATGTCCTTATTAGATGGTGAATAAAGTGTTTGCTATTTTACTCAAAATCCTTTTATTAAATATTGACATTATTCAGAACCTACATAAATTATTGAGGGTGAATACACACAATTAAAATTTATTTTTCTTGTTCAACAGATTCAGCCAAGAGCTATTATCAATAATAGAGACATGTCTTAAGTACTCATTAGGCTAGATATAATACTGACACTGGCCAATCCCAAGCTTTCAACGGCCAATCAATGCCAATCTGTGTACAGTAGTAAATTGGCTTGACTTCTAGCTAAAACCCACTTCTGGTGGTTTTATCTGGTCAAACTGATTTATGGTCATTAGTTAGTCCAAGCTGGTTTAGGTGGTTGAACAGCTACACTAGAGGGCTTGTAGATAACCTTGGCTAAGTTTTTGGTCTAATAAGCTATCAGAAACAAACCAGCTACCATGTTCCAAAATCCAATTAGAACACCATAATCCTATATGGCCTGGTAAAACAAGACTAATGAAAATGTGGGTTCACCCCTGTTTCTCTGGCATACTGATGAGTTGAATACATTCACTAGCAATTGTTATAATGTTATAATCAAAAGGTAACAATCAGTTTCACTTTGCTCTGTTGCATTTGGACATATTGTTCTATCATCATGTTTGTTCCTGAGGCTTGTGTTCCAGTCAGGTCTGCCACAACCTTGAAGGAAAGATGGTCCTCTATTTTGTTCTGTCTTGAGGTGTCATTGCAAGGACTGTTTGAAGTTTTAAAAGTAATATGACTGAGCCAGAGGAACTGAGCTCCAAAGGTATCTAAAAGGAGAAGAGACTTTTGATTAGTGATGTGTCGTTCATGAACGATTCGTTCATTTTGAACGAATCTTTAATATGACTCGGGACTACCGAGTTGTCTCAGAGTGATTCGTTCATTTTGTGTTGACCGCGCATGCGCGCAACATCGCATAAGGTACATGAAGTCATAAATGATTAGTTCATCTTTCGCGAGTCTTCGGGTTCGGCCGGGTCCGAGTCTTTCGTTCTTCCTGTCAGTCCCATAGAGACTATGCTGCTGTCAGTACCGGAAAGAGAAATTATTAGTTCGTCTGGTTCGGTTTCGGCCGGGTCCGAGTCTTTCGTTCTTCCTGTCAGTCCCATAGAGACTATGCTGTCAGTACCGGAAAGAGAAATGATTAGTTCGTCTCTTCGGTTTCGAGTCGTTCGTTCTTCAAGTCAGACTCACAAACCCATAGCACTATGCAGAGACAGAAATGATTAGTTCATCTTTCGAGTCTGAGTCCTTCGTTCTTTTGTCACGTGACAGCTGGTATCTCGCATCAAATAAAACATTAGATTCAGTATTATTGACTGCGTCTGAATGTACATTGTTTTATATGTTGGGAATTAACATACAATTATCAAAATATATGTACAATAAACATCATCTGAAAAATAAAAAAGGTCCATCTTATTATTGTCCCTGTCCATCTCTTTTTTATTGTTAATATGTTTTTAGTTTTTATTATTATTATTGTTATTAGGATATATATATATATATATATATATATACACATACGTATATATATATATATATATATATATATATATATATATATATATATATATATATACGTGTGTATATATATATATATATACATATACATATATACATACACATACACACACACACACACACACACACACACACACACACACACACACACACATACACAATGTGTGTTTGGTTCAAACAAGAGTTTAGCCAATGGTTGAGATGAATTGCAACTGTCACTCAAGGCTGTCACCAAGGGGATAGTGACCCTTTCACACCCATCCCCATTGTTTTGCGCAAGGTGAGGAGCAGAGAAGAGACAGATCAGGACAATGTTGAGCTCTAGAAAAGGAGTGATGTTTGGACTCATTTTGTTGCAACTTCGGCCACTGAGGCAAAATGCAACATCTGCAAGAAAAATTTTTCTACTAAAGGAGGAAGCACTTCAAATTTGAGAAGACACTTGAAAAGCTCACATCCAACTGTGCTGTTAGCACAAGTTAGAACAGAGATTGAAGATGGTGGCCCTGCAGCAGCTGGAGCTGTGTCCACCACCAGCACCTCTTCTGCTGGATATTCAACTTCTTTGGCTGGCACCTCATCTGCAGAATCCAGTATACCAGCAGCACCTACCACCATCCAAGGAGCAGTTAGGTCAAGGAGGCCACAGCAGCAAACATCTATGAGTAGTTTCATAATGCGTCCAATGGAGGATCCGTTAAAACAGAGCAAACTAGATGAGGCTCTGGTCAAAATGATTGCTTGTGACTTTCAGCCCTTTTCTATAGTGGAGGATAAGGGCTTTAAGGAATACTCACATCTTCTGGACCCATCATACAGCCTACCTAGCAGAAAAACTCTAACAAAAACTGTAATGCCTAGGCTGTTTGAGAAGTTAAGAGCTGACATCATGGACACAATCAAGAGAGCATCTGCTGTATGTCTTACAACAGACTGCTGGACCTCTGTGACCACCACAAGTTACATGGCTGTGACTTGCCATTTCATAGAGGACTTTCAGATGACCTCTTTTCTCCTGGACTGCTTTGTCTTGACAGACAGACACACTGCTGCTCACCTGGCAAGTGAGTTGACCAGGGTTACAAATGAATGGGGTGTGGTTGACAAAATTGTAGCCTGTGTCACAGACAATGCCAGCAACATTGTTTCAGCCCTGAAAGACCACCTCCACTGGGATCCACGTGACCTTGTTTTGCACATTTATTGAACCTCATTGTGAGAGCTGCACTGAAAGAGGTCCAAGCAATATTGCAAAAGGTCAAGACAACTGTTGAGTTCTTCCATAGAAGCACAGTTGCTTCAGATAAGCTGAAGGCCACGCAAAAACAGATGGGTCAAGAGCAGCTGCGCTTAAAACAGGATGTGGCCACAAGGTGGAATTCAACATTTTATATGTTAAAAAGATTTATTGAAATCAAAGAGCCAATCATCTCCACCCTGGCTCTCACTAATGCATCTCTGCCAACCTTGTACGCCTGATGAATGGGAAATCTGCAGAGAAATCGTGGATATTATTCATCCATTTGAGGAGGTCACTACAGAAGTGAGTGCAGAAAAGTAAGTATTTTTTAAATTTAAATTTTTTGATTATCATTCATATAAAAAAACACATTTTAAACTCTATATTTCTTAATCATGCATGTATTTCTATGTGTAATATTGATTTTGGCTTTGTTATATGTACAGTATGTAAACAATTGTAAATTTTTTTGTAGGTTTGTGACTGCCTCCAAAATAATTTTGATGACCAGAGGTCTTGGAGGATTGTTGCCCGGAATCAAAGGAATCCATCCAGATTTGAAGCTGTTAAAAAACTAGTGGACACCCTAATGTCAGAAATGACTAAAAGGTTTGGCAGAGTGGAGCTCATTGAGAAGCTTGCTGATGCAACTTGCTTGGATCCAAGGTTCAAAAAGCAAGCCTTTGTCAACCACCAGGCAGCAGAAGAGACTGTGAAGAGGGTTACAACAGCTGCAGCAGCTATTAACCCAACTCAGAGTGAAGAGGAGAATCCTCCAGATTCTGGTGTGACTTCCAGTGCAGGGGCCATGTTTTGGGAAGACTTTGATGAGAGGGTAGCAAGCTTGAGGCCTTCTGCTACCTCTTCAACTACATCAGATGCTATGGTTGAGATGCGGGCCTACCTTGCGGAACCACTCTTACCCCGTACATCAGACCCTCTGGCATGGTGGAGGAGATGTTCACCTGTTTATAAAAGCCTTTCTGAGGTCATGAAGGCTAGACTTTGCATTGTGGCCACATCTGTACCATCTGAAAGAGTATTTTCTAAGACTGGGCAGATTATCTCAGACAGAAGAAACAGGCTCAGCCCAGCCAAGGTCCGGGAGCTTGTTTTTTTGAATGCAAACATGCCTTAAAGCAGGCCCTAAATATATAGCCACAGTGTGTTTTAAAATTATTTCTTTTTTTATTTATTTGAAAAGCCTGGCTTGTTGTGCAATATTGTGTTAGGCTTTATATTGTGATTTAAGTTATATGGTTATGCTCTGTGGCTTTATAGTGTCCTTTTCATTCTTATTTATTTTTTATTTATTTTTATTTAATTCCTTTTTGGATAGTTATCCAATTTTTTTTAAAGCATTGTTGGCAAAAAATAAACAAACAATAAACATCCAGTCAATATAGTGTGTACAGTGTTGTAATAAGCTATGTTACAAAGGTGTAGGTTTCATAGGTTTATTAAATAACTGCATATTTAAGTTATATACTGTGACTTTTCACAAAACAACTCGTAGACTTTTTAGGTGATTTTTTATGGACTAAAAAACATAGTGAATGGAAAAATGCATGAATACTACATTCTACATTACTACATTCAATGTTATAGAAAAGAATCTTCATGACAGAAATTCACAAATACATATGAAAAAAGATACAATTTGAGACCAGAAACGTAACATGTAACTGTAAAAGTAAAAATCAAATAAAAAAACTAACTACAACATGTTTGTAAGAATGATGTGAATTATGAACTAGGTTAAGTATTTAATAGGGCTGTCACGTGACAAAAGAACGAAGGACTCAGACTCGAAAGATGAACTAATCATTTCTGTCTCTGCATAGTGCTATGGGTTTGTGAGTCTGACTTGAAGAACGAACGACTCGAACCGAAGAGACGAACTAATCATTTCTCTTTCCGGTACTGACAGCATAGTCTCTATGGGACTGACAGGAAGAACGAAAGACTCGGACCGGCCGAACCCAAACCCGAAGACTCGAGAGTCGAGACTTGAACTAATCATTTATCTTTCCGGATCCGGACCGGTATGCTGCATGTGCATGCAGTCAGTGAGTGCATTGGCTGCTGTGTCACACCACACGGCCCACACACAGACACTGACGAGTCGACATCGACAACTAAGTATTTTTAACGTTTTGAAGTTCGAACCCGATGACACAAGAGGCGGAGAAAAAGGAGGTGAGGTGAACTAACTGCAATAGCTTAAACTTAAGACCCAATTAATAAATTAACATTTCGGTTTCTTATAAATTGGCTTTGGCTGCATTACCCTATAGTTTATTTTTATTTATTTATTTCAAATTGAATCAACATTTTCATAAGTAGACTACTTGATGTTTTGGGCTATTTAACATGACATTTAATTATATTCTGCTGAAATGAACGAAATGAACGAAATGACTCGAAAAAAGATTCGTTCATTTTGCTGAACGAGACTCAAAGATCCGAGTCAGTAAAATGATCCGAACTTCCCACTACTACTTTTGATTCATGACTCACATCTGACCCTTGTCAGCTGACCAACTTTATTATCTGAATGATTGGATTTACGTACAGTAGTTGAATGCCATATTTGGACAGTTTTAGAATTATATGTACAGTTCACCTGTCAGAACTCTGGACTTGTAAGATAGTATTTCAATTAATTTGCATATGGCTTTAATTACTGTTGTTTCAGTAATCTAATTAGTTCAAGGTTAGATCCTCAACTAATTTTCTGTTTCTCTCTTTTGCCTACTGTCTTCAATAAACTCTCTCTCTCTCAACTGATTGAAACTCAACTTTGATTCCAGGTCTTCATTGTTTATACTGGTCTCTTTAATGGCTCAAGCTGTTTTCCCCTAAACTAATCAAGTTTTGCTGATTAACAGCTAGGCTGTGCTAGTCTGCCAGCGTGGAAATGGGTGCTGGTTTTTGCAACAGGGACTAAACTAGTTTTTAATTACAAACTAGGCTTGCATCACTCCCCTCCCTAACCCCCATCAATCAAGCCAGCAGGACATTCCCAGAAGATGCTGACCCAAAATGATAAATATGCACGAGACAGAGAGATCCGATCACAGAAAGGTCTAATGAAATTATATTTGACATAACACCAGCCTCTGACCTCTAACTGATCACTAGCCTACAGCAATATTGAAGCAGGTTTGATGAACAAGGTCGATAAATTTAACAGAGGCCATTCAAATCTAATGACAGACACTATGACACTCTGACAGACGCCTAGAGTGCCTGTAATGAAACTGAGATGATAGAGTCAGTCATGTAATCAGGCAAATCGACGATGAGAGTATCTCAGTATTATGATTAGGAAGCACCTTTGAGGTTTAGCAGTGGTACTGAATGCATCTTCCCCTCAATAACAGAGCTAAAGTCACGGACAGGGAATATGATTGGGGACATGTAATTAAAACCAAGGACAAATATGGAAAAAATAAATCTTAGCTTCCATTTTAAAATGTTATGTTTCTGTTTTTAAAGGTTTAGTGGCTGGACATTCTTCTTTCTAATTTAAACAATGAGTGCATTTACATGCAGTCTTATTGTATTTAATAACCTAACAACTTATTTGTTCATGTAAATGCATAAAACAGCTTTCCTTTAACAGGGTAATGTCATAAACCATTTAAGAAAAATATTATGTAAGTCATGCCGGGGGTTCCCCAGTCTGAGAGAATGAGGGAGGAATGTGACTGGGCAGAGGGTGGTGCCGGGTCATGATGCTGCAGATCGAAATCGAAATACAAATTGAAACAATCTGTCTGTAAACAATTGTTGGAAAATTACTTGTGTCATGCACAAAGTCGATGTCCTAAGGGACTTGCCAAAACTACAGTTTGTAGTTTTGGCAAGTGGAGTGCATGTAAACCTCTGACTTCAACATATATATATATATATATATATATATATATATATATATATATATTAGGGCTGTCAATCGATTAAAGTTTGTAATCGAATTAATTACATGGTGTCCCGATTAATTAATCACGATTAATTGTATTTAATCGCATATACATTTGCTGAGAAAGCCCCTCATATAACAATAATTCAATATATAATGATTATACATATTTATATCAATATATAATTGTACATAGTTATCTTTAAATATTTAAAAATATATATATATATATATATAATTATAATATAAAATATTCAGATAAGTAAAATGCATTACATTCTTGTAGCAGAAGAGTTAATCATTGATAAGTGGCTTTAGAATACAATGTATTGTTTACTACCATATTATTGATCATAAGTCAATCATTGGCATACAGTTCACAGCAATCAATTTCACAAGTGAATTTGTCAATCAGTTCGAGATTTATTATGAGGGCTTGTTTAAGGACCCGTCAATATACACCTGCATCAGAATTCTTTTTATTTTTTATTATTAATGCTTACAAAACTTTTACATCTAGAGCCAAGATGTATATTAAAACAAACAACAACAACAAGGAAAATAAATAAATAAACAGTTTAAATAAAAATATCAAATTGTTTACATATTTCAATACACTTTACAGCTTTCTTGTTACTCAAATTGGAAATTGTTCTTTGGTATTGCTGAACCTCTGAATTAAACTTTAAAACTAAATGGTTTATAACCACCATACTTACATTTATGAATACTAAACTTTGCCAACAAAAGCATAAAAATAATCAAATAATATTCCTTATGAAGAGACATGTCATAGCTAAAAAAAACGAATACAACATTTTCAAAACAAAGTTGAAAGCTGGGAATAATATGATCTCTAACAATCTTCCAGAAATCAGACCAAAAACAAGTCGAGTAGGGACAACTCCAAAATAAATGAAAAAATGTTTCCGCCTGCAGACCATAAAAATGACAGAATATATCGACATCACAATTAAATCTCTCTACAAGAAAATAATTAGTGAGGTACAGTAGTACTTATAAATAAGTCTGAAGGAAATTTCTTTGATTTTATTCATGATTAAATATTTATGGGTAATTTCTAAATTTTGAACCATCTCAATCCAGCCACATCCTGTGTCAGATATGCTTGTGTAGCGTCTCGGGTGCGTTGCATTATAAACAGAAAATGTTTAGGTCACTGTGTCAAGTTAAATATAATTTAATACTCAATCTTTAAACACATCTTGAGATCCCTTAGTTCGCATTTGCGCTCCTTCAAGTGTTTTGAACGCAAGAAAGTAGCGCATGTTTGTTCTGCCAACTGAAGTGTTTTCTATACTGCACGTTGCTCATACAGCTGAAATTTCAACTGCTGCCCTCTGGAGTAAACAGGTTGTACTACAAGCTTGCATTTCACAGAATTCTTCCTTATTAAGGTCCGGGGGTCATTGTGATTAATTGTGTTGAACACATTATTTTTTGTAAAATTAATTGCACTGAATTAACGCATTAAATTGACAGCCCTAATATATATATATATATATATATATATATATATATATATATATATATATATATATATATATATATATATATATATATATATATATATATACTGTATTTCATTAATTAAAAAATGTAAAATAGAATAATTTTCTCTAATGATCTCAGCCATTTGGACCACACTGTTTGATGAAGCTGTGGTATAGCAGCCCTCTAACAGCTCTTAACCATAAACATATTTTTAAAGATATCAGTACACGTATTTATATATAAAAGAATGTCATGTATTGATCGAATTGATGGTTACAATTTATTTACTGAGTAATATTTATTAAAAATACTTACTATATGTTTAGGGTTAGGGTTTGGTTTGGGGTTAGTTGCTTGTACTTATGCATAATGTACTGTTAATAGTATATTAATTACATGTTATATGTACAGCAAGAACACTGTAAAATAAAAATGTTACCGAAATGATTAACCTCTGAGAGCAATGCATGGGTTTCTAGATGTCTTGCCTTCCTATTTTTATGACAGAACTAGTAAACAACTTAGTACCTTTGAAGCCTTTAAACAGACTTGTGAAAACAAGATTAAAGCTTTTCTGGCCCTTTTCAGAACACCAGCCAACACATTCTACACCATATTGGACACAGTATGGCTTTAAGGAACACAATCTTCAGCCCTGTTGAAGATTTTTCTCCACGCTCTGAGAGTACAATATGTGCAGCACAATATGCTCTGATTCAGATGCTTTCTGGTGGGGTGCCAGAGATGAAACACTCACAAGCCATCAGTAAAAATGACACTGGGATCCGGTAGAAGCCAACACACATCTACTTCAACCAACCAAACAAATACAATAGGATGGGAGATCTGTCAATAGCGAGAGACAGTTTGCACGCAAGCTTCTGATTTATTAATAGAAGCAAGAGCTGAATATTGGGGTCAGTCATAGAAATCGCTCTTAGTGTTGAGACAATTAGCTTGATAGTCTGTTAAGGTTAGTTGTAAACTCCAAACCACTACAATGACATGGACGTGTCAAGACAAAATCGCTTTATCAGACCCGGCCAATATAATTAAAATTCATTCAGTTCATTCAGGAAACCCACATTGTTGATTTTGAAAATATATAATTTTGCATAATACTTTAGGGTGGCATAAATGTGTAGGTAGAGAGCTCTCTAACATAATGACAGATTAAGACAATCTGTGCAAAGGCAAAACTGCTATGAAAAGACTTTAAAGAGACCTGTTATTTTACCCGGCTTGACTGATTTCTATAGCTATTCCACCTTAAAGAAAATGTCCAAACAACAAACAGAGTTTCTTAGCAGCAATGCTGTGTTACTACACTCAAAACATAAGTGTTTTATAACCATCCTCTTTACCCAGTGACATATGTTTGACATTTTCTGCCTGGAACTCTAAATTACCCACGTTGCTTTTCTAGAGGACAGGCACCTTTCCTACGTGTGACAGAAGAGGACACATTTCATGGTTAGTGCACAATGGGGGATGCATTCAATGAGATGCAAACATAATCAGCTCACTTGATCATGTAGGGCCTGTCAGGCATGCAACAAATCAGATTCTCTCACAAAATCACACAGACATGAGATATCGTTATTGATAATACAAGGTTTAGTCGGATGGATAATGAATCATATACAGCATGCATACAGTAACTAGTCTGTGGCATAAAATTCAATGTTTGTGCAGTAACTATTTTTACAGTAACACTGAGGAGGAATAGTTTACACAAAAATAAAAATTCTGTCATCATTTACACACCCTCATGTTGTTCCAAACGCACATTGCTTTCTTTCTTATGTGGAACACAAAATTAGATATTTTAATTTGAATGAATATGGCGAGCTGTCTTTCCAATATAATGGCAGTGGATAGTAACTCTAAAGCTAAAAAAGGACCTGAAAGTATTAGTAGTCCATGCAACTCGTGCAACATATTAAAAGTCTTCTGAAGCTATACGTTAGGTTTTGGTGAAAAATAATATTTCAGTAAAAATCTTGACATCTGTTCTGCTCTGAGAGAAGCTTGTTCACAGTGGAACGTGTTTACGCAAGAACTTAAGTTGTTTTTCAGTTTTCCAGACTTTTCCGTGGAACACAAAATGAGATGTTAGGCAATAATGTTATTCTCAGTCACCATTCACCTTTATTGCATCTCTTTTTCATACAGGTTTGGAACTACAGATGGGTAAGTGCATTATATATATTTTTTTTTTTTTGGGTGAACAATTATTATTTGGCATTGTTTAATTTCTCAGGCCAGGAAGTCTGCTATCTGCATTAAGTGTTTTGCAAGTGTTTGACCAGTATTTAACTGTTGAAGGATGGAGAGAAGTGATATAATGTTTTAAAATGTGTCATACCTCAAGAATGTTGTTCTTAATGGTTTCCTTCTCTTCTTATTTACTCTCTGACTCATAAAAGGGATCTAATTCCTTTTCAAATAAATGAATGGAGAGACTGCAGTAGAAACATTCTTTTTTGTTGTTGTTCTGTCTCAAAAGAGTGATCTGAGCAGTATTCATTGCAGGTGTGAAGTATTTTTCATACTGTATGATGATGGTAGGCCTGTTGTGATTATTAAATAACCATCTGATTGCGGTTATTTGATCTGATTGCGGTTATTGGGCACTTTAAATTCCAATCACATTTTAATGCCCAAATAAGAGAATTTTAAGCAAATATACAATATAGATGCCATGAACATTCTGCTGAACTCCAAGTGAAACCAATCAGAGCAGCTCCTGTCCAGAAGAGCACGTGAAATGCTTCTCAAGTGTTCAGATGCATGCGTCATAAGCTTGCGCCAAACTCCCGCAAAAATAAAACACCAAATAAATATCACACGAGCAAAAGTGCAATATGGCCCTACATCAGCACTGCTGTGATTCGGCCGCAGGCACGAGGCCTCAGGCCGAGTGCCGTAGGTAATCACAGCAGTGCTGATGTAGGGCCATATTGCACTCTTGCTCATGTGATATTGCTTATATACAACAGTACAACAAACAAGTACATTTAAAAAAATCTGAAAAAAACTGAGAACGGTCATAAAAACGCTTTTGTGCATGGAACTACTTTCTTACACGGCGGATCAGAATCTGCCATTGCTGGTTCAAAACAAATGATGCATCCAAGCCTTCATTAGTATTTCAAAAAGTTCCTCCTCCTTACTTGTAAACAGCGCTGCTCTTCCGGCTGTGACGCTAGTGCATAGAGATTTTGTTACACGTGCCTACTGCAGCCGAACGGAAGCATGATTTAGAGCATTGTTGTCAAAAGTTCCAGTACTTCGGTACCAAGTTGATACTAAAATAAAACAGATGTAATAATACCAGTGTTTCTGCAAGTACAAGTAGTACCAAGCAATGACTCAATCCGGTACAGCGTGCAATATGACTGACACACAACTGCTTTAAAATGATCATTTTCAGCACATGCACTGTTACTCCTAGTATATGGACAATTAATCAAATTAATATCGTGACATATCCTAGTGTGATTTAATAAACTGCTAAAGGCTGCAATCTTAGTGTGGAAGAGCTGCGTACTTTGAATTAATGTATAAATCTGACTGCACAAACATATTGAGAATCATTCATGATACGTTGTATCAGATGACAGAGCAGAGCACTAATCTACTGTGGACCACACAGCACATGTAAACTACATATTTATATAATTAAATCACATCATTTGTGCTTTAATTTCAACTCAATTTATTTATAAAGCATTTAAAACAACAGAATTGACCAAAGTGCTTCACATTAATAACATTAAAAACATAAAATTTAAAAATTACCACATCCACCAGTAATCTAAAACAAAAAATACAAACACCCCAAAACTGTGTTCTACAATTCATTTGTCAGACTCAAAGGCCAGTGTCGCAAACTTTTTATCCGGAAAGTGACACTTCCAGTAAAAAATATACCGACATAATAAAAGCATGTTTCAAATTATAAGCTAGAGCCCTGAAATTGAAGAAATTGTGACAGAAATGCATTACAACTGTATAGTAAAATTTTATATTCACTGTAATGACAATAATAATAATAATTATAATTCAATTAATTAAATAATAATAAAAAGCAATATATCACAAGCAAGACAGCTGTTGAATAAAACTTGTTTTATTGTAAAAAAAAAATTAAGAATTAATTGATTAGACACCATTTTGACGATGAAATTAAATTAAACTAAAACATAGAGTTCTGGAAAATAACAATAATAGAATAATAATAATAACAAAAAGGAAAACATGACTTGGTAAAGAATAAAACAGATTTCAGTAGGGCACAACTTAAAAACACTTAAGCAATGCATCCTTGATTGAGAAACACATGAAGGAATCATGCATTTAATTTATTATTTACATTTCAATGTAACCTTTTAAATGGGCTAAACGGGTGTGTTCAATAGCACATTGTCATATTAGCATATTTATGCTGTAGTATCAAAATTAGTATTGAGAACCATTAAATTTCACTAGTATCGGTACCAACTACAAAAATGTTGGTACCGTGACAACACTAATTTAGAGTTTGAAAAAATTTCATAATCGTGACAGCCCTACACGATGGAAAGCCAAACACAAAAAAACCACTGTGGTCCAGTATAACAGGCTATCACTTACTCACTCTCTTTCTGTCCCATTCTCTGTCATTATCCTTTCTCTTTCACCCTTTCACTCTCCCGCTCGCTCCTCCCTGACATTAACCAGCTATATTTTTCTTCTCCTTATTTGGCACTTTATTGAGAGAAAAAAAACATACTGTACCGATGATCTCTCTGGTTTGAAGTTAGTTCAGAAACAGAAACTCTTGCATGCTTAATTAGAATCCTAAACGCTATCCAAATAGACATAATCTCTTTCTTCTGCTCAGCGCAGGTACTGTTAATTAGATAAAATCACTCAGCTGCTTGTGTGTTATGCAAGCCATTTTACTAAATTGACTGTAATAGCAAATTAAATGTAATGATTTACTGTATTGTAATCAGTCACATTATCTTAAGAGGTTGAAACCATATGGTGACCAGAAGTCTTAGGCTCCAAAAAGGACCAGCACCTGGAAAAAACATCTTCATATGCCAAGTTTGAATATGCTCAAGCAAGAGAGCTGATAGCTTTGGTGAAGAGCAAACCTTTCAGTGTATAATGATTTATATTTCAGTCTGTTCTACACAGAAACAGTAAACAGAGCCTGCCCCCTTTTTCATATGAGAATGAACTACAATATCCAAAATCCACAACAGATGCTGTCCGAACGTTAAATGAAGAGCAGACCAAGAAGCTCTATCAAAAATATTTTTTAGACTTACATTGTGAAAAAGTGCAAAGTGCAGTGAGTTTAAAACAGACCAGTAAGCAAAAGTTTTCAGCCCATAGCTTTCTTCAGTGCTCACCTTAAAAACAACAACTCATCCCATAAACACACGATTACAAATTGAGACCAGCTGAGCTTTATCCAGAGAAACTCTAAGTACAAAGAGAAAAAAAACAAAAAACAAAAAAAAAAACAGAGAAAACAGTCAAAATCCATCTCCTCATTCATGCCATTGGGGCCTAAAGTGTGTGTATTAAATCCAAAAAAGCCCCTCTTTGTAATAGTTTCTTGTCTCGATCCCCCCCTCTCCTAAGAGGAAGGACCATCTCAATGCCCAGGAACTTCAAATCTGAAAGGGAATGTTTGGCAGATTCAAAGTTACAAAAAACAGATGATGTGTGATCCAATCTCCTGAAAGCACTCATGTATTCAATGATTCTAGTGCATAATGTGCACTTTGTTTTGCCAGTATATATATATATATATACACCTTTTTCCTGACTTCTCCATGGGCGGCGTCATTTCGGCGAGAGACTTCCTCTCGGATGCTCCAAATTTCTGCTTAGCTATTGTTATCAGCTAGATTAACGTTACTTGTGATAGTGAGCAGCTAAGTGTCTGGATAATTATTCACTGTTATAGGGTGTTATAACAACTGCAGGTGCCTTAAAGACTACTGGAAATTTATGTCACAACAACAAGCCCCCCCAAAAGCTGCCAATTGGAACCAAATGTAATAATCAGAGGTTGCATTAAAATAATTCTCCATCACTTTCCTTTGACAGATAATTGACAGATAATAAAAAATTCTGTCCGTCATTTTTGAAGTTAACAAGATGAAAAACATTTAAACCAAGCCTTTGTTTTATTAATCATATTTACGGGGTTCATATCTCATGTCGCCATGTGAGTGTATGTGAATGAGGGAGGAACCAAGTTGTTCTCGGCAGAGTGCGTGAGAAGGCGGCACTTATTAATGCAGAAATAATGCAAAGGTACGTGCCATCTTTTCACAGATGTTCTAAAAGCATTGTATGGTTGTATCTCGGGGACAAGTCGACTGCCCAAAAATGGGGACAGGCTGCCCCAGCTGTGGCCTTTTCTCTTTTTTTCTCCCCAAAAGAATGGAAATCGTTCAGCTGGGGGCCATTCGTGTCCATGTCGGGGAGGTGTCCCTTCCCAAGGGGAAGACATTGCAGAAACCACACCCTGCCTGAGGGGGAGGTAATTGTGTGGAAATTTGGCACATGGTCTTACCGAGTTTTGTTGGCAGTGTCGCATGTGGAGAAGTCCCCGTGGTAGGTCCTACCCAGAGGGGAGGAGCTCTACAAACATTGCAACCGGTGGCAGAGGGAACTCTTCCCAAGGAAGATGCGGGTTTACCAACGGGGTAACCATCTCACGGAAGATACATCACACAGGGTTACATACAGGCAACCAGCGCATGTGCAGCACCTACACCAGTGCAGGGCCTATTTAGCACACGTACTGGGACGGCATCAAGTTTCTCTGCAAACTCGCCTGCCACAGGGCTAAGGAGTAAGGACATCCAGGGTCCAAGTCTTCGTGAACACGGCTGGGGGATAAAAAGCACTCATCTCCCCCTCCAGGAGGGGAAAGGCTCTAAACTCAAATGGTACATCCGGACAGTTGTCCCGCAAACTTACCTGTTCGTACCTAACAACACACTGGACGAAACCAGCTCAACCCAGAGATTGTAGAACCTCGCAAATGTCAAATCAATGCTGGATCTGCCTCCTCCTGTGGCAGCGCTTGAAGGTTCACCACCTCATCCCAAAACAGGGTCATGGGAACCTTGGGCACATAGCCCGGTCAGGGTCTCACCCACATAAGTGTATTCCGGACCGAAATCCAGGCACATGTCGCTGACAGAGAACGCCTGCAGGTCCCCTTACCTCTTGATGGACATGAGTGCAGTCAGGAGGGTAGTCTTCAGAGAGACCACCTTTAGCTCAACTGACTACAGGGGCTCAAACAGGGCTCCCCACAGGCCCCATAGGACCATGGAGAGATCCCATGAGGGACTGAGGCACGGGCAAGGAGAATTCAGCCTCCTCGCGCCTCTAAGGAAACTGATGATCAGGTCGTACTTCCTGAGATCGTGGTGCACCTTGAAGGTGTCACATACACCTTCAAGGTGAAGGGGAACGGCCACCCTCCAGCCTCTCTTGCAGGAAGGAAAGTACTGACCCGACTGCATATCTCTGGGGGTCTTTGCATCAGGTAGAGCACCACTTAGCGAACAGACGGCACTTCAAGGCATATAGGCACCTCGTAGAGGGAGCCCTAGAGTGATCATGTCTACCACAGCGGGCGGAAGGCCACTTAGGTCTTCAGCGTCCCGTCCAAGGGCCAGACATGAAGATTCCAGAGGTCTGGTTGTGGGTAGCAGATGGTGCCCCGTCCCTGAGGGAGGAGAGCTCTCCTCAGGAGAATTCGGCATGAGGTCTGAGAACTAAGTCTGGGTGGGCCAGTAGGGTGCTACTAGGGTCTGTGCAAGTAGGTTCACTGGGGGGAACGCATACATGCATAGCCCCCAATGCCAGCTGTGTGCCGGCGCATGTGTGCCGAGGGGAGCCTCTGTCAGGGCGTACCAGAGCGGGTGGGAGGATTCCTGGGAAGCAAACAGGTCTAGCTGCACTTGACCTAATCGACTCCAAATCAGCTGAACCACCTGGGGGTGGAGTCTCTACACTTCCATGAGCATGACCAGCCATGACAGTGTGTGTGCAACACACTATTGAGGTTGCCCGGGATGTGAGTGGCTCGCAACAACTTGAGAAATGCAAAGTCTATCCAAGGGCTGAACAGGCAGTGGCAGATTGGTGTGACAACCACGCGATGTGCACCCGGGCACCATGCCCATCTTGGAACTCGAGTCTGAAGCCATATGCATCTCATATGAGTCTCATATGCATCAACCCAAGTGGCGTGACTGCCGCTGAGGACACCATATGCCCCAGGAGCCTCTGAAATTGTTTCAGTGGGGCTGCCGTTCTCTGCCTGAATGACTTCAGGAAGTTCAGCACTGACTGCGTGCGCTCGCGAGGCACGCAATCATAGGCCTGTAGCGGGTATCAGGGGCGTTTCAAAGCCTTCCTCGGGTACTTGGCAGTGGGCTGTGAGACGGGGGAAGTCTGCTTCCTGCAGGGGGCTCTACGGTGGGGCCAACAAGCTGGGATGGGCTATGGTGGAGCCGGTGTCATTGCAACAAGGGGACACCCTTGGTGACGAGTAGACAGGGTGTGGTATATTGATAAATAGCCTCCGTCTGCTTCTTAACCGCCAAGAACTGCCTTGTCAGCCTCCCTCATCTCGACCAACTTGAGCCAAATGTGGTGCTCCTGGACCACCAAGGTGGACATCACATGCCCGAGAGTCCGCGCCATACCTATGTCGCCCAGAGGGTGAGATCGGTCGCCGAGTGCAGCTCCTGCATCAATCCCGGGTCAGAACTACCCTTGTGCAGTTCTCTCAGCACCTTGGCTTGGTGCACTTGCAGGAGAGCCATGGTGTGCAGGGCGGAGGCAGCCCATCCAGCGGCACTGTAGGCCTTAGTCACCAATGACGATGTAAACCTACAGGTTCCTCCAGGTGGCAATGCCTTGTGGGCACAAGTGCACTGCAACCACCTTATCCACCTGGTGGGAGCCCCGTCGAGTCCTCAGCGTCAGACTGAACCAGCCCACTCTCTGATGCTGCAATCGAGAGCTCATCCGCTTCGCGAGCCCTGAATGAGAATGAAAACTCGCCCTGAGATGAGCCGGCGGCTTCTTCGCAGAACTCCACCAGGGCAAACGAGCATGCTGCGGAATGCGAGGTCCGTGGGGGGGTTACCCAGCGGAGCGGTTCCCATTGGAATCCCCAAATCTCTGCTGGGGTGCCTTTCCTTCTGAAAAAAGAAAGCTGCAACCGCATTCTTGCCATAGTCATGTTCTCGCAGTGAGAATATGACCCATCCATGAATGCTGTCTCTGCGTGGACAGTGCCCAAGCACGTGAGGCAGCGATCGTGGCCATCAGAAGTGGAGAGGTAACAACTGCAACCAGAAATTATACACAAATGGAAATGCATCTTTAAAAAGACAGTCTCCATGAGTTCCACTCTTTTAGAAGGAAATATACTCTTTTAGAAGAAGAATATACTCTTTTTGACTGCTGAAGTGCCCAGGGGTGTTCTCTGCACTCCACCGGCGCATGAGGGGGAGAAGCCGCTGTAATGCGTCGTAAGTCCAACAGCTTTTTGAAGAGGCGAATGGATCGGCGGAGAAATTAAGCTTGCTGAACACAAAACTCGGCTCCCAAGAATAAATCTGAATGAGTGAATTTGAGCCAGCTCCTTTTATACCCTTATGTATACCTGTACTGCTCATTTATGGTGCGCTGCTCACTGCATCTGAGCATGCTGCGTTCATTGTTTTCGTTTTTTTGTTTAATGTTTATTGTTAAATGTTTGCTGTTAAATGTTTCTTTATGGCTCTTGTAAAAGTGGAAGGATGACTGCCTAGAAAGATCTACTCCCTGTTTTGATACTGTGGATTATTGTCTAGTTTGGATCATATTTTGAGATGCAATCACCTATCAAACATGGAAGTTGGAGTTTGGATGTGGGTGGCACAAAATCACCACTTGCACACCTGTACAGCAGAAAGACTTTGCTGGAGATAAATTCAAAGATGTCTCATGTGATGATAACAAGTCACTTTAATAGCTTGATGGTGGAAAACATACCACAGGAGATGATTTGATCTAAAAACAAAAAACGAGGAAGGAGATGTGGCATTCGGAAATGCCTGCGAGTGCCTGCATCCATTATCTTCAGTAACCTGCGCTGATTGAACAACAAAGTGGATACAATAAAATTGTACACAAGGTACTGTAACGAATTCCGTGAGGCATCTTTGTTATGCTTTAAGGAAAGTTGGTTACAATCTGCAATGCCTGACTCTCTCTTTGAGGTACCTGGATTCACCTTAGTATGAGCAGACAGGGATAAAGATTTGGGTAAAAATAAGGGCAGCGAGACGTGTGTGTACATAAACGATAAGTGGTGCCATGTGTATTCGGTAAAATGCAAGATTTGTGATCCAAATGTGGAAATTCTAGGCAACACTTTAAGACCTTTTTATCTGCCAAGAGAATTTGGATGTATTTTGCTGTTTGTGGTATATGTTACTCCCAGCGGCAACCCATCGCAGGTGGCCAGCTTGATAGCTGACCATGTACACGAGCCTCAGCTCAGCTATACAGATGCACCCGTGATAGTGCTTGGGGACTTAAATTATTTCAATCTGGAGTCTGTTTTAATAAAAATGGCATTTTTTCAGATGTTAGGATGACATTTCAATCTACAAATAAGAGGAAAGCTGTAGGACCAGGAGGATGTAGCCTGTGTCTCAAAGAATTTTGCATATGAGCTGGCCCCAGTTTGGCAACCAATTTTTCAGGTTTCTATAGACACACATACTGTTCCTATTTTATGGAAAACTTCATACATAAAACCATTACCATTACCATTCCCATGTCCAAAGGAATGCAAGGATTACAGACCTATAGCCCTTACTTTAGTAATTATGAAATGTTTAGAAAGAATATTGCTTAAATATCTGGTGAGCACAATCAAAGACAAACTCAATCCATTTTAATTTGCTTACAAGCAAGGTTGCAGTACAGAAGATGCAGTGGCTGCTCTGGTACATATTGTTTCTAAACCTAATACCTATGCAAGAACCCTCTTTATAGACTTTTCCTCTGCATTCAAAACAATTCAAGCTGACATCTTAGAGTCAAATCTTGTTCGGTTGGGTGAAATCCCTATTTGATACAGTGGTATACTTCTTTTCTCACCAATAGTGTCCAAATTGTTAAAGTGAACAAAACGTTGTCATTGGCAGTTAAAACAAATGTTGGAGCACACCAGGGCTGCGTTAGTTCAGCCATGCTTTTTATCATGTACACAGATGACTGTCATACAGACAGGTCTAGTCAATACTCTGATGTGACTCAGAGAGCCCTGGATTGCACCAACAGGGGGTGACTAAATTGGTAGAGTGGTGTTACAACAATACCCTTTTTATTCATACAAAAAAACTGAAGAGATTGTATTTGGGTCACATTTGGCTCATTAATTGCCTGTTGTTATACATAATGAAACTATCAGGCAGGTAGGGACATATAAATACCTAGGAGTAATGATAGATATTATGCTATTGTGGAAAGATCATACAGACAGTAGGGTTGTGCCGATGGACGATATCATCGTCCATCGTGATGATGTAGAGCCACCATCATGATGCCACGCCCCCTTTTGCGAGTCTTGCTAGTGTGACTCACTAATCCTAGTCTCTTCTATAGTTAACCTAAAAACTTTGCAGGGATTGCTCTGTAAATTAAATTGAGAATATAACTAATGCATATATGCTATTTTAAATACTGTAGTATATGCCAGAGACGTGACGTGTTAGTCTGTGAAAATACCGTGTCAGGCAGGCTACACAAATATTGATCTTGACATTGTTAGCTTCTTGTCTTTTTTTACATGTCTTACACTGTACATTTAGATTAAAATATTTTATGTTGTAGGCTACAAGAAAATAGCCTTTATTAATTAATTATTAGTAGTTGTAGTGTCTCAGAAAATCTTGCTCATTGTCACATAGCTCTTGTATACACTGAAGCGGCAGTTTAACATAAACCCAGACCAGCGAACGTCAAATAACTTTTGTCTGGTTAATACTTTTAAAGAAAAATTTCCTTGGCCATAAATCCATAATGTCAAATCAAATGAAAGAAACAAGGTGAATATGAATAACACACATTTATTAAAACATAGAAGAACAACAAGAAAACGGGAACTACACAAATGAACATTTAAAAAATAATATGCAAAATCGAATAGCTCCGCAACGGATGGCGAAAAATGCGTAAAGAAGTCTAATATCTTTCACCATAGACCATGTTTAAATTTCGATGTTTCTGGCCAGAAATACCAACATATTCACTTTATCTGGTTTTAATAAGCTGCGGATTGGAGTAACTACACTACCCGCTGTGATGAAGACCCTCTCTGATGGAGTACTGGTAGCACATATGCACAGATATTTCCGTGCTAATCTTGCCATGAACGGAAACCTTTTGTCGTTCGTCCCCCCCCCCGACGATATCATCGTCCATCGCGATGTTTTACTGTCAACATCGTCAACTGCCAATTTAGGGGACATCGCCCAACCCTAACAGACAGTATCTGTAAAAAGACAAGGCAGAGAAACAAAAGGCTCTTAGGTCCATTGGAGCAAGAAAACAGATTCTGTTATTATTCTTTATGTTTGTTTTACAGTATTGTAATTCCATATGTTAAATGATCTTGTCAGTTGAAAAAGTCTAGGTTACGGATGTAACCTCCATTCCCTGATGGAGGGAATGAGACGTTGTGTCGAAGAAGCGAAACTAGAGGTCTCTCTTGAGCGCCTTTTGCATCTCTGATCTATGAGAAAAGGCCAATGAGAAATTGGCAGACAGAATTTGCATGTCCCGTCCCCGGACATAAGGGTATAAAGGAGTGTGTGGCAGGATGTGTGAGATGGCCTCTGTCTGCTTTTTCACCGTGGAGAACTGCTGGGCGAAGTCCTTGACGGTGTCGATGTCGAAAAGGTCAAACTGGGAGACCAGCGCGTCAAGGAAGCGTGTCTTGTCCACTTCGCGCATCTCGACCAGGTTCAGCCACAGATGTCGTTCCTGAACCACAAGAGTGGCCATGGCCTGCCCGAATGACCGCGCTGTGACCTTCGTGGCCCTGGGGGCGAGATCAGTCGCTGAGCGCAGTTGCAGCAGCACGTCGGGATCAGGACTACCCAAGTGTAGATGTTTAAGTGCCTTGGCCTGGTGGACTTGCAGGAGGGCCATGGCATGCAGGGCGGAAGTGGCCTGTCCAGTGGCACTGTAGGCTCTAGAGGTCAGTGAAGGCTTCATCCTACAGGCCTTGGAGGGGAGCACAAGACGACCCCGCCAGGTGGCGGCATTCTCGGGGCACAGGTGGATCGCAACTGCTCGTTCGTGGGGGCGTACCCAGCAGATCCGAGCCTGCTGCCATCCCCAGATCACCTCCATCGCCAGCTGGGTCATCCTCAATCCCATGGGAAGAAGGAATGACACAGGGGGCAGCTGGAGTGGCGTTCCTTCTGTTGAAGGAAAGCCACGACCGCAACGTTGCCATGGTCATTATCTCACAGTGAGAACATGAGCCATCCACAAAGGCTGCCTCGGTGTGATCGCAGCCCAGAAACACAGAACAGCGCCTGTGGCCGTCAGAAGCGGAGAGCACTCTACCACATCCAGGGACTACACAGGGTTGGAAGGCATCTTTATAAAGACTGTTATTGCTCTTTTAGCGAAAATAACTCTTTTAGAGAAAATCAACTCTTTTAGTTGCTCTGTCGAAGCGCCCAGGGGCAAACTGCACTGCCGTGCAGAGAAGGGAGAAAGCCGCTGATATGCGCTGTAGATCCAACAGGAATGTACCCATATGTCCGGGGGCGGGACATGCAAATTCTGTCTGCCAATTTCTCATTGGCCTTTACTCATAGACCCCTAGTGTCACTTCTTCGACACAACGCCGAAGTGAGCGACAGACAGGGAATCAATGCTATTGAACCAAATAAAAATGTGTTCAAAGATTGTAGGTCAGCCTCTTGAAAAAGTATATGAACTGTCCTATCATAAGAACCTCTTAAGGTTGGCCAATAATATTGTTTCTGACCCAAATCATGTGCTGCACAATGAATTTGTACTTTTACCTTCTAACCGTTGAGATTTAATCGAGTGAGACTAAAGAAGTCTTTTGTGACTTCAAGCCGTCCTTGAACTGAATAAGGCACAAAAAAAAATGATCTGGTGAAGAACTTTGTAGTTCTTCACCAGAAATCTCACTATTAAACATATATATATATATTTTATTTAACTAAGTTGAAATTACATGGACTGATGGCTTCAACAGAAGCTTCGATTAACAACCTCAGCACTCACGGTAGGTCTGTTTTTAAAGGTTTATAAAGTACTTTTCTTCACTGTAGTAAATAAATGTTTGTCTTTCTAAATGTATAATTGCAATAATATTTTTTTTTTAATAAGATATTGTTAAAAATGAATTTGTTTACAGTAAAAAAAAGATTTTTAGTCCCGGATGCAGACTGTTGCACCTGATTGCCCTTTTTAGAACCTGACAGCCCATGATACATGCTTTCGTTGAATGGAAAAGTGCAGATTAATCATTCTTCAAAATATCTCCTTTTGCATTAGAAAGTCATACAGGTTTAGAACAGCATCAGTGTGAATGGACAGAATTTTTGGGTGAACTATTCCTTTAAGATTTCAAAGAATACCATGGAACCATTGCAAAATCTAAAATCTGATTACTTTACATTTAGATTTCCCAAAATAACCCTAAGGATAAAATGTGCTCCACTTGCTGCTGTAGAAAACAGCTTATATTTGAATATTTTCCAACCATCCAGTCATTGAACCAACAAAGTTGGTTTTTGGATTTGGGTGTCCAAGCTCAGACACACACACACACACACACACACACACACACACACACACACACACACACACACACACACACACACACACACACACGTTGTGTTTCCATGTTTTATGGGGACTTTCCATAGACATAATGGTTTTTATACTGTACAAACTTTATATTCTATCCCCTAATCCTAACCCTACCCCTAAACCTAACCCTCACAGAAAACATTCTGCATTTTTACATTTTCAAAAAACATAATTTAGTATGATTTATAAGCTGTTTTCCTCATGGGGACCGACAAAATGTCCCCACAAGGTCAAAAATTTCGGGTTTTACTATCCTTATGGGGACATTTGGTCCCCACAAAGTGATAAATACACGCTCACACATACACACACACACACACACACACACACACATATACAGTTCTTAAAGACATTGGATATGTGACCACACAAATGCTGACTATCACAACACAGAGCTTTTGCTGATGGGAGACATCCTTCAGCATGAGGCGCTATTCATGGGTCTATAAAACCCAGACAGTCAGGACCACTATAATGACTTTGCCCTTAAGAAATTACAAGCCATTCCTCAAAGTGCTAAAGGATGCATTCAGAGCTCGAGCAAGATCTCTCTCTTTTTTCACTGCTGATGCATCAAAGAATTAGTTAACATTGCAGAGATTAGCAAAGTTTACTAACAGTCAAAGCAGGAAAAGCAACCAGATGGAGCTCAAATACATATGTGGAGAGCCCAAGTGTTTTTAAAAGGAATTCTGTACAATGTCAGAAACCATGCAGGTTAAAAACAAAGCACGCAATACCAAAAAAATAAAAAATGCCAACAGCAAGAAAATTACATCAAATACCCTTGAAAAAGTTTAAGAAATCGTGTCCTGGGGCATATGACCTGGTGCATATATATAATTTTACAGACAGTCATGCATGGTTTGATGTCAATCGGCATTGGTTCTGACATGCCAAGGCTGGGTATTTGTTAATGGAATTTGAAAGACATTCTGACATTTCAGAAAAATAAATGCAGTCCAAAATTTCCTACACTGCCTTCAGGTACCTAATAGAACAGATCCTGACAGAAATTAATAGATGTGAGAAGAGAAAGGGAGGAAAAGTATTTTATTCTCATTTCAATCCAGCGTCTCATGGCGGTGTACAGACGGGAAATAGGAAGAAATTAATAACATTACCTCAACATACAAAATTCACCAATAATTTATTTAATTCTGTGTCAAGAGCATTGGGTTTCATGAAGAAAATAAATTAACTTAAACTTTGAGTTTAAGAGTGAAGTCTTGATGAATGCATTTCATCAGTTGATATCAAGACAAATGATATCAACAACTACAAAGGCTTTAATAATGTCAAAGTGAAAAAAATAATTAATCAAAGTACCGTAAAGAGATGACAAAAGAGGAATAAATGTCTTATCAATTTCTTATTCTTATCAAAGGCTCTTCTTTGGGGCCGTTCACAACAAATGTGTTTTTGCATCGATTTGTTTTGTTTCTTATTGCTTTTCTTTGCACTACATGGATTTCTCAGCTTCCCGCTTTTTTCCTGCATCTCGTGCATGAGTGCCATGTTTTTAGAAGTCATGTCAAGTTAAAAAGAAGGTCAGTGAGAACGGCTGGCCCCTTCCAGGCTTTTCAGAGCATATTTGGCAAATCGAACATAATTTATTTGATGACAAACTCTGCCGAACTACAATATTGAGTATATTTGTGAAAGAAACTCAACACAAAAAACAGGGTTATTAAAATGTTTTAACAGCCAAACTGCAGAATGCCAATCATTACAAATTTGTCTTGACTATAACCAGTTATAAAAATAATAAGTGGATAAGGGATGAAGTTATTGCTTATTGCTCTACCCTCAATGTTAAACCTTGGCAACCCTGGGTGTAATTTCCACTGCAAGCTTATCACAATTTTTAAATGACACATAGCCATAAAGCTTTTCCAAAACCTCAAATTAATACATCTCATCTACTCATAGTAACTCACACTAGTCCAGGCTTCACATGGGAGGAAAATGTTATCATAAAAAAACTTTTGTTTCCAACAATTAAAACAGCAGCATATCCACTGAAGACCTGCCATGCAGAGTAATTTGCATGTACGCATTTTGAAGGCGTTGAAGGGAAAAGAAATGACTTAAATTGCAAATAAATGGGTCCTTGTATGAAACCCTTAATTAGTTCTGAATGTGTAAACAGTTTCAGTAAAATAAAGTGGACTGCCAAGAGACTTGGCTGCTGACAGACCGAGCGGCCACATGTTTAAACTTAAACAGTAAGAGCATTATGATTAGAGAAAAGAATTTAGTGAAATTATATTATCTACTATGGGTCTAAATCTGACATGGGGTCATAATCAGGGACAAAAACTAAATGTTATTCATTTCTGTTCGTTCTGAGCAAAGACTGTTTTCGTTCAGGTTCTGAAGTTCTGCAGCCTCCTTTCGAAAAGTTACCGGTTAGAACAAAATTAAAGATTGGTTAATAACGTTCTTTAAAAATGAAGGACTCTATGCTAAGGGGTGGGTGAAATAGCTATTGCAGTGTTGCCAGATCTCACAAGAGAAATAGGCAACATGGTCTGGAAAAACAAGCCAAATATAAGCTAAAATAAGCATTACATTTTTTTTTCTTGTGCGGTGGCTTAATTGGCATAGAAATCATGACAAGGATTTAATTAAAAGTTAAGTAAAAAAACGTTTTCAGTTAAGACTTGAAATTTGTGATGTAGCAGTTTCCATCAGTATCAAAGCACATGTTTAATTTTCTTGGGCAACATGAATTGGTGTAGCTCCAAATATTTACTGTGATTAACCTTTTGACCCTTAGTTTCATGAAAAAAATTATCGGAAACAAAATTAACCAGTTACCAGTATTTAAAATTAATGTTTTCAATACGGAACAATTGAAAATCACTTTGTTTTCGGATATGTTCTGCTTAAAAAAAAAATTTGTTGTCAGTTTTAATTTTTGTTCCTTGAACCGTTTTTAGTCCCTGGTCATAATCATAATATGGAGTACAAAATGGCAGGCAAATGTGTTGATACGTTCTCTACAACCCATCATAATGCTGCGTAGATAATAAAACTTGATTCAGAATGTAATGTCTAACCGTTCTAGATGTTGTATGTTCTGTCATCATTACATACATATTAACTGGGGCTGTTAAGCTCAGGTCTCTGTTGCTTTATATTGGAGATATTATGATTGACGGGATATGTAAATTCGTGTGATCCCACAGTGGAGAAATCTGGTACTCGTGGGCTTTACAGCACCACATTAACATTCATGGACCTGGATGCCAGGGGTGTGTACCAGCAGCCTGCTGACACTCACGGCCTTTTACTGTGTCACTCAAATACCAATCTGTTAACGGGCAGAGGTGAGCAATTCAGGACATCTGACATCAGCTACTTTATTCAGATCTGATCTGCAAAATTAGAGATCAGACTGGCCTAGAATCAGTTGCACAGGGGATACTCTACCAACATCTTCAGCTGACAATGTAGTGCATCGATACAGAATAAACCAGAAATTGAACAATTCTATGCAGAACAACTTAAATCCAGAATCTACACTGGCATTCCTCTGAGTTATTAAGAAATGCGGACTGGTGCCAGAAAGACTGAGTTTGTCGCATCTGGCAAATCTTAACTGTGTATGGGAAGCACAGTGGAACTCTGTCTTTGAAGATAATCAGATAAACCCCCAATTCTTCACATGATTGGTAAGTTGAGGGACTGTTCTATGGCCACCATGGAAACCTCCATTGTTCTTCAATAAAACCAACTCTGTACGCTTAAAATTTTTATACTAATCATGAGGCATGTTTCCAGCTCACCAGCTCACATTAAGCTTAATTCATGCACATCTGACATTGACTTATTTTGCTACTATCAAAATACACAGCAATGTGTATGATTATACTTAAAAAAAAATTGACAAATGCATCCTATGCATTCTTGACTTATTTTTATTTTAATCACAGATGTTCATTTAGAGAGTCTTACCAAACTTATAATTAATAAGTTATATTGAAATTAACAGATTGATAGCCAGACCAATGATTTTATTGGTAAATAATGAGAGAAATCTACTGCTATTAAGGAGCCATCAGACCGTGTTGAAGCCATTATTATTATTATTAAAAAAAATTATAATAAATATAGGCCTATATTTCAGTGGTGTAATATTTTAATATTCAGTTGAATTGAATTTGTTATGCTTATTTTATTATGTTTAATGTTATATGGAAGTAGACCATGGGTGGGAGTACCTGTGCAAGGTAGATACGTCATAACAATAAGAGGCCGACAATATGAGTAGATTATGGCAAATGTCGTGAAATGATGATTTTTGACAACTTCATTTGACGTTATTTTTGTTGGGGAAAAAACCTTATAAGTAGATTTCATTTTGTATTATTTTGAGTTTAATTTAAATCTAAGTTTCATTCATCATTTCACTGGAGTTAATAAATAAGAACATTTGCAACAACATTGGGTGGTGGAAGTGTATTTAAAAAGCTAACCCACCGCAGCAATGCTTCCGACGGGACTGCATGCATTCGTTTTCTCCACTGTGTTTTACACGGATTATAGCATCAATCTTAAACATCTGCTGATTAGTAACCATATTGATCTCAAACCCTCACCACTCAAAAATAACCACAACAACAAACAATTGTGGTAAGTCATGGCATCCGCTCATGTTATTTATTCCTGTATTACACGCCACATGTTTACTATAGCTTCTCCCGTCATCAGTGAGGGATTCACATGTGATAAATACAGACTTTAAATCCTTGGACAGACCTTTGCTTCCTGCAGACCAGAGTCCCCTTGCAGCAGGTGTCCAGACGTGTTGTGGTCACCACAGACGCCTCTCAACAGGGTTGGGACGCCATGTGCAACGGGCACGCTGCCGCTGGCCCCTGGACAGGACCCAGGGTCCTGTCCAGGGGCATAGTTGCTGTGCAGGGCTATAGTTGCTGGCTGTATCTCTTGCCCTATGGATATTTGTCGTCATATGTCACAACTTGACCACCATCTCCTCCTTTGGAGTCAGCCGTGACTCAGGTCGCTGCGCGCCACTCATGTCCCTGGCAACCGCAACACGGCGGCGGACATGCTGTCGCGGCAGGTTTCACCCAGTGGAGAGTGGAGGCTCCACCCCCAGGTGGTCCAGCTGATCTGGGACCAATTCGGCATGGCACAGATAGATCTCTTTGCCTCCCAGGACAACTCCCACTTCCCACTCCGGTACTCCCTGACAGGAGCTCCTCTTGGGACAGACGCGCTGGCATATAGCTGCCCTGGGGGCTGTGCAAGTATGCATTTCCCCAGTGAGCCTTCTTGCACTGGTGCTGAGCAAGATCAGGGAGGACGAGAAACAGGTCATCCTGGTGGCCCCTTACTGGCCCACCCGGCTGGTTCTCGGGTCTTACACCTTGTGATAGCACCTCCCTGGAAAATTCCCCTGAGGAAGGACCTTCTTTCTCAAAGACGGGGCACCCTCTGGCACCCACACCTAGACATCTGGATCCTCCATGTCTGGCCCCTGGACGGGATGTTGAAGATCTAGTGGATCTACCACCTGCAGTCGTAGAAAAAATTAACCAAGCCAGAGCTCCCTCCACTAGGCAGCTTTACGCCCTAAAGTGGCACTTGTTCGTGAATTGGTGTTCTTCTATAGCCGAAGACCAGAAGAGGTGCGCAGTTCGGTCAGTGCTTTCATTCCTGTAGGAGAGGCTGGAGGGGAGGCAGTCCCCCTCCACCTTGAAGGTGTATGTAGCTGCTATTGCAGCCCACCTTGCCGCAGTAGATGGCAAGTCCCTAGGTAAGCATGACTTGATTATCAGGTTCCTGAAAGGCGTCTGGAGACTGAACCCTCCCCGGCCTAGCCTGTTCCCCATCTGGGATCTCTCAGTGGTCCTCTTGGTCTCAAGGTTCCTACGACCCCCTTCAGGGACCAGGTTGTGAACCCCGGGATGAGGCAGACCCAGCATTCTCTTTGCTGTGTCCGGTACATGCTTTGCATATCTATTTGTACCGCACGCAGAGCTCTAGATGTTCTGAGCATCCTTAGCTTATCACGCCCAGGCCGTGCCCGCCCCCTTGCGGGTTCGAGCACACTCTACAAGAAGTGTGGCATCCTCGTGGGCACTGGCCCATGTCCCCTCCTTAGCAGACATCTGCAGAGCAGCGGGCTGGGACACCCAATACCTTTGCCAGATTTTACAATCTCAGGTTTGAGTCAGTCTCGTCCCGTGTTTTGTCAGGTCCGAGCCGGTAGAACTCGGTAAGGCGGCACAACTGACCGGGTGTTCTGCTTGCACACAGCGCCCTTCACCAAGTTGATCCAGTGCGCCTTCTATCCCAGGTTAGCCACTAAGCGTCACTCCCTGGATGTTCTCCTCCCTAGCCTTCTGGCCGGCGAATTCAGCGTAGCATTTCTTGGCCAGACCCACTACGAGTCACAGGTGCTCTGTACTGGGGTCTGGCTCCACGGGCTTAGTTCCCTTCTCAGGCAAACTCCCCGTGATGTATTTCCCGCGGTACGGTCCCCCTGTCGGTGGCCGCGTTTCTCTTGGGCAGCCCCTCTGTCCCGGTCACCATGCTGTAGAGTCCCCCCTCATTAGGCTAGACATACTACCACGCCATTTCCCACATACGGCTTCACAACCCTCGTGGTGTATTTGCCACATGTTACCTCCCCCTAGACGCATTTCGTAGCGTTAAGATCCCATGATGAGAGACATAGTGAGAGAGAAGGCCACGGCTGTCGGGCTTGCTCCCATGCTAGTCATGTAGCACCTGTTTCCCCCCTCAGGGGTGCGGGGAGCCTAAGGTCTGTATGTGTCATCTCATTGGGGGCATTGGGTAGGGCTATGTGCAGCCGACACAGTTGCCTCTAGCAACGAAGTAGCCTGTTTGCACCTGTCTCGACAGTTCACGTAACACGGTCAGTGCATGGCGTTTTTAGATGGGACCCCTTGTGTCACTTCATTCAACACAACATTGAGTGAGTGACAGAAGGGGAACATCATGGTTACTGTTGTAACCTCTGTTCCCCACGAGGGAAGGAACGAGACGTTGTATCCCTCCTGCCACAACACTAGACCTACCACTGTAACTGGCCGTAAATTATTTTCGGCTCCTGAGTGCAAAATCCTGACTGGCACTCGCTGTCCCGCTTCACTTTATACCTGTATGTCCGGGGCAGGTGCTAATGCACACAACTGTTAATCAGAAGGTCATTGGTTCGATCCCCACAGCCACCACTATTGTGTCCATGAGCAAGGCACTTAACTCCAGGTTGCTCCAGGGGGATTGTCCCTGTAATTGCACTGTAAGTCGCTTTGGATAAAAGCATCTGCCAAATGCATAAATGTAAATGTAAATGTAAATGTTTTCAGTCATGGAGGCTTGAGCTAGCAGTGAGCAATATGGCCAAAATCTCATGATAGGAATACTTTTATATCCCGATAACGATATCACAATATAGTTATTTTCGAAGGAAATAAGGTTGTGTCATGTCTAGATGTGTTTTTGGTCATGTTTTGTTTTCTGATCTTTTATTTTGAAAAGTTTTGTTCCCGTTTCCTGGTCATGTGATGTCTTGTTTTCATTGTTGACGGTCGAGTATTCTGTAACGTATTGCAACTGGCAGGACACAGGAGCAGATGAAGACGAAGTGTGATGATCCCAAGTGCAGTTTTATATGAAGACGTGCAAAATGAAAAACCCTAACTATGCGTGTGAACATGAACTTGACACATAAACTAAACTAGACATAAACTTGACACATATACTAAACTAGACTAGACTAGACATAAACTTGACTATGAACATGACATGACATGACTAGTTACAATAAACAATACTCAACACTGGACAATGGCAACATGAGGGCTTAAATACATGGACATGGGGAAACATAGGCCAATGAACAAACATAACTCTAAACAAGACAACAAGAAAATAAGTATAAACCAATTACATGAAATAACCAATAACAAGACTAAGAACCAATGAAAACAAGACACGTAAACATGGAGAGAAACAGGACTTCACATGACAAGGAAATGGGAACAAATCTTTTCAAAATAAAAGACCAGAAAACAAAACATGACCAAAAACACATCTCAACCTGACAGGTTGCTACGATTCCAACATTGTATATACCAGTGAAATTTCACAATGCTTGATACCAAATTCGATTTCACAGCAAAAACTATAATTAGCCTAACTAATGTAGGTAAGAAGTTCTCAAGCAATTATTTTAAGTCAAACAGTCATTAATAAAATAAGAACAAAGAAACAAATGACAAGCAATAGGAAAAATGAACACAATAGAACAAAGATACAAATGACGTAAACAGCAGTGTTGATCAGTCTTGGTCTGACCACTTTTTGAAGGTCTCGGTCTCGTCTCGGAATCGACCACATTTTTACTCTGACTTCCGTCTCTGTCTCAGCCAAAGAGTACTCAGCATTTTATTTCAAGACCGGTCAAGACCACAACTGCAGGAAACCACTAAATTGCCTGTGCATTGTCTGATTTATATTTTAACAGCATTACTGTGATTAGATGTAAATCTTCCTGCTTCAAATGCAAGCAATAACTTGACTTATTTCTAATTTGAAATTTATGTTAATGTTAACGGCTGTCACCCCTCCCCGTCCCCCTTCATACGCACTCCAAGAAAGTGAATGCGGGAGACAGGAGACTGTGGCTGTCTGAGAGATGTCAGCCAAATCTTCAGTAATACAATTTGGCTAAACCAGTGTTTCCCAACCACTGTGCCCACTAGTGTGCTGTAAAAGATTGTCAGGTGTGCCATGGAAAATGATCAAATTCCTCAAAATAAATAAATACAGTTTTTTTCCAGTATTTTAGTGAAGGCATAGAGATGGTAGAAGAATTTTAAAGTTGCCAATTCAGTATATTTTTCATTACAAAGTATTTTATGCAACCAGTTTAAAATTTTGCCCATCATAATATTATTGTTGTAACAAACTCTAGTCCGCTGTCAAACGCAACTCCTCACATGCCCACAAAATGATGCTTCATCATCACACTTGTAATAAATGAACTCTCAGTCAATGAACCGAATTAATGAATAGAATACAACAGGTTTATTGTTTTACTCAAAGACTAAAATCTCTTTATTTGCCCACAGCATGGATTTACAGATGTTATAAACAGATGTGGCTTACTTGTAGCATTTCTAAAACATAAAAAGAATATGAGGAACTGTTACATATGATTACTAAAAGCAAATTCTCCTATTTTAAACAAGTCCAAAATCACAATGATTCGATGTGTAGATTCTGAGGTACTGTAATCTTAAAGGAGCGCGTTTGACATCTGATCCAGTGAATGGAGGCTGGGCGGGTTCTCCTGGGTCCTAGTGCCTGCACAATCCAACCTCTGCCAGTGCGACTTATGTGTTTTTTTTCTCTCCATCACCAACGTGGCTTTGACCCGGTACGACATCTAGTTAGGTGCGACTTTTTATTTCCGGAAAAAAAAATGTAAATTAATAAATACATTTATTGTAAAGTGTTACCAAAACTTCTGCCATCATTATTCGCCTTCATGTTGTTCCAAATCTTTCTATCTTCTATGGAACTCAATAGGAGATGTTAGGGAGCATGTTAGATTCAGTCTCAATACACTTTTATTTTATGGAGAAAAAAGATGCAGTGACAATCATTCTGCCAAAAATCTAATTTTGTGTTACTCAGAAGAGAGAAATTCATACAGGCTTGAGGGTGAGTAATGATTTACCGTCTTTCTGCACTGTGTTCTTAATCCCTATTAGATGTAAATGATGATGATGGAGGCTTTTCTTTTTTATGTCCTTTCTTTTGTTTCTGTCACCAGACAAGTAACTTTTTGTACTTGTCCGAAGGACAAGCACATGACAATGCTTAATATTGAGCCCTGGCATACTAAATTAAGTAATTATGGTTCTCAAGGCATGGACTGTAAACTCCATAAAGTTAATTTTTCCATTTCATCTTATGTCAAAGCTCACTAACAAACCTGTGTTTTATGTTTGTCTTCTGTATGTGTGTTAGTTTAGTTTTATGTTGAAGATTTGTATTTGATAAAATCATATCGGTCCCTAGAAATATGTCGATCCTAAAAAGCTGCATTGCTCATAGACAGTATTTAAATCTATTTGTGATATTATTTTCAATGGCCATGAAAGTAGTATTACTGTAAGAATTAATATTACGTGCGATCAACTCATTGCTGGCCCAAGACTTTGATCGGAAATAAACATTTATTATTTTAATATTCCCCAAATCGTCTAGGTTACGTATGTAACCTCCGTTCCCCGATGGAGGGAACGAGACGTTGTGTCAGAGAGCGACACTAGGGTCTCTCTTGAGTGCCGATATTCACCTCTGGACTATGAAAAAAGGCCAATGAGAGTTGGCAACCAGTATTTACATGTCCCGCCCCCGGACATACGGGTATTTAAACGGCGCAAATACGGGAGTTCATTCAGGATTTTTCTGAGGAGCCGGAAATGGTCCGGCCACAACAGTGGCTCAGCTCAGCGACGTGGCAGGGGAGACACAACGTCTCGTTCCCTCCATCGGGGAACGGAGGTTACATACGTAACCTAGACGTTCCCCTTCTGTCGCTCTCTCCACGTTGTGTCAGAGAAGCGACACTAGGGGTCCACTTATAAAAGCGCCACGCGCTGAGCTGTGTACGTGAACTGCTGATACAGGAGCGAGCAGGTATTCTTACGTGCAGGACGACCAACTGTATCAGGCTGCACGTACCCTTCCCCAATGCCCCATTTAAGCCATCAGGATTGGGGTAACAAGGTGCTGGCTGCCAACCTGGGAACGGGCCAAGCCTGGCCGGGCTTATTTTCTCTCTATGTTTCTCGCATAGAGCAACTTAGGCCGGGGCCCTTACACGCATTGAGGGAAGGGGGTCTTAGCCCTTATTCAGGGCGGAGAAGACCCTGTGGAGGCCATGCCTACCCGAGAGGGGAGGCAAGTTTAAGTGGCAAAACCATCAGAGGCCTGACTTAGGGCCTATGTGGAAAAGTCGGTGCGGTGGTGGATCCAGCCTATAGAGGGGGGAACATACAGCACGGCAACCGAGGCAGCAGTGACTGCCTAAGGGAAGCATGGGAGTCCGCTCGCCAGAGGGACAGAACCGATGGCGTTACACACAGGGGAGTCCGAAGGAGGCCTTACCTGTGGAGCACCTACACCAGTGCAGGGTAGCTTGCGGTACCCGCAGTGGCTTGGGTCGGCGAGTTCCTCCGCTGAACTGCGACCCACGAGGGCTAGGGAGGAATCAACCAGTGTCCCAAACCTGAGATCTCCTGGGAATGAAGGCGCACTGTTTCCCCTGGTTAGGGGGAAGGGCGCTAGGTGCAAGCGATTCACCCGGTCAGATCGTGAGCGTGCCACCGAGTTCTACGGGCTCGGTACCTGAGAGAACACGGGACGATACTGACCCAACTCGGAGATTGTAGAATCTCACGAAAGTGTTAGGTGTTGCCCAGCCCGCTGCTCTACAAATGTCTGCTAGGGCAGTGCCCCTAGCCAGTGCCCATGAGGACACAACACTCCTGGTGGAGTGGGCTCGGACCCGCAAAAGGGGGGGGGGCAAGGCCTGGGTGTGATAAGCCAGGGAAATGGCGTCGACAACCCTAGTGGGCGAGTCTGCTTGGAGACAGCATTCCCTTTCTGCTGTCCCCCAAAGCAGACGAAGAGCTGCTCAAAGCGTCTAGTGCTCTGTGTGCGGTCCAGGTAGATACTGGACACAGCAGTGAAAGGGCTGGATCTGCCTCCTCCCGGGGCAGCGCTTGCAGGTTCACTACCTGATCCCTGAAGGGTGTGGTAGGAACCTTGGGCACATAGCCCGGTCGTGGACTTAGGATCACGAAAGTGTCTGCCGGACCGAACTCCAGGCAAGCGTCGCTAACAGAGAACGCATGCAGGTCCCCGATCCTCTTGATGGAAGCGAGTGCCATCAGCAGGGCGGTCTTGAGAGAGAGGGCCCTGAGTCCAACTGAGTCAAGCGGCTCGAAGGGGGGTCTCTGGAGTCCCGTAAGGACGACCGAGAGATCCCAGGAGGGGAACAGGTTAGGCCGGGAGGGAGCTATCCTCCGGGCACCTTTTAGGAACCTGACGATTAAGTCGTGCTTACCAAGAGACTTTCCGTCTACCGTGTCAAGGTGGGCTGCGATAGCGGCGACATACACCTTGAGGGTGGAGGGGGACAGCCTCCTCTCCAGCCTCTCCTGAAGAAACATGAGCACTGACCTAACTGCACACTTCTGCGGGTCTTCGGCTCGGGAAGAACACCAGTCCGCGAACAGACGCCACTTTAGGGCGTAAAGATGCCTGGTAGAGGGGGCTCTGGCTTGGCTGATTGTATCTACGACAGTAGATGGTAGACCGGCTAGATCTTCCGCATCCCGTCCAGGGGCCAGACGTGGAGGTTCCAGAGGTCTGAGCGTGCCCCGTCCCTGAGAAAGAAGGTCCTTCCTCAGGGGAATTCACCAGGGAAGGGCTGTCGTGAGGAGTGTGAGGTCCGAAAACCAAGTCCAGGTAGGCCAATAGGGGGCTACCAGAATGACTTGCTCCTCGTCCTCCCTGACCTTGCATAGCACCTGTGCAAGAAGGCTCACTGGGGGAAATGCGTACTTGCGCAGCCCCACGAGCCAGCTGTGTGCCAGCGCATCTGCCCTGAGGGGAGCCTCTGTCCGGGCATACCAGAGCGGGCAGTGGGAGGTTTCTTGGGAGGCAAACAGGTCTACCTGAGCCTTGCCGAACCGGTCCCAAATCAGCTGGACCGACTGGGGGTGGAGCCTCCACTCCCCGCCAGGCAAGCTTTGTCTTGACAGCACGTCCGCTATCACATTGAGGTTGCCGGGGATGTGAGTGGCGCGCAGTGACTCCAGTCGCTGCTGACTCCAAAGGAGGAGACGACGGGTGAGCTGTGACATGTGGGGGGAGCGTACTCCGCCTTGGCGGTTTATGTAGGCTACGACCGTGGTGCTGTCTGTCCTGACTAGGACGTGTTTGTTCCGAGTTAATTGGAGAAACTTCTGCAGGGCCAGAAAAACAGCCAGCAGCTCTAGGCAGTTGATGTGCCAGCGCAGCGGGCCTCGGTTCCACCGGCCTGCGGCTGTGCGCCCGTTGCACATGGTGCCCCAACCCAATTTGGAAGCGTCGGTTGTGACCAGAACGCATCGGGACACCTGCTGCAAGGGTACACCTGCCCTTAGAAAGCAGAGGTCTGTCCAGGGTTTGAAGGTTTAGCGGCAGGCAGAAGTAACTTTTACGTTGTGCGTGCCGCGGCACCATGCTCGTCTCGGGACTGGAGTCCGGAGCCAGTGCTGAAGTGGTCTCATATGCATCAACCCCAGCGGTGCGGCCGCTGCAGAGGATGCCATATGCCCCAGGAGCTGTTGGAAACGTTTCAGCGGGACCACAGCGCCTGGCTTGAAGGAAGCGAGGCATTTCAGCACTGACTGAGCATGCTCGTTGGAGAGACGTGCTGTCATTGAGACTGAGTCTAACTCCAGACCGAGAAAAGAGATGCTCTGGACCGGGGAGAGCTTGCTCTTTTCCCGGTTGACCTGAAGCCCCAAACGGCTGAGGTGCCTGAGCACCTGGTCTCTGTGTGCGCATAGTAACTCTCGAGAGTGAGCCAGTATGAGCCAGTCGTCGAGGTAATTGAGTATGCGTATGCCGGCTACTCGGAGCGGGGCAAGAGCTGCCTCTGCGACTTTCGTGAAGACGCGAGGGGACAGAGACAGGTCGAAGGGGAGGACTTTGTACTGATACGCCTGGCCGTCGAACGCGAACCGTAGGAAGGGTCGATGTCGAGGGCAAATTGAGAAGTACACGTCCTTCAGGTCTACCGCTGCGAACCAATCTAGATGCCGGATGCCAGATAGAATTTGTTTCTGGGTGAGCATTTTGAACGGGAGTTTGGACAAGGTCCGATTGAAAACTCGCAGGTCCAAAATCGGTCGTAAGCCGCCGCCTTTCTTGGGTACAACAAAGTAAGGGCTGTAGACACCCTTCTTCGTTTCGGTTGGAGGGACAGGCTCTATCGCGTCCTTTAATAGAAGGGAGGCGATTTCTTCATGCAGGGAATGGGCATGTTGGCCGTGTACTGCGGAATAATGTACGCCCTCGAAGGGGGGCGGAGACCTGGCAAACTGAATTGCGTAACCGAGTCGAATGGTCCGGTGCAGCCAGCATGACGGGTTGGGCAGTGAAAGCCACGCCTCTAAGCTCCGTGCTAGGGGCACCAAGGGGACGAGTTTTTTGGACGTACCCGGCGGGGCTTCGCAGCGGTGCGGAACAGGTAATCGCGGCGTCGGGAGGCAACGTGGCGTCCCGAGGCTCCGGTGCTGAGAATAAACTCAAAGCACTTACCTTGCTCCGCGCACCCGGCAGGGGGCGGGTTCGTGACTGAGGAGGAGGTCTGATGCTGGCGTCCTCTGGACTCGTCTGAACCGGCCGGCCGGGGAACAGTCGTGAGGCTGAAGGCGGGGACACTGCGTCCATGGAGCCGGGACTGTTGAGGCCTGAAAGCAGAGTGCCGTGAGAACGGCATTTGTGGGCCAGGTGACCCCAGAGACAACAAGGAAATAGCTCTATAGAATTAAACAAAAAATTCTCCTCCTGGTCCTCCACCGGGGAACGGAGTGGTCTTACCAGCTCCGGAGCTAATGTCTCGGTCTCTGGGGCTGTCATCTCAGGAGCGCCTGGGAGCCTTCTGGGTCCTCAAGGGGGTCCGTGAGACGATGGGCGTCCAACTTCTGCGAGGGGCTCAACGCTGGGGCTGAGAGCTGGGACCACTCACTTGTTAGTTGAGGCGGAGCACCACTTTCTTTCTTTCTTGAAAGCCGCAGGAGGACGCCCTCGGCGAGCAGACAGGGCATGGCCCCTGGTGGCAGGTTTGCGGCAGGGCAGGATGCTTTTTTTGCTTGAAAATAGCCTTCGTCTGTTTCTTCACCACTGAGGACTGCTGGGCGAAGTCGTCAAGTGGTGTCGCCGAATGGACGGAGCTGGGAGACGGGGCGTTTGAGAAAGCGTGCTTTGTCTGCCTCCCGTACTGCCTGTCCATCGTTGCGTTTCTGGACCACGAAGTGGCCATCGCCTGTTCGAGTGCAGTTCCTGCAGCACGTCAAGAACAGGACTACACAAGTGCAGATTTTGAAGTGCCCTGGCCCGGTGGACTTGCAGGAGGGGGCCATGGCGTGCAGGGGGGAGCGGTCTGGGACCGTTCTACCACCGAGGGTAGCGAGAGCGGAGGAGCGAGGAAGCTGGGCTTGCTCAGCTCGTCATGCACGTCCGGGAAGGAATCCGGGGCGCGGCTGTGAGCGGCGCACATGCCCGCGGAACCAATTAAGCCCGGGAAGCATAGCGGACCTTCTTGCGTCAGGCTCAGACTGGGCGGAGACCGAAGGTGGCGGCCCAGGCGAGTTATCCGCATCCGACGCTGCTGTTACGCTCTCCGATGCAGCGGTGATGTCATCATCCAATGCTGGGGAGCTCGAGGGACCGGACGGTAGGCCGTTAAGTGGACCGCGACTAATTCCGAGCTCGAGGGAAGCAGGCAAGCGTGCGGTGAGGCGGGGTTACCGGCGCCGTATTCTCCCAGATCGTTCCCGGCGCTGCCTCAATCCGTAGGAGGTAGCGTGCTCTCTCACTACAAGAGAAAGCAGAGATCGCACGCTGCCGCGGCTATGTTCTCACACTGAAAACATAACCCATTGGAGAGAATGCTCATCCCGAGCTCGGACAGAAACAAGCAAGCGTGCCGGGAGGCGGGGGGTTTCGAGGGGGTTCACCTGGCGAAACGGAGCCCGTCATTGTCCCCAGATCGCTTTCATCTCCGCGCGCCTGCCTCAATCCCGTGGGAAGGAGGCGAGCGCTGGGCGGCTGAAGCGGCTTTCTCTCACTACAAGAGAAAGCCTACGACCGCAATGCTGTCATGGCTATGTTCTCGCGACTGAAAACATAGACCATTCATAAAAACGCTGCCTGCGTGTGATCGCAACCCAGGAATGCAAGGCAGTTTTTATGACCGTCAGAGGTGGGGAGACATCAACCACATCCAGAAACTACACAGGGGCGGAAATATCGTCTTTAAAAAGACGAGTCCTGAGAAGGACGTTCAACGCCGCTGTGTTTTGCTCTTTAGAGCGAAATTACTCTTTTAGAATAACTCTCTCGAGTTGTCTGCGCTGTCGAAGCGCCCAGGGGCAAGAATGCACAGCCGTGCACGAAGGAGAAAGCCGCTGTTATGCGCCATCAAATCCAACAGCATGCAGAGCGTCAGAGGATTAACCAGGAACTTGGTGTGTAACTCGCAGCAGAGTTCATGCACGATCATCGGCTCAGAAGGAATTTTCTGAATGAACTCCCGTATTTGCGCCGCTTAAATACCCGTATGTATTGGGACATGCAAATACTGGTTGCCAACTCTCATTGGCCTTTTTTCATAATCCAGAGGTGAATATCGGCACTCAAGAGAGACCCCTAGTGTCGCTTCTCTGACACAACGTGGAGACAGCGACAGAAGGGGAACAATCGTTAATCCCCTTATTGAGCTAAATTCCTTGCAATAATGGTTGGAAAATGACACAGGCATAAGCTTAGAGCATGTATTAACGCTACTGTTCCACGTGAATTATGTATGTATTGCGTGCTGTTATTATGACAACGAAGAAAGCTAGAGCTCGTATTTGCCCCCCTTTTGTGAAGCCACCTTCAGAGCTTATGAAAGAGCAAAGGAATAGAATTTAACTCTCTGATGAAACAAACCCAGACACAATTTATGGAATAAAGTTCCAGTTAAAGTGAAAACTCCTTGAAAGGAGCTTAAAAAAACAGTAAGACAATCACACCATAAACGGGATATGTGGGTCTAAGATTCACTTTGATTGCATTACATTTGTAAGCACCACGTTAAAACAAGCCAAACATGAATACTATTACGTGTGCATTGTTAGAAACATGCCAATGATTTGCAAAACTTGCTTGAAGCTTTATTTGCTTATAACAAAATGGTGTTGGTGTTGCTATGATGACGAGAGTTCACAGGATGTACTAGAAGATTTTCAGATGCAACTTTTCAATGCGCATGTGCAACCTACTGATGTGATATTTTCAACAAAGCAGCCACTTCAGATAAGCTAATAAGTTAGTGGTCTTACATTGAAAGTCTAACCTATAGCCATAGCATTGCAGGCTAAAATCCTGTGGCTTCTTACAATTAAATACAGCTGAGCATATTTGAAGTGAATTAATCCCTTAAGCTTCTCATATTTAACACACATCTTGATCTCTTACTTTTTTTGCAAGTTTATTAAATTTTTCTCAATCTTATCAAACTAAAATACTGTCTCTCAATGATCAATTGAGTTACATTTATATTTAGTTTAAATGGAGAAGTCGATTAAAATGGATCTTTTCTTTCCTTTTCCTTTGTTTTTTCCTTTCTTCTTTCTTCTTACCCTACCTTGGATAATAATAGGTCTGAAGCGGTGTATGTTTATAGGAAACTTATTGCTGTCAATTATTCTTTTTATTACCTACAACCCCTCACTTTCCAGTTTTATTTTATTCACTTTTGTTTTTTTATTTCTATTTTCCCTTTTTGTGTGGTGAGCGTTGAGGTGATATGTCTCCCACAGTGGATACCCACTCGAATGAAGTCAACTACACTCCAAGCTCAACACTCTGGCATTAAGACTTCATCCACTTCCCCATTGTGGATTTTAAAGTGACAATCGCTCCAATCTCTTTGTTGCTTGTTGACAATTTCTGTCAACAAATAACAAGTCTTGATCAGAATTCTCCCTACTACTTCCTGTCTAGATATTTGTCATCAATAAGAATCATCTTGGAATGTCAAATCGTTAGCCAAATTGTGTGAGTTTTCCCTAGTCTACCCTCACGAAACAACTCTCTAATTGTGTTTAGCATTGCAATCCAAATTCCGGTATCCAAATGCAACCATGTCTGGAAATAAATCACAGAGAGAACTGGCAGGTAAATGCCTGCCGTCAACGCCCCCTCAAGCATGCCTTAGAAGCATCTGTGTTAAGCAGGTCAACCATACAACATAACAGGTGTATGGTGTCAATGCTGCCAGATTGTAATAGAAAAAAATATATATTTTACACATCACTATTTGCCTACATTCACTGAGACCAACAATTATCTGTTATTACATTCCATTAGTGCCACCAGACGCTGAAGTCAACACACCTAGCTGTAACACTACACTTGGACCCTTAACCCTGTGCAGATCTGTGTCAGCTCTCTCCCTAGTCTTCCACTACAGTATGCCAACATGTCTCTGAGGACTGACCCCACGGCCCACTGGAAAGACTCGGAAGCCGGACTGAGCATCATGCTGAAAAGATCAACAGCTCCCTGGCTCACAACCTTATAGGACAGATGAAACTGTGCAAAAAGAATGCTGCCCACCAGAAACAGCAAGTGCATGACCTAAAGCTGCTCCCCACAAAGCCTGAAAAGGAGGTAACACATGCCCATTGCCACATAGACCTGCTAGAAATGGAAGCCAAAGCTTGACACAAAGTGTCTGGCGACCTGAAGTGCGAGTTGAAGAAAGAAAATGAGAAGCTTCAAGAAGCCTTGGCAGCAGTTAAGCACAGACAGCAGCAATCAAAGACCACCCAAGAAGAACTGGAAAGGAAACTCCAGTACACAGAATTGCAACTGGACCATACAACAAAATGATGGACAAACCTGGCAGCTGCTAAGCTCAGTGAGCACAAGTAAAGGCCAAACAAGAGGAACTGGAAAGAAAACTCCAGAACACAGAATAGCTGGACCCTACAACAACATGAAGGACAACATTTTGGCAATAAGAGAACTGTGACACCTTTTCCAGCAGAGTATGTGAGGAGAGTGGAAGTAGAGTGGGGAATCGGAGTTGTCTGATTTTGCCTGGGGCATGGGATGTTTTTATTTGAAAGTCAGAGTGTTTGTGTACTCCAATGCTCTTCAATTAATATCTTGTGTAGACCAGATTATCCAAATAAAAACTTGACGTGGGTCAAACATTCTGTATTTATCTTAGCTAGCACTTTCATTACTTTCATACACGTTAACATGAAAAACCATCAATACTGTTGTGGAAGGGCGGAGGACGGGGCCGGCTGGTGATTCTACACACCCGTCCCTTATCAGGCTAATCAAGCCTCTGAGAGGGATAAAGGCCGACTGCAGAAGATTGTGCAGGAGAGAGAGATCGTTTACGGGCATGTCCGTCGTGTGTGTGTGTGTTTCTGTCTTTTGTTTAAGTTAATAATTAAAATATTATTTATATTATCAAGCCGGTTTTCGCCTCCTCCTTGTCCGTCTAAACCCCTTTACAACTGTGTTTTTACATTAATTAATTTAAATTATTTTATACATCATTCACATTCGTGTGTACTGATTAAAAAAGAACCCGCAAAAAATAATTAAAGGCAAAGACAGTGTGAAAATCGCACACTTTCCCAGATGCAGTTGAAATTTTATTAAACAAACACAACATTTTGAGCAGAATTCTCTGAATTTAAGTTAATTTAAGAATTAACCTGAGCTTCAGATGGGTGTGCTCATCATCTGTGTCTCTGCATGTTGATATCAGACATGTAAAGTGCTAGTATATGTATTTGCCTTTTAAAATTTTCCAATTGGATGGTTATTTCCTTTAAAGCTGTACATAAACGGCAAAGATTAAACTCTTGTTTTAGCACAGAGATTGATAGACAGGGGAGGGGTGATTTTTTACTGCTGTCTGGGACACATTCCGGGTGGATTGCATTTCACACCTCAAATGCGATGTGGTCACATGTGTTTTTGACTACCTATGGGTGTGGTTTCAGTGCTTTCACAAAACGTCTTGGACCCTGTTTCCACTTGTATTTGGCACTGTCCAACTGTGATCAGATCACCAAAAACTAGGGATGTCTTAAAATATCGATATATTGACTATTGACTGGCACTTCATTTTATCTATATTTTTGAAGCATCTATATAAAACTTAGTCTACATTTAAATAAGATACTTTATTTGTGTGCTTTCCAATTCACTCAGCTGGCCTCGGTTTAACAGTCAGGTGTAATAGCGTTGGGAGAACACAAATGTGATATAGGTGATGGAGGGTGATATAACATTTACTGAAGCCGGTCGTGGTCACGATCAGACATGATGTGATCACATGAATTTATGACTACCTACGTATGTGGTTTCAGTGATCCAGTCACAAAACATTTTGGACCCAGTATCCACCTTTATTTAGCACTGACCACTTGTAATAAAAAGGGTGAGATTTCAGCAGTCTCCGTGTGCACGAGCATATTTCAGAAACACGTCACAAAAATTAACTGAAACTCTGCGAATGCTTATCACACAAACATGAAACATATGTCTAAAGAATGCTTAAAATTTCTACTTTTAAATAAAACAATTCAAATTTAAAACAAATATTCTCCTGCAATGTAATCTGTATGAAACAAAGCAATGTACAGTTTCTCCTGGCTCAGCTAATTATCCCTAATATGATCACACCCACGGGTAGAGGGCGCTATTCATACGGTAATGTGCTGAGGCGATAAATGCAAATGGTAAACGCCCCGACTGTGCCTTAAAAAAATCTAGTTCATTCACTTTCTGCGCATTTGGAAGATCGCAAGATATACAGGCGAGGAAACTCCTGAATAGTGACGAAGAGTTAACATTTTCCTCAGAAGAAGAGCGGGACTCCGATGAACTTTGCATTTTGAAGAGTGATCCAGCCGAGGATACAATTTCGGATGAGTAAGTCATTTATTTTTACTTACATATTAGTAGACATGCTATTTTATATAAACATGTACATATTTTACTTATTTTACTACTTTACTTAGTTTCCAGACTTGCCAGCCAGGATTCAGAGTATTGAAATTTGAAATATGTCTCCTAATAAGCAAGTTTTAGTTACATTTTCAGCTTATGTAGGCATTTAAATTGTATGCTGTATGATATAAATATGATATGTAATATGGTATACAAATAATACAAATGTTTAGATTATATTTTAACTAGTGTTTATGCTGCCTCATCTTCAACAAAACTTGTGCTTGCATATATGTGTTCAGGTTAAATGATTAAAATGCACTTTAAGTATGCCCATATTAGAAAATCAGTATATTATAATGATTTCTTAAGGATGATGTGACACTGAAGACTGCAGTAATGATGCTGAAAATTCATCTTTGATCACAAATTGCATTTTAAGATATATTCAAATAGAAAACTGTTCTTTTAAATTGTAAAAAGAGTTCACAATATCACTGTTTTTACTGTATTTTGGATCAAATGAATGCAGTCTTGGTGAGCAGAAGAGACTTCTTTTAAACAGTAATGTAGGTCTAAAATTAAGTAAAGTCTTTATGTAAAGAAAATGTATAGTCAGATTACTTCTTTTAACTTAAAACTTGATTTTGATCACTAAGTCGCCTCACATTCATTCTCTTTCTGTCACATTCCTCATTGATAGGCCCAAGGGAGGGGTCTTTGTCTCCTCAGGTGTGAATTACAATCAATATTCATGATAGTTCACGCCGCCTCGCATATGACCTTTCTAACACTAAAAGTGTCTTACAAAAGTTAAATTACTATATTGTTTTGTATGAATGAGTGATCAGGATGGTTTTCACATTGTTTTGTAGCAAAAACTCTAGAAGATTCAAAAGGCTTGTGGACAAATGTTTAGTATGTGTTATATGGCCTTATTTCAATGACTTAATTTTTTTGTTTTTTAAAAAACCATGCATAAATGTTATTTTCTCAAAAATACAAACATGTACACACATGTTGCTCACATATAATTGTAGCCCAGTTTGTGTTGAATACAGTGTTATCAGACTTTTGCCATTAATTTGTTTTTAAGCAACTGAAAAAAGCACAAATGTCAAGGCATGTCAAAACTTCTCCAGGGCCCAAAACACCCTCAGACCCCAGAGGGTCAACAGTCTGGTAGACCACAAGATGGTGATTTACTGAAGCTGGTCACAGTCACAGTCACTATCACACACACACACACACACACACACACACACACACACACACACACACACACACACGAGAGAGAGAGAGAGAGAGATGAGCTGAGTCAGTCCAAAGTTATAAAGGGTTTTGTAAAATATCATCCAGCATTCCAGTAAATAATCTGTATCCTTTGATAATGATTTGGGGCAAATTTAATGAAAAACTATGCAAGTTGTGCTCCGTGGCACTTTTTGAAGTTGAGCACTGACAGTGTGTGCATCCATCCATCCATCCATCCATCGTCAACCGCTTATCCTGTGTACAGGGTCGCGGGGGGCTGGAGCCTATCCCAGCTAACATTGGGCGAAAGGCGGGGGACACCCTGGACAGGTCGCCAGTCCATTGCAGGGCCACACATAGACAGACATACACTCACACTCACCTCCACATCCACATCCACATCCACATCCACATCCACACCTAGGGCAATTTTTTGGAGACACCAATTAACCTAGCCTGCATGTCTTTTGGATGGTGGGAGGAAGCCGGAGTACCCGGAGAGAACCCACGCAGACACGGGGAGAACATGCAAACTCCACACAGAAAGGCCGGGGCAACCAGGGTTTGAACCCACGACCTTCTTGCTGTGAGGCGACAGTGCTAACCGCTGCACCACCGTGTAGAATGTGCCATGTCGTCTGCCAGATACATGTCGTTGTTCCAACCCTGGGCTTGATGCTATTTTTTGTCCACTAGATGGTGTCGTTTCTTCCAGGGTTGAGTTTAGTAGCAAGTGTTTTGAATTACCTGAGATGAGAGATGGAATGAGTAGCCAATAAATAGGTCCCACTCCCAAGTGTTTGCCTGCCCTCACCAGCATCTTGATTTGTTCCCGTTGATTTTTCAGATGTATTGCTCTTTGTTTTTATTTTATTTTCTTATTATATATTTATATATTTTTCCTTTAAAATAATATTTTTTGTTTTAGGCTTTTCCACGTGTGGCCTCCCCTTCATTTTACTCTGCCTTGAATCAGGTGCTTTGTAACATATGGGGGCTCGTCTTCTGAATTTTAGCTGGGATCATGTCAGTAATGTCCTTGGGAATATTTGTTTTTTCACTACATATTACATGAGCGGTTTTGTGTTGGTTTGAAATATTTGGGTGGGTCTGTTTACTAATTGGCAAGTCAATCATTTAATGGTATTTGATTGATTATAAATTGGGACTATTTTGGTTTGGGGAGTGCTGCGTGGATTTAATGATTCGGGAAATAATTTATTATTGTAGTTAAATTTGAATTTCTTTTCCTTTTTGTTGGATGTTTTTCCCCTTGTGCTGGAGACGGGAATGCCAAGATCGTCCTGAGGTCAAGGTGCTGGTACCTTGACAAGGGGTGAGCTTTTGATGCACATGGTTAGTTAAGGTGAGTGTGAGATTTTGTTACGTTTTCTGAAGAAAGGTAAGGTGCAGTTTAGACTGCCAGAGCTAGGTAAAATCATGTGCTAGGCAGTAGATTGATTAACACTGTTATTTTGTATTTTTGTTTTTGGTGCATCATATGCGGGTAGACTGATTAACAGTTGAGTTGCATGTGGGTGTACTGAAAACCAGGGTTAAGATTAGTTAATTGATCTATTAGATTAGATACAGGGCAGCTTCTAAGCGTAGTGCTGCACTGCTGCATTGGTTGTGCGCAGTCAAGGGAATTTGGGTTAGTGGGGATCAATTTGTTTGATTGGGCTCTTTCAACTGATTTTACTTTATTCTTTTTTCTTTCAAAAATTGATAGGCTGGAGATTTTTGTTGCACCTATGGAGGAAAAACTTGATTGTCTTACATAGGATCAGCTGTGGAGCATTATTGAACATTACAATTTTGAGGTAACTTTACTTAAAGTACAACATTGAAACAACTTAGGAAAGTGGTTAAAGAAAAACTGATTAAAAGGTTAGTGTTAACTCTAGATCCGCAGTCTGATGAGGAAGGACTGTCGCCAAAGAGTACCTCAACTCTGCGGGCATTAAAACTGGTAGGCTAACTTTTGAGCAACAAGAAGCTCCCGAAACTTTGAAGTGAGGATTGTGAATTAGATCGGCAATTAGAAAAAAATCAAATAAATCGGGAATGAGGGGGTGAGCTAGAGTTTGAGAAGTTTCAGTATAAGCAAAACATTTAAGAAATTAAATTGACAAAATAAACTGAATGTTTGAGGTTGATTTCTGAGGGAAAAATGCCAAGCGGGGGGTACTAATTCCTCAGGTGACCAATTCAAATGTTGGCCAAATATCGTATCACGATTATGATTCAATTGTTGCCCAAATGTAACAGAAGAGACAGGCTTTTATCTTTGTTTGAGAATGTGGCTGATGACAGAGCATGGGATGATGCTGATCGCACTCTCTTAGAAAAAAGATAGAAAGGTGTGTGTATAAGACTGAAAAAGATTGCCACATATGTTAACGAACACAACGTAAAAACAGCAGCCGAAGCTCCAGTTCTCACAGATGAGTTTGTGTTGAGGTAACAGTGACTAGAATCGCAGAGAATATTGTAAATAAGTGGGCAGGGGTAGGTCAACTTCAAAGTTAGATCCGAGTCGAAAAATAGATCCAAACTGTACTTGTAACTACTTCTTGGAAAAGGGGCATAAAAAATAAAATAAAAAATCACATGATACGGGGTCCTCAGAATCCTTTATATTGGAGTCTAAATTACCTTTCTCTTCTGAGTCGAGTGCAGGGAATAATGTTTTGATCCAAGGGATAGGGTTACAAATATTTTTTGCAGCCATTTATAAAATTCTATTAGAATCAGATCTTGTGCAGGGAGAAGTTGAGATTGCTCTATGATCATCTTTACCTGTAGAAGGCGTAGACATTATATTGGTAAATTATTTGGCCGGAGGACGCATGTGGTGTGGTTTCCCACCACCTCCTGAAGTAATTTCTCTCAACTGAGTCTGACAAGAATGTGCAAGACATTCCAGACATGTTTTGTATCTTGTACTCATGCCTTAACTCTTGTTAAACTGGTGAGTATGCCCGCTCTTTCTCCATAAATCTCCCGTAGTGAGTTAATTTTGGGTCCGAAAAAAGATGCAGGTTTGGCAAATTTGAGTGTTGCTAGTGGCAACATGCAAGATGGAGTGTTGGTTCATAAATTGTCACCATGTAATGACAGTAATCAGTGTTTCACATAGTCATTCCAGTTGACTTGGGTGACTTTGTATTACAAACTGCTCATGGTGATGTAGCCGGACATTTAGAGGTTGAGAAAACCTATGATAGAGTGATGTGCGATTTCTTTTAGCCTCGCTTGAAGAGAGATATGGCTAGTTTTCTTAAAACGTGTCATACCTGTTGTGACGTGGGGACGTGGTCGTGTCAGTCTGCGAGAGAGAGAGCGGTAAGGCTTGTCACCTGGTTCATAATTAACCCTAACACCTGTCTCTCTCTTTGAACACTCTGCGTGCCTTTTATGTCTCCCTCTGCATCACCATAACAAGAGACAGGTGTTAGGGTTAATTATGAACCAGGTGACAAGCCTTACCGCTTTCCATGCCACACCTGTCAACTAACTGACAAAACTAATCAGGTCATAGCTCCTGCACCAGTATAGCCTGTTCCCATCATGAGCAATCCTTCTGAACATTTGATTATTGATTGTGTTGGTCCACTGAGTCCATCTAATTCATGTTCCACATACCTTTTGACTGCCATGTGTCAGATGATACATTATCCAGCTGCATATTCGTTACAATCCATTAACTCAAAGCAGCTTTTGAGGGCTTACTGTACTTCGCTTAACAAAGGCTGGAAAGAGAGACTCCCATGGTTGATGTTGGCCACATGAGAAGTTACCCAGGAGAGCATAGGCTTTAGCCCCAATGACTAGTATTTGGGCATAGAGATAGAGGTCCTTTAGCAACTCCACAAGATTAGTTAGTAAAACCCATCTCACCAGTGAGCCTGTTGGAGTATGTCAATGGGTTTCGACACAAGTTACTTGTAGCAGGTAAGTTGGCCAGTGAAAATATGGGTAAGGCCAAATCAAAAATTAAAACCTGGTTTGATCACAGGGCTGAGCATAGAGAATTTAGCCCTGGTGTTCAAGTGCTTGCATTGCTCCCCATTACAGGTTCATCCATTTTAGCTAAATTTGTGCACCATTATGCAGTTGTTTGTCAGTTGTCCGAACAATATTATGTACTGTCAACTCCTGACCATAAAAGATCTACACAGCTCTGACATGTAAATGTATTGAAACCTTATTAAAGTCATGCGTCCAGGTCGGAAGCCATTGTCCAAGGTGCTGAAGTGAAATCTGTCACACTGGTAAAAGAAAATATGTCCGCCTCTTCCTTGCATATAGTGGCAGCTTGAGCTGAGGAAGGGAATGTTCTTGATGATTGTGTTATCCAGCCTTCGGCTTCGTAATTCAGAAAAACTGACAGAGTTTGAAAATGTGTATGTCGAAAGTAAACCATGAAGTGAATGTCTCAATGGAATTTAAAACATACTAATTGAATGATCCAGTAACTGAAAGAGAAGAATTGGCATTGATTTGGCATTTCAACATTTGTACGTATATGTGGATGGAGGTTTGGAACCTGTGGTGTTTTCTGACCACAATCCACTCCCATTTTTACATTCTTTGCATAGCCCAAATCAGCATCTAATTTGCTAGGCTTTGTTCTTACAGCCGTACAGTCTGGAAAGCCGTCACATTTGGGGGGTGGACAATGTTATGGCCCATACAATGTCCGTTCCCTGACTGACTGATGTTGCCAGTTTGTTTTCTCTTGCTCCTCTTGCTTTCCTATGTCCTATTTGTTCAATATTTTTTCCAGGCATCAGAAGCTGCTGAAGGATGGGGCTGTGGATTGACAAACAGTTGGAGCAGACTGTGTTGACGTCAGCTGGTTGAGAGTGTTCTGGCGACTGTACAAACGCATTCAATTCTTTTTATTGGATAAGTAGCCTTATTGAATGAATACAAAAAAAAATGTTGGTAGATATCCAAGGTTACAGAGTCCCTTTTTCGAGGAGCCTCAGTTTAAGGGGGGAGGTGTTACAACCCTGGGTATGATGCTATTTCTTTCCACCAGATGGGGTTATCTCTTCCATTTTGGAGTATAAGAGCAGGTGTTTTTTTTTGTGAATTACCTGAGATGAGAGCTGGAATGAGCAGCCCATAATATGTCCCTTCTCCCCAATGTGTTTGCCTCCCCTCACCAGCACCTTGATTTGTTTCCATTGATTTGTCTGATTTATTGTTCTTTTGTTTTTCTTTTTGTCTCATTACATATTTAGATTGGACTATAAAAATTATATTTTTTTGTATAAATCTTATCCATGTGTGGCCTCCACTTTATGTTACACTGCCTTGAGCTAGGTGGTTTGTAACCCATTTTACCAAGTTGCTGGGGAAAAAAAAATTAAAAGATAGAGACTAATGTGCAACGAGCAGCCCAATTTATGTCTGAAAAAATTATATATTCTGTATATTTATCGATGCGAAAAAAGAAAAAAAAAGGCATCTTAATACCAGGTGGAAATGTGGCCTAAGGCTTTCCGAATCTTAAGGGGTTTCTCGCAGCTAGACCCTGACAATATATTCTTTCTTTACAGAATAACAAGCATGACTCTACTAACAAACAGGTTTTGATCAACTTTACTTTTAGAATAATACCACAATGATCATAACATATCAGGGCTATTGTTTACAAACTATGAAAACTAAGAGGAACTTTTAGATCTGCTAAAGTCCATATCTTTGACTATCAACCCACATAAGAAACCATTGGCCATTTAATATAGAACTTTCATTTTTATGTAAGAATACATTTTGAAATGGAAAAAAAATAAAATGTCTGTTCTTCCTCTTTCTCTACTATCCTCCCATTAAATGAGGTGAAACTGAGCCTTTACATTGTCTTGCAAATATTATCCATTTGTGCACATGAGCCAGAACTTTGTTTTATTAACTCGATGATGCAAAATTTGTTTAATGCCACAATTGTTTTTTAAATTGTTATCCCGTAATATGACCCATTTAATAAACCGTAGTTAATGATAAGCGAGTCAGTTCACAAAAACACCACTAATGTCACATGCATTGACCTTCGGGAAAACAGATAGTGGGAGACATTATGCTGAGACCTGTGCCAAACATTTTATCAATATAGCATAGCAGTAGAATATGCCCGCAAAGCATATAGAGCTTGTGACTTTGAAACATAAATTCAGGGGCAAGACAGCTGCCATTTGAACACCCGCCTTGTACTGTGTATGGCCAATGTGTCCCGTAATGATTAAGTTTGCCAGACAAATTGGAAAAAATCCAGTCATCTCATTTCGGTGTTTATTTTCTGATGTAATGTGATGGACTAAGCATGCACATTTGAAGTTTTTGACAGCCCTATTATAAACACATTGTAGCCCTACTGTTGCACTCTCCTTAAGCAAATAAATGCATGAACAATCAGTTGGCCCATCTTAACTTTGCAGTGAAGAGCGAGAACCACCATATAGCAACCATGAGGAAGGTAACCCAAGTGACTACCCACCCTAGCAACCGGGCCATTTGACTGCTTTGAAAGCCTGGCTGGAGTCACTCTGCTCTCAAACTGGCGACTCCATTTGTGGTAGTAAACGTCTTCGCTTGCTGAGCTACCCAGTCCAAACATTGCATAAAAGTCCTTAAATACGTTTATAGAGTTAGTGACTTTGATATAATCCACAATATAATGCGTATAACATTAGCCTACCTATAATGAGTAATTACAAATCATGAAGGATCATACTGTGTCATTGGAGTGGACGGTCGCTGCAGAGCTGGTTTGACGAGCTATGTTCAGCACAATACCTGATTGGTGGATTGTTTCCCGTTAGAGTCAGGGTTAGTGTAGTTCTTCAAAAGAAATTCCTCTAATAAACAGGATTTTTTAAATTAAGTTGCAATAATTCTGACATATGGCTTTAACAGAAGCATATACCATCGATTACTAACCTATGAGCTCACAATAAGTCTGTCTTTAAAGATTTAGAATTATTGTTAAACATCTACTCCCCTGTGAAGAAAACAAATTGGATTTTTACTTCCAGAACCAGACTGATATGCTCTATTGCTCAAACATGATTTCATTTAAAACATCTTGTACCCAAGGGTTCAAGAGATATATAAAATATATATATATTTTAAAATAAAATTCATAGTAGAGTTACAAATGGGTGCACATTTTGCTATGGTGTGAATGTGGAGCAGGATTTCTCCCTAAAGTGAATGGGGAGCGAGCAAGAAATGAAAAACCTGGAGTGAAGCGATGAATGCTTTGCTCAGGGAGGTGAAATTTCCATTGCTCCATTACCCTCAAATACTGTTTCCCACATGAGCTGTTCTTCTGAATGCCACAATCAATGCCTTTTTTTCTTCTTTTAATTTAATAGTATTTTTGGGATTTTTGCCTTTATTTTTAGAGGAAAGTGGAATTTACACAGGGAAGTTGAGGTGAAAGAGTGGAAATGGGATTAGAATATGACCTAGGTTGAAACCGGGTCCCACTGAGCCAACAGCTCTTACAAGTCCTGAGCACGTGCATAGTGACACAGGCGTAGATGATTCGAAGAAATGTCTGGCCAAGACAGATTACAGCTGATGACTTAAAACATGAACAAATAAAAACATGTATGTATGAATAATGTATTGTTTGCTTTTAAGAAGAAAGAATAACAAAATAGTTTTTGTCCCTTGGCATATTTTCCTTTTGATGAATTACACTTTCCTGTTTGAAGTACATCAGAGAATGTGACCAACTCTATATTTGTTTTGAAAACATGTTTAAAGGTACAGTAGCATGTCATGAGTTTGGAGGGACTTCACAGAGATATCAAACCACTCCAGTCTACACATTTCACAAAGGTGGTATGAAATAATTCAAACACCTGATAATGGTTTTGCCCAAGGTGTGACATTGTGTTAAATTACTTTCCAAAAACTGTGCACCAATGGATGACTTTTGATCCCCTGGACGTTACAGTATGTTAGAGAGGCAGGACCCAAACGCAGGGATGGAAGACAAAATAAAGCTTGTTGTGACGAGGAGGAGGAGGGTGGGGCCAGGCATGTGTATTTATGGCTCAATCGGGCTAATCAGCCAAGGAGAGGGATAAAAGTCAGCCTAGTGTGGCAGTTCTCAGAGAGAGTCACACGCAGCTGCCGTGTACGCATTTGTGTCTATTTATTTAAACGTATTAAACTTTTTACTTGCGGTTCCCACCTTTCCTTGCCCATTTTAAACCATGTTACATTAAACAAAGACTCTGGTCTGTCTGTCTGTTTCTCTCTCTCCTCTCTCTGTGAACTGCTGTCTTTTTATCTCCCCCAACTCTGACCGTGTACAGAGATGGTAATTAGTCAAAATTCATCTCAGGTGGATGTCCTTACCACTCTCTCTCTCTCCCCAGACATGCCCTCACCACCACACTTTTATTTATAGAAACAAAATACAACAAAAACTCACAATGGAGAAAAAGTCAAATGAAACAAACTAGATGTCACTAGTCTTCAGGAACTGACCGAGAGCTATTTTATCCAAACTGACAGACAGGTCACATACAAACAAAACAATTCAGCACAGGACAGAGCACAAGCGGGGACTTAAGTAAGGAAAGGTAGATAGGAAGCAGGTGCCGCCGATGATAGTTAATTGGAGAACGAGCTGTTGCTCAGACAACGGAGCTGCCGTTCTCCACGTGGCACCTGCAAGAAACAAGTGGCAGTGAGAGACAAAACAAACACAGGAAAATACTCAGACAAGACAGACAGGCAGTCAGGGGAGGCACAGTCAGGCCAGACTGTGATTTTTTGTTTACTGGGTAAACAAAAAAATGGACCACGCTCAGGCCTGAAGTCTAAACCTATTAAGAGTTATATGTGAACTTCTATTCTCTCTTTTCCTATAACACTGAATCTGAGACTATCGGCAAAGGCTCCTCCACCCGCTGTCGGATGCCAGCTCACTCCTCTCCTGGAAGACGGCAGCTATTCCTCCAGCCCCTGGCAGACAGAACTGCTCTTCCCGCTCTTTGCAGACAGCCACGGTTCCTCCGGCTCTCGGCGGCCAGCAGCAACCCATCTGTCCCCAGGTAGGCTCCCCTGGCGGATGGAATCAGCGATGACTCCACGATAGCGCATCCCTCCTCTCCCGGTTTTGGCACCACTGTAACAGGTAAAGGTTGGGCAAGGAGGAGGCGGGAACCGGCAGGAACCGGCTGAACATTAAACAAAGTTTTAATGAGAAACTGAACTTAAAACAAACGTAAACAAACACAGACACATTTGGAACGCGATCATGTGCGTCTCCCTCGAACCGGTATGTCTGTCTGCCCTTTATCTTGCTCTCCCACTGATCAACTGATTCAGCACCACACCTGGCCACACCCTCCTCCTCATCACAGGGGACAATTGTTTTTTTTGTAATAACTTTCAGCTGATATTCATTTTTCAATCAGATCATTATTCATCTGGCACAAAAACAATGAAGATTTCGATCAGGGTTATGCATTAAACAGATACGTTTCTACAAAATACAAATAATAAAATTAGAAACATACTCATTTATAAAAATTAGTCAAAAGTGATGAAAAGCAGCATTTACTATAGCATTTTCCTACAAAAAACCTCTGTACACTGACTCCTGTAAATACTTTTTAATAGAGGTTTATTTATGTGAATTGCATGAATATACCGATTCTCTGCCTTGCCTTATCTCGCTCAGCTTTAAAACTGCATGCACAGTGTAATGCGACAAAAAACAGTGATGTAGCTTTTTGTCATGCCATACCATTACTTGTTGTAAAAGGTAGTTTGTTCCTAGAAGTGCTGCACTATTCTGAAAACAGCTGAAATAATGTTATGCTACTAAAAAATTTAGTTAACTTAGTAGAACTACTTTATTTTATTTACACTTAGACATTTACTCCCAGACACTGGTAAAATGTCAAAAAGCGTGACAAAAATAAAATCCTGAAGATATCATGGTAATAACATCACAAACAACTGAAAAACAATGGAGAGTTAGTCCGTCCAACACGCATTGCTAATTCTGGCATAGATTAGCATAGCCTGTAAAGAATTTATATGATCACTAAAACAGGCTAGACTAATTAAAGCCAGAATCATCAATTCAAATCTTCCAGATTTTTAAAGGGTATCACTCCTTGAAGCACTGTAAATGAAAGGCATTAGTTTTTATCAAAGAGTAAAAAAATAAATAATAATTTAAGTCGAGTAATGATGATTCTGCATAATGGTGTGTTTAATCAAATCGAGAAATATCAATACCCAGCCCTAATAAGAATACAGTTCCTATTTCAGATACATCACATTTACAATGTATCCCTCTACATATAATGCCATCACTAGCTTAGTTTCCATCCACCTTTCATGCTATTTTGTTATTGACAAAGTGAAAATGCGAAAAATAAAATTGCGACATTTGGCGCCTTCTGCCCGTTTCCATTCAAATGGCCTTTTATCGATTAAAATGACGTCATGCCTAAAAAAACACTTTGTCGCATAAGTTTTGGTTTAGCGCAAAAGAAATCTGCCCTGAAGCCCTTTCCATTCAGAAATGTGTTTATCAGTAATTCACCTCCCAGATGTCCCTAATTTTTTCCTCCGAAGTTTGTGTAACATGAGGAGATTATTGAGATAATTCATTGAAATTAGCCACTTTACTATCATTTTAATTTCACAAATAAAAGCAATCAGAAGAGGAGAAATGGCAATCAAAAGGGCCCTTCTGATATTACTGTAATATTGGTCCTGATGTTGCACCTATCGCAGGTTGGCACCGGTTCCGACCCGAATGCAAATGCAAATAAATGCAAATGTATATTTTCTGAAGAAGCAGTAAATCCAATCCAAGATAAAGAGGGTTAGATTTAAAGCATTTAAATGTTTTAAAATATTCAAAAGCTAGTTTTCTGAAAGTGAACGCATTGGACAAATAGTTCTGATAGTTTATAGTCTTGAAAAAAGTGCAGAACATTCTGAGAACATCATTCAGCTAACTTTATTCGTCTACAGAACAGGGTAAGGCTAATTTAAGTTTGGGAAAAGAAAAGGCTATATAGGTCTAAAAAATAAAAATGTTTTAATGCTTTTTTCGTTTGGCAATTTATTTTTTTAATTTTATGCTTTTTTCGGTTGGTAAATTATTTGATTTAATACAGGGGATTTTGCCAGCATTTTTTCAAAAGTAAAACTAAACAATATTTTAATAGAATTGGGCTGTAAGTGTTCCTAAAAAATAATAATAATAAAAAAAAAACACGCTGAAGCTTTTCACACAGTATTGTGTATTTATTTTTAATTTAAAACATCTTTGTGCACAGAAATTATATATTTTTTGTACTGTGGGCTAATTCCACAACTGCCGTCTATTATTCAACTTTAATAAATAAACGGATGGATACTGCGATTAAATTAATGGCAAACAGTGGCTATTCATTTGATCGAGGCATTTGTGTTGGCACTCCTGGAAGTGTCACATTTGCTTTAATGCCAATTTAATCGACATAAAGTGTTTCCAAAAAAATTTTTGAGGACATCTGATGTATTGATATAGAGTTTATGCCCTAATTTAAACGTAAAAATCCTTGGATGTAAACGTAGTTAATGACATACTTTTCTCAAAAGTTTGTTTTTGAAAAAACTGGAAAATAAAAGCCACATACATTGATGATGAATTTCTGGCTAACCTACTGTGACGAGGAGGAGGGTGCACACGTCCGGCCCCCAATTTTGCTAATCAGCTGAGGAGAGGAATAAAGATGAGCAGAGAGAGAGAGAGAGAGAGAGCGCACGCCACACACATCTGTGTGTGTGTGTGTGTGTGTGTGTTGTGTTTGTGTGTGTCTATTGTTTGAATTAAATATTACTTTGATATTTTACTCCTTTCTCATTTTAATCCCCACTTTGCATTGGTGCAGAAACCCGGGAAGGAGAAGAAATGCGCTGTCGTGGAGTCCTCGCCACTGCCATCCACCCAAAGGAGCAGCTGCGGCCATCTGCGGGGGGACGGAGGAGTCACTGCCGGCCACCTGGTTGCGGAGAAATGGCTGCTGTCCGCGAGGGGAGGAGGGGCTCGCTGCCGGCCGTCTGGAGCAGTGGAGCTGCTACCAGGGGCAGAGGGGCTCGTTACCGGGCGCCAGAACCTGGAGGGGTCGGAGGAATGGCCGCTGTCTTAGAGGGGAGGAGGGGTTCGCTGCTGGCTGCCTGGAGCAGTGGAACTGCTGCCAGGGGCGGAGGGGCTCCTTACCGGGCACCAGAACGTGGAGGGGTCGGAGGAACGGCTGGTGTCTGCGAGGGGAGTAGAGGCTTGTGTAGGCCACTTGGAGCTGTGGAGAAATGGAGGGGCATTCCATCCGCCAGGGGTCGGATGGCTCGCTGCTGTCCGCCCAGGGATGAGCGGCTGTCGTCCGCCAGAAGGTGGAGGAATGGTCGAGGACCAGGCGATGGCAGATCTTGGAATCTTGGAACTGGCGAGCAATTTAAATCTCTCTCTCTCCTCTCTCTCTCTGTTGCTCCATCTTGCTCTTTCCCACTCCCCTTTTCCCTCTCCTTGTCTCCCTCACAGGTCTCGAGGAAGGTGGGGAAAGTCTTGACGGAAGGGCACCTTTTCCCATTTTGTAGTGGGAGTGTTATGGAAATATCTATGTGTATGACTTTGTAAAGTTTGGAGACAATTTTTTTCACCAAAGTTTGCCAGGTTAGTGGCATCAAATCTTTGACAGATATTCAAAGTTTTGTTTGAGGCACTTAGTAGCAATTGCTGTCGGTACTCCATACTTTTAGACTGGCAGAAATTCTTAACAAATTCTTTATTTTTTATTTTCCATGGCGGTTTATTATTGTGATATGATTAATTTAAGATAAAACTGTCCCTCCATGAAATGTTCAAAAATAAATAAATAAAAAATATGGTAGGTCACTTCAATTGTGAGGCATAAGTGGCCAGTTCTGGGCCAGAATAAACTGCATTGCAGATTTAAGCTTTTGCAGTTTAGTCAGACAATAAATACCCTAATAACAAGCCCATATTATTTTTTGCTTGTTTGTTCCTCTACACAATACAATATTTTATGCTTGACTACCTGTCCTCAGACTTGCTTGGGCTTTATAGGGCATTAAGCAGAGAAAGTTCATCCTTTAATTTGGTCAGTGTTAATGAAGTGAATAGAGGTAATTATGGTAGGGAGACATTTAATATTTGTAAGAGGTATTTGGAGGGAAACAATTATATTTTTTACTCCTTGCTAGATGCCATTATGTTCTTAGTTCACATAAGCATAATGTGATAATTGTTTGGCTTCCGCTATGGTCTTTTACTTTCTGTCTAATTAAAACTAGCTTTCCCATCTTTCTATGGCAACAAGTTGGTTCAGACAGCTTATGGCATTTGTATGATAGATTTTATCGTTAATTATAAATATGTTGTAATCTTGGGAAGCTCTGTGACAATACTGTATCACTGTCAAAGTGTATTCAGCAAGTTTTGATCAATTCATATAAAATGACTATGGAAATTAAGACAAATTGCTTACCGCAGTTAAACTGACATTAATTGTCATAACACATCATAAGAAAAATATAGTGTAATACTGAATGTATTTAGAATGCTCATTACAGACACAGGCTGCATTCACGCCAAACCAAAGTGCTATGATGAGATTGCGTAACTAAAATGCAGATGAGGCATCCATTCATGACTTTGGTTGTGCTAGGGATGACCATTTAGGAACTCATTCTCTCAAAGAATCAAGTCAAGTCATTTGTATTTGTATATATGTATTTGTACATATTATAATATGATTGTAAATTGAGTATAAATATAAACAATTCAATAATAATTGTATTTTGAACTCTAGTGAGCAAGCCGAAGGTGACTGTGGCATAGAGCACAAAACTCCATAAGATGTTGGTTAATGGAGAAAAATAACCTTGGGAGAGACCAGGCTCACTGTGGGGGCCAGTTCCCATCTGGCTAACAGCATGAATATAATGCCAATATTAGTTATTTATGTGCAGTGCAAGTCATGGTTTAAAATTTGTAAACTAAGTATTTGTTAAGGGCCATTGTTAAAACACATTTTTGTATGAACTCTAAGAGTAATGACTAATATATTTGAAATCCACCCTGGATTAACTGCAGAAGTTTTTTTTGGGCAATTAGTTGATAGTCTATGTATTCCATTTCAAGAGTGTAATCAATCAATAGACAAAGGTGATGCAAGTAGAGATCAATGAGATGCATCGCATTTCAACCAGCAGGTCATTTTAGTCATTCAAAGAAGAAAAAGTAATGAAAGAGTCATTCAGTGCAAAATTATTGATTAAAAATGGCCTCTTTGTATAAAATCAATGGCCAGCCAGAGTGAGATTTATTTGCTTCTAAATCAAATTAGTAGGATTCAATGGGGCTAAAGCCCCCCCTTTAAGGAAAGTGTGATGTTTTTCTAGTCCCAAAATGCATGGCGACTGAAAAATGATTGTGCTTGATTATTATGTTGTTACCTCACACTTTGAAAATAAATAATACAAATAAAAAGGGGGCTGTAGCCATGTTTTACCCTTCTTTGAGATCAAAAAAGTCTGTGATTATATAATACAGATGTCATAAAGGAAAATTCTAGTAATGTAAGATTGATCCATAGCCAAAGAAACATGGCCTTTCCAAGCTCTCTGCTCCATTTTATCAACAAAAAAAGGGAACAACAAAGCTTTTCACAGTGATGGATCCTTGCTATGTGCCTTCATCTCTTTGCCTCTGTCCTCTATAACGCTCATGTAATGCTCAAGTGAAAAGAAACTTCAGCTTTCTCTGAAATATATGTAGGACATGCATCAAGTGTATTTTTCTCAGTGAACCTTATATTTTAACAGAGTAAAGGCATTTCATTCGCAGGCAGTAACCTGAAACTGGCTTTTATAGCTTACTACTGTATTTATATTATATTAAAATTACAGGGATCCTCCGCTTGTCAGTTTGTGCTGATGAAGGTTTTGCACAACAAAGAGCACATGGCTTTTTCACATAAAAAATACAAAAGGAAAGTGTAAACACTAGGGGTGGGGGAAAGAGTCGATTCACAGATGCATTGAGATTTCTCGAATGATTGGAGATAAATACACAGAAATTGATTTTAAAATAAACTCAACACATAAATATAACACATTGCATATACAGAGAAGTGTCATGCAGTGTGAAAGCTTCCTATAGGTGATATAAGCTGTTTCCTAGGGCCCTATATAATTATTTATGTCTACTTTTCATATCAACTAGCCAATATATCTTAAATTGGCTATATAATGTATAATGACAGTTAATTATATAGTTTAAAATAAATGCATAAAAATAGATAAATAAATGACAGAATACATAATTAGGCCTAAATCATATATTAGCTACATGGATTTGTGTGCACAACCAAGTACTCTTCTACAACCTCCTCATCTTACATTCAGACACTCTAGGGCACTCTCACCTGCACCAAAATGTGCAACATTAGCCGTTATATCTTTTGGGAGCAATGAGCAGACCTTCACTTGATTGGTGAATTATCCTAACGCGAAGCCTCCAGCATGACAACATGATGAACCTCGATTTTTTTCAATATGTTCTTGATGATCGGCAGGATCATTCACAGGAACTCAGCGGCTAACCACAGGCCATTAACATATGTCTTCACTGACCATGGAAGTAACTGCACCGCGCGACCCACAGAATTTATCAAAACGAAACGCTGCAAACGCATATATGATGAATGAAGCAGTGATTGTCTAAAGGTTGAAGATGTAGTTATTTCTGCACAAAACTATATTTTTTTGGTAGTTAATTAGGTTGAGTATTTAATATTTCCTAGCAAGGTAAATAAAGTAATTCTAAAGCTACGCATAAATACAATAAAGTTACAATAACGAGCAACGGTCACATTTCAGCACTTCAAATCGAATCGGTTACCTAACGTAACCTCGGTTCTCTCTAGATGAGGGAACGAGTATTGCGTAAGCTAGCTTACGCTACGGGAAAGATTCATCTTTTCTGAGATATTGAAGCCAAAAAATTATCCTTAATTTTGTATCATTTGTCAACGCAGTGCAGCAACTGCAGACCTTGAGCGGGCTAGCTAGCGAGCTCATTGGTTGCTCTGCGGCAACTGCTGCAGCCTATAGACGAACTTGGGCGAACTCGCGTCCAATGAGAGGCGTCCGCACGCTTACTGCATCAAAGCCCACCAAAATGGTTATGGCTAGAGTGCATATAAGCGTAGTTCGTAGGCTGGAACCCTGGTTTTCATTGAATGAAGCGAAAGTCGCTCGTGGCGCGAGCACGGCCGGCTACGCAATACTCGTTCCCTCATCTAGAGAGAACCGAGGTTACGTTAGGTAACTGATTCGTTCTCTTACGAGAGGTTCTCTCGTATTGCGTAAGCTAGCTTACGCTAAGGGAACCCATTGTCAACGCCGTGCGCACAAAGCATCCACTGCATGAGCCCCGGGGGTGGGGGGACCAGGGGGAGCCCTTGTTAGTGGGGAAATAATATTTGGCCGGCAAGAGTGCGGGCCAGTGTGTGTGTAATACATAAGCACATAGTGGGAAGGGAACAACAGAGCGGCGGTGCCGGTCTGTGTGGAATGAGTCCCATCAGTGCAGCTCACCAGGGGAGCTGTAGCGTATTAAACCGCTAGTAGTTTTGCCTGCAGGGCGGGCACTTCCAGATTGTAAAATCTGACAAAGGTGGAGGGGAAGCCCAGCCCCTGCCACACATATGTCGTGAATGGAAATCCCGCTGGACCATGCCCACGATGAGGCCATGCCTCTAGTGGAGTGAGCCCTAATGCCCAACGGGCATGGCAGGTCTTTTGACGCGTATGCGGCAGCAATAGCGCCCACTATCCATCTAGACAGTGTCTGTTTCGAGGCGGCGAGACCTTTGGTGCGCCCTCGAACTGAAACGAAAAGCTGCTCAGAGCATCTGAAAGAGGCGGAGCGCGCAGTATACAATCTCAGTGCTCTGACTGGGCAAAGGAGATTGGCGTCGCGTTCGCTATCGGATGCTGGCAGCGCCAATAGGGAAATGAACTGTGCTCTGAAAGGAGTACCGATCACCTTGGGAACATAGCCGTGTCTAGGCTTTAAAATGACCTTGGAGTCACTTGGTCCAAACTCAAGACACGCAGCGCTGACAGACAGCGCGTGAAGGTCTCCCACATGTTTGACTGATGACAGGGCAGTCAGAAAAACGGTTTTGAGTGAAAGGTATTTCAAATCCACGGATTGAAGCGGTTCGAAAGGGGGGGGCTTTCATAGTTTCGAGAACTATAGAAAGATCCCAGATAGGAACCGATGGGGGCGCTGGGGTTCATCCTTCTAGCTCCCTTGAGGAAGCGGATGACCAGCTCGTTTTTTCCCAGTGACTGGCCATGCAGGGGTACGCGAACGCCGCGACGGCCGCCACATACACTTTGAGCGTGGATGGGGATCTGCCCTTATCCAGTAGCTCTTGTAAAAACACGAGCAGCGACGACACCCCACATGTCCGTGGGTCCAGGTCTCTGTCGGTGCACTATTTTGAAAACACAGACCATTTTGACGCATAGAGTCTTCTCGTGGAAGGGGCTCTAGCGTGTATGATGGTGTTTATTACCCCTTCTGGCAGAGCGACGGGTAGTTGTTGATCACCCACTGCAGCAGCCCAGCACTCTGGGTGGGGATGCCAGATCGTGCCGCGAGCTTGAGAGAGGAGATCTGCTCTCACTGGGATGGGCCACGGCGCTGTCAGTGACAGCTGCGTAAGCTCCGGGAACCATGTCTGATTCTCCCAACGCCGGGCTATGAGGAGCACCAAGTGACGCTGCTTCCCTGATCCTCTGCATTACCTGTGGCAATAGCGAGACGGGAGGGAAGGCGTAAAGTGGGCGGTTGGGCCAGTCCTGGGCCAGCGTGTCCTCGCTGAGAAAAATATTGGGCAGTGAGAGTTCTCTTCTGACGCAAGAGGTCTATCTCTGCTCTGCCGAATGTGCGCCATAACTTCTGGACTGTTTGAGCGTGCAGGACCATTCCCTGGAGGAATATTGTCTCTGGACAGTCTGTCTGGGCCGCCGTTCAGGTGGCCTGGCACGCGCGTCGCCCTCAGCGAGCGCAGGTGGCACTGGGACCAACTCAGTATGCGTTTCGGCCAGATGGAAGAGGTTCCTGGATCTGACACCGCCCTGACGGTTTAGGTAGGATACCACAGATCTGTTGTCCGAATGGACCAGGACGTGGTGACCCTGAATGACCGGGAGAAAGCGCATGCCGCACTCGACCGCTATCATTTCCAGACAATTTATGTGAAGGAGCTTTTCCTGAACTGACCATAGGCCAAAACCGGAGAGCCCTCGCGAGACCGCGCTCCAACCCGTGTTGGACGCGCCTGTCGAGATGACTTTTCGGCGAGATACAGCTCCCATCGCCACTCCCCGCTGATACCATTCGCCACTGTCCAGGGCTACAGAGCTGAAATACAGGTCTGAGTCACCTTGATCGGCTGGCGGCCTGTGGCCCAAGCCCGGCGAGACGCCGGGTGTTTAGCCAATGCTGAAGCGGCGATGCACAGTAAACCCAGCTGATGTACTGCTGCGGCTGAGGCCATGTAACCTAGCACTCTCTGAAATTTTTTCAGAGGCGTGAGGCTGTTCATCTGAAAGGACGCGCTAGTCGCTGAACACGGCGCGCTGTGTAGATAAGCGAGCCGCCATTGCCACAGAGTCTAGTTCTATTCCAAGGAAGGAAATTGCCTGACTGGGCTGTAGTGAGCTCTTGGTCCAATTGACTGCAAGACCCAAACTGTTCAGATGGCTGAGGAGAACTGTTCTGTGAGACAGAAGCTCCGTGATGTGACTGTGCCATAATCAGCCAGTCGTCCAAATAGTTCAGAATTCGCAAGCCCTGACTCGCGAGGGGTGCGAAGCCGCGATCCATGCACTTCGTGAAAGTACGGGTGCTAAAGACAGGCCGAACAGAAGGACGGTGTATTGATAAACCTGGCCGCCGGGCGTAATCTCAAGAATGGCCTGTGACGGGATTTATCTGAATCTGAAAGTAGGCATCTTTCAGATCGAGAGAGATAAACCAGTCCCCTGGCGCTGCATGCGCGAGGAGTTTCCTGATTGTAAGCATTTTGAATAGTCTTTTGCAAGCACCTTGTTCAAACCCCTGAGATCTAATATTGGTCTGAGGCCACCGCCTTTCTTGGGAACAAGAAAATAACGGCTGTAAAACCCTGACTCGCCAGCTTAAGGCGGCACTTTCTATGGCCCTTTTGCACAGAAGGTTTGTTATTTCTGAACGAAGCATGCAGGCTGCTTCCGTGTTCACAATAGTTTCGAGCCAGCTCTGAAGCGGGAGGGCGGCGATCGAACTGTAGCAAATAGCCCTGTTTTATTGTGCTTAACACCCATTTGGATATCCCTGGGATAGCTTCCCACGCTTTGAAGCGTAACGCTAGAGGGTGAATGGCCAAATCGCCCTGATTGCCGCACACAGCAGCTGAACAGAATGTGTGAGCCGCTTACTGTGCTTATGCATGACTGCTCGCAGACAGCAGGGACAGGCTGTTCTGTGAGTGACTTCCGATTGAGGTGAATGGGGAAAGAGTCACATCTGTTAAGTGATGCGCGAGCATAGTCACGGGCACGGGACTTACATACAGAGAAGTGTTTGCTGGCCGTGTGACAGAGCGGGCAGAGAATGGGCGCGCGACGTATTCGTGAGCGCGCTTATTGACTCTAACACTCGAGCGGGTTGTGTCCGCTTTATGTGAGTGGGCTCTGATCGGGACACGGGAAGTGTAATGCTTGTGTGTAGAGGTGAACACTGGATTGTGGGCACATTTTCTACACATAAGGCATGTTTGCTCTTTACAAGATTTCTTTGGGTCGCCGTGAAAACGGCGTTTGAGTGCAGGCAAGCAGGCAGTATCACCGGCTTGTTGGCTGCTGGATCCACCACTGTAGTAGCCTGAGAGAGGGGGACTGACAGGGGGCGAAGCTTTGACGGTGGTCCGGCCGCGGCGGGACTGAGCCGTCGTTTTTTCAACAAGGCTAGGAGGACATCGGTTGCTCAGGTTTCAGCGCAACCTTAGACCGAGGCCCGCGGGGGGCGGCAGTCTGCGGCGGCTGTCTGAGCGTGATCGAGGGTGGCCACACAGTCGACGCTGAGAAGTCTGACTTTGTTGAGCTGGGCACTGTGAAGAGGCTCGTGCAGGAGGCTGGTCACGTGGGCGGCCTGCAGAGGAGCTAGCGTGACGCGGCAGGAAGAGGTTCATGGCTTGGGTGGCTTTCTGGACTTCTGAAAAGCGGTCAACAATGCCACTCACCGCGGAGCCGAAGAGACCGGTCGGAGAGAGCGGTGCGTTGAGGAACGTGGAGCGCTCTGCTTCTCCCATATCGGCTAGCGTTAGCCACAGATGTCTCTCGGTCACAGTCAGCGAGGCCATGCACTTCCCTAGAGCTTGGGCTGCAGCTTTGGTGGCGCGAAGGGCGAGGTCCGTCGCGCTTCTTAGATCTGTAACAGCATCTGGGTGCCTGCCTTTCTCATCTCACTCCCGAAGAAGGTCCGCTTGGAGGATCTGTAAGACGGCCATGGAGTGCAGAGCAGATGCGGCTTGGCCGGCGGCGGAATAGGCGCGGCCAACATAGGCGGAAGTCGCTCTGCAGGCCTTAGACGGGAGCACTGGCTTAGACCGCCATCTCGCGGAGGGCGGGCAAAGGTGTGCTGCTGCCGAATCCTCGACCGGGGGGATGGAGGAGTAGCCCTTGAGTGTGGAGTTCCGATAGGAAGGGAGCGGCCCGGGCCGCGGGTGTTGCGCGGCGACGGCTCTGAAGAAAGCAGCCATTGAGTCTGTTGGGAGCCTGCTCAGGGGGCGGTGACTACTCGAGCCCGAGGCGGTCGACGGCCTCTGTGAGGAGGCGTGTTAGTTCCCCTTCGACTCCGGCGCAGGTCCTGCTGGATTCCTGGGCCGAGGAGGAGGCGTGGGAGCCTGACCACTCCTCGCTGTCCGAAGCCATGATGGAACAGCCCTTATCCTCCGCCTCGTCCTCCGAGATGGCCGCAGTGCGGCCGCTGGGCGGCAACTGCGCGTCCCGGGGGGGCGGGGAGGGTGAGAGCGATGCTGGAGGGAGAGGCTCCGGCGAGGCAGTCACTTCTATCACCGGTTATGGCAGCCTTTGGGAGCGGCGTTTTTTCCTGCGCGGCGGAACGGAAGGCGGCGCGGTGGCTTCGGTTCGGAGCGCTTCGAGTCGAGCCCGCAGGGTCGACATCGGAAGCTCCTCGCAGAGGTCGCATCCGCCTTCAGCGAGGGCGAGCTCTGCATGCCCCAGTCCCAGGCAGAGAGCGCAGATGATGTGGTGGTCTCCGGCGCTGAGAGGGGCGTGGCATGAAGCGCAAGTGGTGCGAGGCATCTTAAAAAAGATGCTCGTTACTCTTTTGTGAAGTTCGTTAAGAACTAGCTTGCTCTAAAAAAGGATACGTCGCCGGATGGTGTAGCTCGCAGGATGGCTGAAGGTGGCGGAGACGGCCGGCTTCTTCGAGCGCTGTCCAAGCTTGCTAGATTCCCTCGAACGGCGACGCGGCTTCCAGTTCAGAGATGCGAAGAGCTTCGCTGAAGAGATGAAAATCAGGGTTCCAGCCTACGAACTACGCTTATATGCA